>NC_036622.1:4424138-4743218 GCF_900079805.1 Fusarium fujikuroi IMI 58289 | reverse complement strand
CCGTCTCCTTCATGAAAGGGCACAGACCTGTAAGTTCAACAAAGGCCATACTGGCATTGTGTGGACCAAAGTATCGCGTGCGAAAGCCCCTGCCACGAAAGAAACGAAGCTCTCCTTTCTCACCCGACATGTTAGTGGCTTCGATGGACTCGTGGACTTCGCGGACGGAGGGGTCTTCGACATTCGCATTCCCATTGGCATCATCTTTCGTCTGGGGGGAGGTCGTCGTGCCAGCCAGGGTGCTCCCATCGAAAGACACACCAGACCGAGAGATTTGATTCTTAAGCTGAACTAGCTCAAGCTCCAATCGGCGAATTCGATCGTGATCTTGGCGTACGAATTCGGGATCTCGTGGGGACAACCCCGTTGCGGGATCAACAAAGCGGCGAGAGTCTAGCTGGGCGAACGGCGGCGGAACTCCCGAGGAAGCATTCACGACCTCGCCGTTACGAGACTCATAACTGCAACGGTCGGGAGTGCCGCTCTTGATGCAACGCTCGCACGGGAAACCTCGGTCACACGACAGCTTTCGGCGTCGGCACTCCAGACAACTGAGGCGGACACGCTGCCGTTTGCGGGCGGGCGGCTGGCCCGAGTCATCTCGGGACCCAGGCTTTCGGTCACCGTCCGAGTCCGGGGTCTCACTTCGGTCTGAGGAAGCCATAATCGATGACCGGAGCTTATCCAGTGTCGTGCGAATGCCGATGCGGATGCGGTTCGGAGTTACGAAGGAGGAGGAGGAGGAATCGCTCCACCAGCAAGTGAGAAAAAACACCTTTATCAATCTGATCAGATAATATTGGTAGAAGAGTTTTTGCTTGTGCCGAGCGGAGATACGAAAGAGCATGGGTCTTGCGGGTGTCGTTTGTGAGGTCAGGTGACCGTCTATCTAATACTACCATGACCAGTCAGGAAACTGAGAGACAAGCTGGACAGCTAATTGATGCAAAAGACAATTACGCGCCTCAGTATTTGATCCTTTCAATCTGTACGTATTGCCTATCTCGTTCAAGCTCCTCGGAGTTCCGAAGGGTCACCTCTGCATCAAGATGAATGTAACTACTATCATATTGATTTATAACTTGAGATGACGCAGGCCGACCTATTCTCATCCATCTTTGACTTACCAAAGCTATTTCCTTCCCGCAAGAATGAGCAGATTGTCAAAGAATATCACGAGAAAATGGCGGGACAACAATTGAATCCTTTAAACATCGGAATAGAGGTTCGATATAAGGAAGACTCACAGTTGAGATTGGTAGAAATCGAATGACTGAAACGTCTACGTGAGCACTCAAGACTCAATCATTAATAAGCGGAGTGCAGATGCAGGGACCTCTTCAACGAAAGGGCATTCACATTGGATCCAATGCTAACTAACGACTAATCACCTAACTAACGCGGGGTGAATTGGCCCTCCAACCTGAAACTGAAGACTGACTCGCATATGGCGGTCAACAGAAGGCCACTTTCGTTCTGGAAAGACCTTGACAATTCGGATTGAAGGACATACTCTTGGCGTAGCAGTTGGCAAAAGTTTAGGTTGTCACACCCAAACCGAAGTCTTTTTCAGAAAAGTCTTGACGAAACCATATTTGCAACACTGCAGTGTCTAGAATACTCACCTATCGTTCTGGTCATAGAGGATCACACAGTCTATACTGCACTATTTTGGAGCTGTCGTTTCACCTGAAGCACACAGCAATTGCGGTACAACGCTACCCCAGTTTTTGCTCCAATTTGCTTCGCCAAAGCTTCCAAACGGCGCTGCACGATGTTAAAAGAGGCTTTAAAACCGTTGGTTGATTTAAGAGTTACTGGTATGCTATGTATCGAGGCTTGTTGAAGCCGCGTGTTTGCTATGTCGTGCATTAGTCCGTTAGGACAAGGGGTGAAGAGGTGTCAATGCATTTACCACGAGTTTCACTTGCTTACGGGAGCGAGGAGGTGAGCTCAACAATCAGACCGGAATATCCGAATTAAATCTCGATAAAGTCACAGATCGAGGAACCGATGTAAATAGCATTGCAGCTAATCCTCCCAGCGGCCCGTGTAAGATCATTTCCGCTATTTTGAGACGATCCTCAATGCTCGACGTACCTTATCCATGTTATATGCACAGGGGCTTCATATCAAAACCGGGATGTAAGAACGTACAGGGCTAGTAACAAGTCTTGTTACAGCTCGATGCGGTCTTCATGCCCACCCAACTCGGATGAAGCCCCTTGCCTACGTAGATCTGGGGGTTATATATATATGATAGTTGAGGTCACCCATGTCTTGCAATATTTGAGCATCCTGTCATTCCCCTGTTGGGTTCACTTCTTCAACATCAGCAGCCCTAATGCTACTGGACGGGTATGAAGCTCACATCTTGGGCGATCTGCTCGCTAGCACTCGCTGCTGGAGCGTTCGGCGCTGACAGACCTGAACTCTTCAAGAGTCTGCCCCGTTGTACCGTGAGTCTGAGGTTTGTATGCGGTTTTGTGCTTGTACTGACAATGTCTTGAAGAGCTCATGCCTTGAAAAATATGACAACTCGGATTTCGAAGCCATTGATATGTGCAACGACGGAAATGTCAAGCAGGAGCTAGATAACTGCTTCGCAGACAAATGCCGCGATTTCGAAAGATTCGGTGCGCCAATTATTCTGAAGTACAAATGGGATAGAGCTAACAAGCTCTAGATATTGCAAAGATCTATGCCAATGCCTGTGACAGCAAGCAAAAAGACAATCGGAATAATCACTATGTTCTGTTAGTTGCAGAGATACCAGCATGGATCTCTCCTTGGCTTAGGCTGTATTCAAGCTGGATTACATATGAGAGTCTTTCTCTGGATGACTATGTAATGGTAGTTTGTGGAGTAAGTTGGTATCTCGTACCATAGATCATCAGACCTAACCTGCTTTTAGTTGTTGTTCACTGTCTTTGCAACTCTAATTCACTTTGGTAAGTCGGATCGCTGAATGAATATGGACTCATGCTTACCAGACTCCTTAGCCCACTCTGTGGCAGGAGATACAATCTTATGGAATGCGGTTCCGGAATACATTACAGACGGATTAAAGGTTTGTCTGCAAAGTGTAGGATTGAGTCTCAGAATGTTAACATTGAACTGCCTAGCTTGTCTTCATGGCCGACATATTTGAGCTTGCCTGCTCGTGTCTCCTTAGAGTCGCGATTCTTCTCGTATGCCTACGCTCATCGTTTTCTGGCAGATACATAGTGGCCACAGCCGCGACCCTTGTACTCACCATCCTCTCTTCAATTGCTTTAGCCCTATTGAGAGTATTTCGATGTTCACCCATTGCATTCGCCTGGGAAGGTTGGGAACCAAGTGGAAGAGATGAGGAAACAGGAGGTTGCTTGGCTCAGGACTCACTTGCATACGCCGCTTCCTCGATAGACATATTCCTAAACCTGGTGCTCCTTGTTATGCTTTCTCACCTGATCTTCAGCCGAGTTGCAAGTAACACAACATCTTGGCTACAAAGCGCCACCGCAATGGCGTTGGGAGCATTCGGTCTGGCTGTGTCCTGTTTTCGACTGCACCTTTTGATCAATTTCTTCAAGATGATGCAGCCAATTTGGAAATATCACGAACGAATCGTTTGGATGGACGTCGAAATTTCGATCTTGATTATATGGGCATGCCTGCCTATATGGCAATCCTTTACAGATCCAGTGCCTCCGAGGGACGTGGAAGAGACCAACCGCCTGCCGCAGATAATAGAAGAGGCTAGTATGCCGGAAACATCGTCAACCGATACGAAGATGCCGAGGCCGAGTTTATGTCAGAGGGGGTTGTTCGGGATCTTGTCAAGGGGACGTCCAAAGAAACTAGTCGAGTCGAACTTACACCTGGGAGACAAAACTTATGGAAACGTCAGGACAGAGATCCAAGGAGGCCAGAGGTTTTCTATGATCTCCCAATTGACGGGCATGATTGGTATCCAGGTCCGATCGCGGACGATTAGGCATGTGCACGACAGTGGATGGGACGCGGAGAAGGGATCAGCAAGAGAGAATGTAGAGGCTACTTAACGATTAATGAACATAAAAAATCAATAATGAAATAGTAATTCTTCATCAGACAGATTTCGACCAGATAGCGGTTTCGTACTTATGAATAAATAGTAAAATCTTACAGCAGAGAAGATGTAACTTACGCATTGACAGCCAATTATGGCACATAGAAAGTTCGATTTTGTTGTTAGATACCTGGATTATTCGACGATCATACTCTTCTCTATTGACTTTCTGTTTTTTTCAATTGCTTCACATGTAACTAGGTATCCTTGTCTCTTTATGGCCTCGGGAGCCGACTTTTGGCAAATAGTTGGGCTCCACTTTCAACTTCACCCACCAATTCCGACTCCACGCTCTCATCTGCCTCCAACACTCAACGAAGCTGCATCTAAACGAAGATCACAGTGGCCCAATAAAGAATTCATAATATCTGAATTCGACAAAAATAAAGCAAAATGACCTCCGCCGATGATGCCCGCAAGAACCGCATCGTGTCGCACATGAACAAGGATCACACCAGAGAAATCTCCTATTATCTCCGTCATTATGCCCATCTCTCTGCCTCAGCTGCATCCTCACCAGCACTCAAGGATATTGATCTCAACGGCATGACTATCAAGTCAAAAGATGGAAAAGACCACTTCGTCCCTTTCTCGCCTCCAATCTCCAGCTGGGCCGAGGTCAAAGACCGCATCATCGAGATGGCCAACACAGCCCGTGAAGGACTGGGTCTTAGCGACGTCATTATCACAGCCTACACACCCCCAGAGGGTTTCGGGATTTTTGTTACAGGATCAGTTCTCTTCTACTTCTTCTGCGCCGGGACACTGCCGTGGGTACAGCCTGGCACTCGCATCTGGGAGTTATTGAACGAAGGGTTCCCTGGAGGTGCGACCTTCTACCGCTGGCTTGTCAACGCCATCTTTTGGCCCGTCATCGGTATTCATCTTGTTGAATGCTTCTTCTTCGACAGGAAGCTTCAGAGGCACAGCGTTGAGAGATTCTCTGGACAGTGGTGGCTTTGGCTCAGCAACTGCTTCTTTGAGGGGTTCCCTGCCTTCAAGCGTGTGGATGCGATTGTGGCACGGAAGCAAGATAAGAGTGGCAAGTCTCAGTGATATGGATGCGGCGAATTTGAGGAGATTCCACCTCTATCAAGTGTCGGAACGCGGGCGGTGGCTTTGTATGGATGAATATTGGTTGGGAACTCTCATACTCCTTTGACTTGAGGTGGATCTGGCAAGCACAAGAGTGGTTACTATCATGACGTGATGCATGAACCATAGATGAAGGGATTTCAAGTAGTACGGATGTAGGACGCATCATTGCCGTGATCATAATTACATACACCTAGAAATAGAGAAGATGACTAGAGATGTTAAGGATAATCGATAGACCGCCTCAAGATTTTCAAAGACGTATAAGCACAACAATCATATGCTTGGGTTTCTTCCTCTCTTCTAGCTATTCTTTCTATTATTTTCCGGCGTTTCCCCCCTGTAGAATACTGCCATGCATTGTAACTAATAGCGGCTCATAGTCCAGTCTTTTCCGTTCATCGTTCATTGAATAGATTCAGTCCCCTGAGCCATGGGAAGCCAGCTGTGGTTTCAACTTTTCGCTCAAGATGTCTGCTCGCCACCGTGAGTCGTCGATCTATCGCCAGCGGGAATGCACCGCAAGGTAAGCCCAGGTACGCTACTGTCTCCACGTTGACGGGACCAACTTCCATTGTGCGATGTGCTCGAAAGAATGACGACCCTCGAGTGAGGAGACACATTTGCTTCAGTTGTGGGAGTTGGAGCAGTATATAGTGCGTGATCGATTTCATCAAAATCTGCACATTGTCCTATTGTAGACTTCGATCAGGTCGATGCATTGTTGGCCTCGATACGAGCATCGAACCTTTCTTCCTTCCACGAGGCAGAGAGTAAAGTATCGTAAGTGTGGTAGTCCCATCTTGATACTAGTAGTGATTCTATTGATTGCAGCTCTCTTTAAAAATGATAAGTGAGCAAAATCACCAGACACGGAGGACGGGCACCGTAACTCACAAGGTCATACACACCATCCTCTTCGAAATCATGCGTCAGATACGGATCACACAATCCAGCGAACACCAATTGTTGGATAAATACAGACCCATTACCGGAAAGCGATCCAATCTCATGTTCAGGCATCTAGGTATTCGCATGAAAGCTTTTGGTTCGCTTTCCAGCATAAAGACCAATAATGTTTTTGTGATACCGAAGTGTTTCGGTAGATAGCGGGAGATGAGAGAGTCTACCTCAAGATAGCGTACTCTGTCATTTCCACACCTGTTCAAAAGGGCTTCCATGAGAAATTTTATATCTATACCTGGATCTCCCTGTGGCGTTACTAAGCGAATATCTCGAAGTTGGGAGGGACGATGTCTCCCCAAGGTGTTTCATTATGTCGACCAGCTTATATACTTCGAAAGGTGCCTCAACGCCTTCAGATTCCAGAAAGTTCAGAGAAATACGTAAAAGTGGTAGTTGTGTTGCAGCTTCTGCGACCCTGATGATATGACGTTCGTCGAAAAGTTCGTGTCGCAGGTCTTGAAAGGTTCGGACATCTTGGATAGCCAAACCGTTGACAACGATTTCAAGGTGGCTTAAATTATCAGTTGATTACTTTCATATTCTATGGATGCAATATGAGCTTACCGAATAGCCTGCCAAGTGTGACTCTCCTTGCAAGTTCCACACTATGGTAACTGGTAATCCTTTGCAAGGTGTCCTGTCTGCTTGCATTTGAAGCATTCCTGGTCATTCAAGTCTGCAGATTCGTTTGTGTTTACTCGTTCAAGGTTGAGTCGTGCATTGCACCGGAACCCAGCATGCCCTTGTCCACCACACTTGAAACATGATCATTTGTTGTCATTTTTGGTATAGGTAAAGTGTAAGTCAGTGCATTGTGTGCATGAGGTTTGATAGGCATTCGTTTGCACTATGATCTTGAGAGAAGCAGGTCCGACAATTCTGCAATTCACAGTGGCCGGACGTATGCGCTGTCTTTTGGCAGGTCGAGTTGGCGCGATCGAGATTAGGATCATGTGGTAATTCTTCTGCAGTCCGATGCCTTGTGATCGAGACTGGTGCACTTATGGCAGCACCATACCCGGATAGTAAGATCATTCTGCTTGTGTTACTTCAAGATGCGATACAATTCGAGTGCTCGCTTCTCCGTCTGATCTCGGATCTCCCACCCAGCAAACATTCCCCGATTCAAAAGTAAAACGGTAATCCCACGTGCTCGAGTGAGCGAAAGGGTTGACCTATAGCTCTCTGCTGTATAGCCAATATTGGAGACAAGGACCCAATTGACAAAGACAACATCTGCTTCATCACCTTGTGCAGCATCAAGAGTAGATGTCTTGATCTGGTGTCGCTCCTCAGGCGAGATGGCCTAGGCTGCTAGGGGAGAAGAAAATGTAGTATATAGGTATCTTACTTCTATCGTAAGTACTGTGGTAAAAAGACTTAGGTAAGTTTAGGATACTTTAGTATAGTTTAGGGGAAATTTAGGATAATTTAGGAGAGCTTTAGACATAGAGCTCCTGCAAGGCTTGTAGCCCGCCATAGTATAGAAACCTGAGATATGTAACAAAGATGGTTCATATCATTGCGCGACTATGGCCACTCTTATAGTTTTCAAGGACTGGCTTATGTCATTCGTTCAATGTCCTTCACACTCTGGAATTCCGTGATTTATTGAATGCCTGGTCAAATAAAAACTTATATGTTAGTTGAACATATGTTTATGAGTTTTTTTGCTGTTGAATCTTGGCAACATGGATGATTGAATACTGTTTGGGCGTTTGCCAAACACCAATTGCTTGAACAATGTCCAGTTTTGACACTGAATAAAGAAACTGTTGGGTTAGTAGGCCTGCCTATACCCACGTATCCAGGTACGGATGTTTGCAGTAATTTGCGTTTTGTATATAGCCTATCCAAGTATCTACCAAGGCAGCAATGACAAACTAATGATGCCTATGGAAGCAATCACTTTAGAGGGACCATTATATCTCTCTTCTGGGAAAGGCTTACTCCTATCAAACCTATATTTCTTGTGTATCATAGACATAAGGAAACCGCCAATGTTTGTACGACTACTTCTGAGATTATCATGGCTTGATTTGGAATGCATTCGGATCCACGCCAGTACAAACGATTAGGTTCGCCAGAAACACTCCAGCATGACGGAACCATCAAGATACCCAAAATCAGCTTCACAAACTTCAAGAGCATTTCGAGTTACTGGAACAAGCCATTTCACTGAAACTATATGTTGGGGATAGCATTCACCGTGTTGCAAGTGACAAATACAGTGGTACCAAATCTGTCCTTATCGTCAAAACTTGCAACTGTTCACCTACGTGTTCTTCAAACATAGAGACCTCGATCCTAAATTACAAGGACTTTATGAAGAGTTTAGGAGAGTTTAGTATAACATTGGATACCTAGCTTAGGATACTTTAGGACACTTTAGGATATTTTAGGAGAACTTAGGATAAGTTTTACCTAAACGTAGTAAACCTTTTGACTACTGGCTGGTTGAGGACTCGTCATCAGAACTATCCGCGTTTGCGCCCACGGCGGCTGGATCAGATTGGTTCTTTTTGGTGGCTGGGCCAGGTTCGCTCTCCTCTGTTATCAGCTCAAAAAGGGCATGGGCATCAATGTGTTGATGAATGGTGAATTGTAGCTTGATATCATCTGTCATCTCTATTACGGATCGGTCGCTCTTGATTTTGAACAAGGCAAGTACCAGCTTAGCAGGGTCGACTCTCTCAATCTTGTCCCTTTCCATTGCATCCAGAGGATCTTCAGGGCTCTTGTCCTCTTAACAGTCGATGGTGAGCGATTGTTTAGCAGCATGCAAATAGTATTAGATTTTGGGATCATCGGGGAACCGGGGAGGGAAAGTGCCGTTACTCTTAGCTGCATAGACCAGGCGGCGCCTAAAAAGGACGCCATCAATCACTTCGTGTGTGCCTTTGATCTTAAGCCTGACAAATTTTCTTAGAAGGATTAAAAGTACAACGTGTTCTCCGTTCTTGTGACATTGCCAAAGTCGATTGATAGCCGGGTCCTCAGTTTCTGTGCCGTAGTTCCGGAGATCGATCTCGTAAAAGGCTTCGAAAGTATTTTGGTCGATGGTTACCTATACTCAAAGATGAATAAAGCCCTGGGTAAAAAGTCCTCGTCGGGATTCCAACCTCCTGCACCAGAATCATGGGGATCTTCGCAATAGAAATAACCATCTTCCTTCATGAGACGGGTGCAATAATCGGCAGCAGAATCATGTAATTCTAGACTGGTTCAAATTCTGGGTATGTTAGGTAGTAGTTAGTCATGATACGAACGTTTATATGATATAGGATAGTGATCGCTTCCGAAAGGTATCCTTATCTTAGGGAGCAAGAAAAGAGACGACTTTAGAAAATATGCCAAAATAAACTTAGTAAAGAGTTACCTAAGTCTTTTTATAACTTAGGATAAAGGTCCTAGGTCTCCCTGCCTCTCCCTGCCTTGGTCCGATTTCAGAGATCGGCAATAGCTGTGCGTTGCTGGTTTCAAAAGCAGAGACATAAGGAAATTTAGAGGATGTAGGCTGATAAGTTGGGGAGTTAAATAAAAAAAGACCGTTTTAAAGGATGAGAGAATGTTAGGAAGAGAGAGGCTGAGCAGAGGTTCAGAAGAGGAGATTAATGACTACCTAGGCTGACCTCGTTGTCTTGTCATGTTTACGTTCGCAAACAATATGATAACCGTACATGTGAGCATAAACAATTGAATTTATAGGATAGTCTGGCTATTGTTCTCCTGCTTGTGGTACTCCTGTTTATCAGCCTCCAGAAGCCTAGGATTAGCCCACTTGATACAGGAAATAGAGATTGTTCGGGGCTTTGGAATAGTATCTCCCCGAATGCATTCACCTTCCACGTAATATTATCACTCGAAAACTGTGACAAAGCGTTGTCTTCTAGACTTTCCGGATGCCCGGGGGGTATGCTTTGAGCGACATGTCGATCGAGCTCAAGTGAAGCCTGAGCGTTGAACTCACGGGGCGGAGATGCGCCGCAGAGTTTATCCAGCGGCAATGGTATCTTCAATATGAGCAGGTAAGTGGATATGTGTGAATAAGAAAGTGTTTAAAGAAATATGTCTGTTTGATAGGTAAACTATTGCTAATCACTGTCAATCACTGTTGAGCAACTTACACAGTATTTTACTGCCTTAGGCATGTATCATTTCACCTATTACAATAATATACTTCCTTCATTTCTTTTCTCTCCTCCTCTTCCTTTAATATTTTCTCTCTCTATCTCTTGCCTTAATCTTTTGTATATCCATCGACACAGTTACGATCACCAACCACCAAATCGTACACCGAACGTCACACACTTGGTAGCCGGCACCTGACGCGCAGTCTAAAATACCGGAATTTTCTTCCAGCGGTTGTTGTTTCAGTTCCAGGCGCCCTTCGACTCCGGCAAAGTATCTACACGAGATGCGGCCCCTTCTCCTCCCCATGCATCGGACACATGTGGCAAGTTGCGGAGTTGCCTAAACTGCCATCATCAAGGCCATAGTGCAAACGAATGCCCACACGAACTTCTATGTGCATATTGTGGCGACGAGCACTTCACATTCGATTGCCCCAAGGATTCTGGCCAATGGTTATGTTGGAAGTGTGGTCGACAAGGACACGCTGGGCTCTCATGCAATGCAAAGCTAAAACTTGGGCGAGCAAACGCAAACGAATCCACAGATGTCGACCAGAAATGCTTTAAATGCGATCAGACAGGACACATTGTAAAGGGTTGCGAGGGGCCATGGTGCGGGACTTCCAAGGAGAACACACACACTTTCGAGGATTGTCCCCTATTTATCTGCAGAGGTTGTGGTGAACAGGGTCACATGAAACGAGACTGTCCCGAAGTCAAATGCAACAATTGTTATGAGTTTGGACACCTTCCGGGACAATGTGAGGGACCGAAATGCTGGAGATGCGGCGAGCTCGACCACTTTGCACAAGACCGTACAAATAAGCAGACTTGCGGGACTTGCCAGGGCCCTCATGCCACGGTGCTCTGTCACGTCAACAAGCAGGAGCCTGACAAGAAGAAGCAGAACGTGTCGTCAGCCGGGGGTTTTATACCGCTGGCCAAAAATCACAACCGCATCGTCACTAAGCAACTGCCAGCCGAGAAACAGAACGTAGTGGATCTTAGGTCTAGCACTTGCAAGGTACTCCTTCAACTTCAAACTCTTCAACACCTCGCTGGCCTGCTCAACGCCCTCGTCCTTGAGGCTCATAACACCGAGTGTCAGATGCATCGTGCCGGGTGGACGCACTGCAGTCGGTGGAACACCAAAGCCAGAAGGATTCGTGACTTCTGTGTCCAACGTCACCAGGCTCCTTCGATCAACGCATTCCGGAACCAGGCTTTCGACGCACAACAAAGCCATCATGACCAGTCCAATGATGGTGACAATGGTGGAAGCAGTTGGGACGGTGGTGAGGATGGTGACAATGCTGGTGCTGACAATGGTGGAAGCAGTTGGGGAACCGACCAACCTGTTTTTGATGGGTGGTGATGGTGAAAATGTGATGATGATGGAATCGGATTGAATCGGATGAGTGAGGCAGGTAATGATTTCGATGTTGACACAAGGCATCACTGCTCATTCGATGGGCACAAACTAAAAGGGGCGACTGGCTATGGGAGGAAAGAAAACTCAGGACTTCGATCCTAAAGGATGAAAAGACTTAGGTAACTTAGCCTAAGCTTAGGATAAGTTTAGGATCAGCTTAGGATAAATTTAGGATACCTTTTGCTAAGTTTATTTCAACACCTTGTACCAAGGTCTGATATTTTCTTGTTCCCCGAGGACTGGTTGACCAAGAAGTAGTATCAGAGGTTACTTTTATCCCTCAACAGAAATTCATGGTACACTTCTATGAAGATTTAATGGTCCTTGCTGTCTAGATACTGTAGTTATGACTCTAGCCTCGGTGGGTATTGCCCCGACTACAGCTTCGGGATAATTGGAGCCGACCAACATTCACAACAATCCGGAACCCAAGCCAACGAAACAACGGGATATTAATTTCAGCCTTGAGTTTGAGATTAATGTCCCTTGAGTCATAAGCTTACATAACTCTTTGACCAATATACCCAAAGACTATAGAAAAACGCTGGTAACTATCCTCAGTCCCTTGGACAAAACAGGAGGATAAATTGCAGCATTCAACCAAAGCTTTTACTCTTTTTCTGGATAATTTCACTTCCTTTTATATAATTCTAGGACCAAGGGAAGGAATGCTCAGTGGAATATGTTTGGGTGTATGCACAACTCAAAACACCAACTCCACACACCATAGGATGAGAACGATTTGTCAATTTTTGGCATTTCTTCGTCAAAGCCGTAAAACTAAATATGGAATCATGTACAAATTGATCACGCAGTTACAACGCCGCCCATATATCCTCCGTAAATGCCCAGTTCGCTTTGCTTAGTACAGCTTAATGGCAACCGACTTGTTCTGTGTGTAGTTAGCCAACGCAGCCTCGCCCAGTTCCCGACCAATTCCAGACTCCTTGTAGCCGCCAAAAGGCAGTTGATGGTGCAGCATATTGTAGCAGTTCACCCAGACAGTACCGGCCTTCAATGCGTTAGAAACTCGGAGAGCTGTGTTGAGGTTCTTGGTGTGGACGGCGGCAGCGAGACCGTAGGCGGTGTCGTGGGCAAGATCGATGACCTCCTTCTCGTCCTTGAACTTGGAAATGGCGCAGACAGGGCCAAAGATCTCCTCCTGCATGATCTTCATGTCGGGACGAACGTTGGAGAAGATAGTGGGCTTGATGAAGTAACCCTTGGTGCCGAGGCGCTCACCACCGGTCTCAACGGTAGCACCTTCGTCCTTACCAGCCTTGATGTAACCCATAATGCGGTCGTACTGAAGCTGAGAGACCTGGGGGCCCTGGAAGGTCTCCTCGTTGAAAGGGTCACCGACCTTGTTCTCCTCAGCTCGCTTCTTGAAGGCAGCGAGGAACTTGTCGTAGATGCCTTCCTGGACAAAGATACGGGTACCAGCACAGCAGCACTGGCCGTGGTTGTAGTAGATACCGAAGTTGACCCAGTTGATGGCCTCCTCAATGTCAGCATCGTCAAAGACGATGTTGGGGGACTTGCCACCAAGCTCAAGGGTGACCTTCTTGAGGTTAGAGGAAGCAGCAGACTTCATGATCTGTCGGCCGATGACGGTGGAACCAGTGAATGCGATCTTGTCAACGTCCATGTGAGCAGAGAGGGCAGCACCGGCAGTCTTGCCGAAGCCAGAAACAAGGTTGAAAACACCGGCAGGGAAACCAGCCTGCTCGATGAACTGAGTGAAGACCAGGGCAGAGAGAGGAGTCTGCTCAGCAGTCTTCATGACAATGGTGTTACCAGTGGCCAAGGCAGGGCCAATCTTCCATGCCAGCATGAGGAGAGGGAAGTTCCAGGGGATAATCTGACCGCAGACACCAATCTGAGATATGTGTTAGTACCAGAGAACCAAGGCATTTCGAATCAGGGGTATCTTACGGGCTCAGATCGGGTGTAGTGGAACATGTCAGGGGCAATATCAATGGTCTTTCCCTCGATCTTGTCGGCCCAGCCACCATAGTATCGCAGGCAGCCAACAACGGCGCCGACATCACCACGGGCGTTGGTGATGGACTTTCCGTTGTCGAGAGACTCGACAGCAGCAAGGAGATCGAGGTTCTTCTCAGCAAGGTCGGCAAGCTTGAGGAGGTAGTTGCCTCGAGCTTGAGGTGAGGTGTTCTTCCATTCACCGTCGAAAGCCTTGCGGGCAGCAGTAACAGCCAGGTCGATATCCTTCTCAGTACCTTCACAGACGGAGGTGATGACCTCCTCGGTGGAGGGGTTGATGACCTCGAACTTCTGCTTGTCGACACCCTCGGTCCACTTGCCGTCGATGAAGCTGAATGGTATTAGTTTTGGAGTCAACAGTGTTCGATACCATAATCACTTACAGGCCGATGGGCTGCTGGTAGGTACCAGTAACAGGGGTGGATAGCTCAACAGTGAGGGGAGCCATTGTGTATGATATATGAGGAGATGTTGTAGAGGAGAGGGAGGGTATTGGGTATCAAATGAGGATGTCGATAGAAGAGAAGAGTGAAGAGGAGATGATGAGATGATCTGGAAAAGGGAATGGAAATGTTGACGACGGGAAGGGAGTATTTATTCTTGAGAATGACGCGGGTTTTTCTGTGGAAGAATGGAAGTAGGGGACTAAGGGGGGGGCGCCCATCGGGGTGCGATGTGCCGTATGTGAACCTCGGTGGAGTGGAGGAGGGGTGAAGTTCAAGTGACGCCAACTTTCCCCGCAACAGCCTCGCCTCACACCTGGATGAACATGGATGTCCTGGTACGTACTGGTTTCTTGCTACCTGAAAGAGGAAATGCTATGGATTGCACTGGCTACCGCTCACACTGAGACCCCCAGCGGACGGATGGCACCCCATAGCTTTGCGGAGCATTGTCGTGGCGGTGGTGGACAGGAGGTGGTTAGCATGGTTAGTAGTCGAAACGTCACGTAAGTTGTCCTGTTAACATCGACTGCAGCATTAGCCCAATCACCTTACAGCAAAACCCGAAAGGACAGGACTTGCTCCGAAGTGGTTTCGGAACGGCTCAAGGGCAGAGCAGAGCTCTCCTCTAAGCCGGTACCAAGCTATCCGAGATCACATCCATCACATTCATGTCATGCAACGATTTGACTGAACCGCGGGGCAGGGCAGGGCAGGGCAGGGATGTTTAAGCAGTAACACCTACATTACCCAGAAAGGAGCAGCACAATATCAGCAAACGTTACAGACAGTCATGTATGTACTACATACAGTGCTTCAACGTGCCCAGCGCCTTTGATCACTGGACCGATGAACTGTCCCTTGATAGACTACCAACTGCTTCATCGGATCTTGCTACTGGTTCTGTCATGGCCTGTAACCCTTTTGCTTCCACAGCTCTCTGGACTCCCCGCCAAAGTGGATGGATCTGACGGTTTCTGCAAATCACAACAGCCGGCAGAAACAAGGTCCAGACATGCCGCCACCACATGCTCCAAGCTCTCTCCCCACATCCGAGCCACCAGTGGCCAATGGTGGGGTTGCAGGGGCCTTTATGGGCCTTCAAGGAGGGGATCTGCGCCAAAGAGGACAAGCTTAAGAACACGAAATTCAAAGTGAACAGGATTGTCAAAGCTCGGTATAGCAGATAAGGATGTCTAAAAGCATGCCATAGCTTTATTCACGAGGCAGATTGATAGCTCGTGCTGCCACTTCATGACATGAATAGCCTCAAAATCACTATATAAAACTTCACGGACCTGACCTGGGCGTCTCTCAAAACCGTTGAGAGCAGTGACAAATCAATCTGGGTAATCAATGATGCATGCACAAACCCCCCCGGAGCCGACACCAGGTACAAGTATGTACACGCACTTACAGTTAAAAGGTGGTAATGTGCCGCAATAAGACAGGGTCTCTCACTGGGGACCTCAGACTTGATCCGCACATCAATCTCAACGAGTTTGGACAGTTTCATCGTTGGGCGACAACTAACTAACCATTCGGTGTGATTTGCTAATAATGCCGTACGCAGTCAAAGAGAGTATTGCTAAAACAACCCATAATTCATCTTACTGGACAGCCTTCATAGTAATCAAGATAAGCTTTCTTGCAAACTCAACGGGAATATACATCGAACCGCACTTCGGATCCTTGTCAACCCCAGCCTCAGGTTGCGTCTCTTCAGCAATACGCCTGTTTCGGACTTAAGGTAGTCCTGCTATGTATTAGCGCTTGCCGATGGACGTACGTTTTCTGCATATTATTTCAGTCCATGATCCATCCAAGGCCGCGGAGTTGTACAGGGTATCAATTATCCCTCAGCTCGGTTTTGTCAGCTTGGTTGGCCAAGCGCTGTTTACATGATAAACCCTATCCGTTGTTCCTGGGAAGATCTTTCGACTGTTTTTCGATAAGGGCGCCACTGACAGCGAGTATCAACACACTTGCCTTCTATGCATTATTCTATAATTGTTCCTCATCCAAGAGGGTTCACAAGCAAGTCGTTCCCTCCAAAGCCTAACCGAGTTGCGACATCGTGTAGGTTATTGGAAGCTGTTTGTTTAAACATACAATGGCATACATGTTTAATCTCCTAGTCAATTCATTAATGATACTGGCTACCCTAATGTCGATTATTACCTACTCCAGGGGCCACACCCCACATTACCTTCGGGATCTGGATATCCACGGGGTCTACGGAGTATTGATGTCCAATCTTCGTTTCCTCGATGGCTGTGTTGCCAGCACTGACACTAGCACTACCTGGTCTCTTGCTGGAGGGCCGTGCTCAGATCTTCACATCTACATTGCCATTCAATGTGGTTCCCCTCCTTAAACGAAACCCCTCTGTGACCTCACCTACCCCTTCGGTGTATCTTGTGCGAGCCTCCTCAAACTCCACAGAAAACACAGAAAATATAAATATTTTCTCAAACTATGGACTCTCGCTGCTCGTTGCTGAGAGACCGAAGGAGGGTCCTGCGAAACGCTCGGCGTAAAGGTGAGCGAGCATTAAACGGACCCCGCACTAACAAAGAGCTGACCCTCGTTTCTTCTGTGTTTTGACAAGGCCATGAGTGGCTCTCCAATTCCTGGGGCAGCCGTTCATCCTAGCCCCGAGTACACATTCCCAATTCTGTCTAGCTTTTCTCCCATGTTACCACCCCCCGTGACGTTCCCTAAGGCCGACGAGACGTTGGTACGCCTCGTGCAGTTCATTTTGGCTCGCGGACCCGCAGGTTTGCTGGTGGTCATGAGCAATTGCGGCTCCGCTGCGTCTCCGTCTCGCCGGCAAAGGCGGGGACGGCCCCACACACCCACCCCGCCTCCGATTCAACCTCTCCCCAGGCTCAAATTCTAAGCGCTCTGAACTTTTTCCCTTTACGGCCAACTTTGAACATGGCCACATGGGAAACACGCGCCTCGTTCTTCATGGTTTGCGGCTCATGGCGAATTTCCCAGGCACCCACTATACACCAGCTTATTGGAGCAGTAGCCTTGCGCTTCATGAGTGTTTATCTCACTTCCTGAGAGGCTAGCCACCTCTAAGGTGACCCGATCCATCATATCAACAACATTCCTCCAATACGATAGCTTTTCTCGAGAGCCGCAAACTTACATAACCTTTCAGCCCTGCCTATCGCCTCCGCAAAATTGGTCCAACGGCAGTCCGGATGCACGCGACATGATAGATCATATGCTCCCCACAAACGAGAGCCGCAATTGCTGAGATTGGAGATGACAGGACGACATTGGAGGCCCCAACGTAGGGATACATACTTTGATGAAGCCCATCCGCTATCTTCAAAACTGCGGCATTGACGGATCCGCGACTTCATGCTTGCTTTTTACCCCGCCAGATCACTTGTCTTCTCCGTGCATACCGTAGGTACGACTACCCCACAAACGGGGCCGCAGGCCGCAGTCTTCTCCTCATCCCCGACTTCAGGGACTTGTTGGGTCGGCGGCGGCTCCGTTCTTTTCCTGGGGTGGGATTAGATGTGTCAAGCTAGATGTTTGCAGGTAGATCTGACCCCAGACTTGTGCTTACCAATGGAATCATAATGGCAGGTGAATGTGGAGGAATGATAGGCTACCATGCCGTGGGCTTGGTTTGACAGGCATCTCCTATCGCCCGGCCCAATGGTAGCGGGACTTAGACTAGACTAGCACTTCTCTCATCATCTCATACCTTGAACACATGGGCTGATGTTGCTGGGGCGGTTGATGAGTCGACCGGTTGCCGGTAGTGTTCGGGAGTTGCAAGACCCCGCATGCCCCAGATTCTCCAGATATGAACGAAGGCACTAAGCTCTGTTGCTGTCCCTAGAATTCCTTGCCTACGGACTCTTCCTTCCCCCCCAGATGCGCTTGGTTTCAAGGGTGTTAATGGTTATATTCCTTTGTTGGTAATCTGTGCATCACTTCATTTCGTGCATCGTAGCCGTCAGTGTTCAAAACAGAGACATCCTCGCTACTCTCCTTCCTCCGGACTTCCAAAATGCTTGTTCAAAAACAAAGATGTTTCTGATGCGCCAGCTCTCATACCTTGCTTTAAAAACCTAGGTAAGTAATGTAGCTCACAAGGACTCCATAAGAACAACAGTCGTGCTCGAAGCAACTGGTACCACCTATGCTAGACATATTAGTTATCCAAATACTAATACTAGAAAACCACAACCTGATTGGATATCTTTCAGCCAAACAAATCGAGTAAAATAAGTGAGAGAACAAAATCCTCTACCTCCCGCTCGATCTGGCTTATAACCTGTCCTTTATTTGCTCTTGGACGCCCTCGCTACCAATCTCAATGGAGAGTACCTGCTTAGATCGGTCACCAAGTGGTGCGGTCGGTTAATTCTTTCTTCCAAAGTTATATCGTCGGTCGTGGAAATGCCTTTTGAACTCTTTTTGCTATGGGAGTGAGGCACCAAATTGATTGCTTGTGGCCACGGGCAGCTGCAATACACTGTTAGGTGGCCCTGGTGCATAGGTATGTAGCGGAGTGCCTAAACGCTGCTGCTCGTTTTTGCAACAGCTGGCGAAAGGCTCTCCTTTCGACCCTCAGCCTGATCGTCTGATATTCACGTTGTCTTCTCCTGAGAACCGCACGTCAAGACTTTCACGTTGCGGCATTTTATTTCACCCCAATATGGCAGTGTTGGACGAGGTCCCTCTTGTCACCGCACGTATTCGAGTCGCCAGGGAGCTCGCCACAGAATACGATCCCCTTGATGACGAAAAGACCGTGGTTAATCTTGACAAAGAAGGCATCAAGATCCCCAGAAGAGTGTGCTACATCGAATCCAAGTCAGGCGCAGAGTTTACCATCGAAATCACGATTTCTGATAAGTATCAACCTCCAAATTCCCACGATTCCTTCATTGCCAAAGTCTACATCGACGGCCAGTGGAGGAGGAGCAAGATTTTAGACGTACCCCTCTCTAGTAGTAGGGAAATGGCCATCATCATCTCATCTGGAAGAGTTTCACCAGAAACAAGGGTGGAAGCACCAATGCTGGGCAAGTTTGTCTTTGCTCCTATTAATACAATCAGTAAGTCTACCTATTAGTAACTTGATCTTTACTAAAATGACAGCCGATCCCACAAGCGCCGATAGGCTCAAAGAGGACCTCAAACGTGCGGAAACCTTGGGAACAATCCGGCTGTGTCTTTTCACAGGTCGACGTGAAGGGAAATTGCCCCGGAAGCATCCTTCCTGCTATCCCATCAGCCGAGAGGTAGAAGTAGCGGAAAAGGCGCTGAAAGGCAAGGCAATAAGCCATACAACCACGTATATTATGAAACCCCCGTTTACTGGAAGAAAGCTCTAATATAGATGTATAGACTGGCTGAAACAACCGAGAAGCCCCGTTCGCACAAAGCAGTCACTACTGACAAACGTCTGATGGGAGAAATCTTCTTTCGTTATCGATCCTACCGTATGCTCTTTCACCTATACAAGTATTGCTTATCGCGCCGGGATTCTCTAACTTTCGATACAGAAGCACTCCAACATGAGATAATTATTCCACGCACACCATCACCTGAGCCCTCAGCTACAACTAGCATCGATGCAAGTACCCTTTCTCTCCTCGCCGACAGTGACATTCGCCGTCTCGCTCTGGAAAGACTTCGTGACACTCAGGTAAGGCAAAATTTCAACACAGAAGCTTGGCTGGTTTGGCCATTTGCTGTCGTTTTTGGACTTCTTTTACTAACTTAGTTTAGATCAAGAATGAGTCCTCTCATGTCAAGAGGGAGGCAGAGGAAGTCTCCCAATCGCTCCGACGATGGAAGTTTGTGAGACTGGATGATGGGAAAGAGGCTGTCGACCTGACAGATGATTGATCCCAAGTATGAAAATGTCCCTCTGGAATTAATGGTCATGTTGGTCGTTACCTCTATTGTTCTGTTAGTAAGATACCCGTGGATGGTCAGCGCAAGGGACCTAAGCAGTGGACAATGTGGTCATGTTAGACGGGAATTATAAGCATATTCACAGCCTTCTGCATAATCAGCTCTGTTATTTTGTCCTATGCAAACCCGAACGCATGTCCTAAATCATTGATTGTCGTGCCAGGCTATCGTTTCTGGTTGGACAGTGGAGCTCTGATGGTCAAGACTCAGGATAGTCCAAGCTTGTACTTGGAGCGTAGGCCGTGATTGGCTGCTGAAGCTTGCGCTAAGACACTAACGTGAACCTCCTCCATCTCCTTTCGCGGAATACCCCATGACGTTGCAGTTTAACTCCTCCCTCGATGACCAGCTCTTCACTTTTCATCAACATCGTATTGTCGCCGTCCTTGGATCCTCCACCGCCTCGAACTCGAACATGTGCACGTATAGAAATGCTGCATTTGCCGTCTCATAGCCGCCCCCACGTCCGCGCTCGTCGCTGAGCGGCCTCCTTACCCGCAATGGCTCCTGAAGCTCCCAGCAATATCCGTGTCTTCATACGTTGGCACGACCAGACTGTCTTCGCCGGCGAGGAAGTCAAATGTACGATTACATTTAAAAACGCGGCACCGATACCAGGCCAGCCGAAACCACAGCCGCAACAATCGGAACGAAGTCGACTGGCCTCACCTTTGCATGGTCGCCCCAAGTTAAACCAAGGATTAACACCACCGCCGTCAGCATCTTCCGGCAGAGGGCATCGTCGTTCTGCCCTTTCATTAAGCGTTCCTGCATCACAATCACATAGCCGTACCGGCTCAGTCCAATGGCCTTCATCAGCAGGCTCGAGTGATGGTCGCTTAAGCCACTCTCATAAGCGCTCTGTTTCCATTGTCTCAATAGGATCCAATAATACCGTGGAAGACCACACACAACGAAATGATTTACCGTCGCGCCCTCAAAGACCGCATCGAGGACATGGGCGGGCCTCAAGTCTACAGATTATTCCTCGAGCGCAAGGCCAGCTCCCAAACGGGCCTCATTCCGGTTCGTCGCTTACACAGTACTATTTGAACTAGGAGCTAATTCTTCTCAGCATCATTTTCTCCTCGTCTCTCAAGCTCTCCTTTGTTCCACGCATCATACCCCCCACCTGATCGATTCGGTCGCATATCGCGACCGCCAACAACTCCTCACACACCTATTACAGCCGGCCAACGAAGATCATCGCCGCAACCTATGCCGGAAAACCCAATGCCGGAATTTCGCTTTCCTGCCGCTCCCTCGCCTGCTCGAGAAGTACGACCAAGTTCATCAAGACGATCAACAAACGAAAACATGCTCAGCCCTAGGAACGCTGTGGGTGATTCCAGCGGACTGTCAATGCGCCTCAAGGACGGCGTCCCGACGATCAATGAGCAGCCTGCACCCGCGGCCCGCATTCTAGCAAGCAGCGGCGTCCTCGGAGGCACACCGCGGAGTAGCGGAGAGTTTTATTCTGTCAGCAATAACTCGTCAGAAACTCTGGTATCGGAATACGTGACGCAGCAGCCAACTAATCGTGGACACGCACGCCCACTTAGGAGAAGCCTTGGTATGCCGGCCCCACAGTCGAGAGCGCCTGAATCTTTGATGATGGGGTATGCTCAATTACACGGCTCTTTTTCGTTAGACGGGTCCCTTGTCAGCCTCAGCCAATTTGACCAAGTCAAAAAGAAAGCTATAGTTGGCCAAGGCGGTGGTGTCGTTGGTCTCGAGTCCAAGCGCGACAGCGGTCTTTTGGGGGGATTCGGATGGGGTCGTATCAGCAGCTCTCTGGGCGATTTCTTAGGTGGAGGGGAGCTCAGCACAATCAAGGAGATGCGAGGGGTTGCGAACTCGAAATCTGTGCCTCTCTTGACTACACCACAGTCCATTCTATTTGTTGATCTGCAGCTTGCACCAGGAGAGAGTCGAGTTTTCGAGTACTCTTTTCGACTACCAAAAGGTCTTCCACCGTCCCATCGTGGAAAGGCCGTCAAAATCACATATAGCTTGGTTATTGGCACGCAGAGGGCTGGAGGAACAAAGGAGCAGCAAGTGAAGTCTGTTGAAGTTCCTTTTCGCGTATTGGGAAGTGTTAACAGCCACGGTGAGATATTGGGACATGACCTGATGAATCCTTATATCCTATTACGGGACCAGGCCCAAGTGAAAAGTCCCTCGAGCAGTGATAAGGGATCAAAAACCGACGGCAACGGAGCCAAAGGACAACAACCTGCCCTGAATAACTTTTTACTTTACGTGGAAGACCTGGTCCATCGACCACGAGATGAGAGTGGCAGTATTGTTCTTTCTCCGGCCGCTGGTAACTCTAGGCGACCATCGGCATTCGAGGAAGCCAGCAACGCACATGATGCTATTCATATGGCAATCATGAGAAGCAACATGACCTCTGGCGGGCAGCAGAGCCCGAACCGGTTCGAAATTGCACGCAATGGGCAAAGGGTTGGTGTAGTGATGCTCACGAGACCTGCCTACCGACTGGGGGAAGTTGTGACAATGGCTATCGACTTTACAGACGCTGACATTCCGTGTTACGCCGTGCACATTACATTGGAAACATCAGAGAAAGTAGACCCGTCGTTGGCAATAAGATCAGAGTCGAGCATCCACCGAGTGACCCGGAAAGTTTATTCGTCTTCATCTGAAGCAACGATGTACTCACGACGAGTCACCTTCAAACCAACGATTCCCATTACTGCAACTCCTGAGTTTGTCACCAGTGGTGTCAGCTTGGAATGGAAGATTCGTATCGAGTTTGTGGTGCCATCCACGGGAAGCGATTCTCCCATTGAGCACGAAAGACGAGCACCACACCCATTACTGGAGCAAATTTCACAAGATGAAAAGGGGGGGACGGTCCTGGTGGCAGTGGAAAATCTAATATGTGAGAGTTTTGAGATCGCCGTACCTCTACGTGTTTACGGCGCAGTTGGGACAGGACTAGAGCGGCTTGAGCGGGACGAGGCTTCTGAAGAAGGCCTTGCTGTATGATGAGAGTTGGACTAACCATATATTTGGTGCTGGGTGTTGGATATTTACTAGTGTGGGATCTGAAACAGCTCGGTTTATATGGCAAAGAGCTTGTTGCAAATAGAGCATTGGAGTTTGTATGACAGATCAAAAAGAGCGGGAGCAATGGTAATTGGAGAAATTAACTTGTTCTACTAAGCCTGAGCCATTGGCGTCAGGGATTTTGCGAAATGGATGTCCCCAAGGTTGTTTGTGTGCCTCGAAGCTGTGTTGCCAAATAATAGACCAACGGTCAACTGTGATGACGACGCGTTCGAGTCTCCAGGCGGCTGTTAAACGGTACTGTGCACAGATTGATTCCCTCGTTTAAGAGCTAGGGCTCATAGGTTGACTAACTTCCCGTGACTGATGCTCGGACTCTAAACCGAGATAAGAACGAGTGAGACAGAATAGAATTAACTGGCACAAACATCACAAGCTCAGAATAGCTGAAGTCAAGACTAAAGATACAGGGCAGAACGGGAGGCTGGGTATATCCTCATTTCGCAAGGACCGGGATTAGACAAGCGGGTGTCGACTATAGACGAATAAGTAAGGCTGCTTCCCGGGGATGAAAATTTCTTAGTGGGATTTGCTTCTTTGGTTTATTACCTGATTGCCTCAAATACAGAGGTGGCTCTCTGGTGTGAGTGTGTTGTTGTTGTTATTGATAATGGGTCAGCTGGTTGGTAATAGTGGCTGCTGGCTCGACAACGAGATGGGGTATTGTGAGAAGACATAGAGCGAGAGAGAGATCATCATGCGGCTCAAACTGATTTTTCTTGTCAGTTTGAAGGAAATGGCCTTTGCATACTCTGTAGTAGCTGAGGAATCACGATTATCGCGTTAACATCAGAGCTGGGAACGTGTCCAGGGGGTCGGCATGATTGTCACCAACAAAGGCTCTGGGTTCAATATTTACCACCGTCCTGGCCTGAAGTGATTGTGAGGTGACAGCCACTAACGGGAGGGCTAGGCGGCAAGGATCAAGCCGCCAAGAACCAGCTTGCTCAGGCCACTGCCGATACCGATACCAAAGAACAGCCCATGAGATAAACGTCAGGGACTTGGCTCTCATCAAAGCAACAAGGCCCCTGGACAACGAACAGACAAGGGTCCATGTAAACAAACCCAGCAGAACAACTGCTTAGGCGCCCACCGAGGACATGGAGTTTGGACTTGGTCTTTGATACTAGGTAGGTATGATTAGACTATGATATTGACGGGAAGGGAATGGGCTGGGGTTGGGTTGAATGAGTCTATGAGAGTCATCAGCATTCCATCCCACAAGCTGGTGCGAACCTTCTTTTCTCTTCCCTTTCCACCTCACCAACCTCTTTCGTTGGGAGCCCAGATCCAATGTTGCTCATATTTTCAATCTTCTTTGTCGCTCACTAACAAACTTTGCCAGTCATTGTAAGTTGCTAGATAATTCGCTCCAAACAGGTCGCTATCCCGACGCCTCCGCTACAGCAACTGACGCCTCATCCGCAGCCTTACATATTTCCATCTCTTGCTTTCTGAATCTCGCTGCCATTAGCCCCCGCAGGCCCGCAGCAGCTCCCCGACTTACACCGCCCGCCATCCACTTTTGCAAACATATCTTGCTTCAGCTGCTCTTTTGTTTGTGGGCAATGGGAATTGGCTGTTCATTCTTTAGTTCTACTGTTGTTCTCTTGCCGTAAACGAAAAGATTTCGGTGTTCTCGTCGCTCTTTCAAGCCGATACTTCACCATTACACCATCTCAATCCACACTAGACAATCTTCTCGACGACAAACCCACCAAAATATCATCATCAAGTGTCAATGGAGGAAACATGGCTGCGACACCTTCCAACGGTCGTTTAAAACTCACGCCTTCCAACTCTCCCTTTCTAGCTCGCCCTTCTAGGTCCGCTAGGTCGCCTATGCGTGGTCGCGCACACGATGCCTCGAAGCTCTCCCTCCAGCGTGTCATTGGCACAACATGTTCCTCTCCAACAGGGTTCGATACTCTCCCGTCTGTCTTTGCATACATAGCTGGAGGTGCTGTTGTGGTGGTGGATGTTAATGGCGATAATCACACTCAACGTTTCTACCGAGCTCGACCGACCGCCGTCCCACTCTATTCCGTAGCAACCTTTCAAAACACACCCACGACGCCCTCGGGAACACCGAAGGCGAACGACAGTCGGGGACGTGTAGGCCCGCGGTTCCCTAACTCACCACACACTTCGTCCGACTGGAACGAGTCTCCTAGCAATACCTGGACAAGTCGCGAACGGATCAAGGCTGCAACATGCCTTGCGTTGAGCCGCGATGGAAAATATTTAGCTGTTGGCGAGACTGGATACTCCCCACGAGTTCTGGTTTTTAGCTTACACGATACTTCTTCCGACAGCCCTCTTATCTCGATCAGCGAACATGCTTTCGGGGTCAATTGCGTTGCGTGGTCTGCAGACACCCAGTATCTTGCGTCTCTAGGAGCTGCAAACGATGGATTTCTCTATATCTGGAAGGTCGACCCTCGAACAGGCGCGGCTAGACTTTACAAACAAAACCGATGCACGTCATATGTGAAAGACATGGTATGGATGGGCAATTCTCTCATCACATTTGGCGTTCGCCATGTCAAGATGTGGAAACCTGATGATGGCCCAACTATTTCGCCTACGAAGCAGAAGTTCTTCAGTGAACAGCCGGCCTCTACTCCACCCTCTCAAAGAACCCTACCAGGGCGTAGCATCCTGCTAGGACCTCTCTTGGAGGATACTTTTACTTGCGCTGCTGTCGTCAAAAACTCTAGCCTCATCATTTGCTCGGAAACGGGTGGTGTATGTATCATGGCGGAGGACGACAGGCAGATGAAATTGCAGAAGGTCCTTGGTTTGGACTTCTTCATTTCGACTATTGCTGTCAAGGGCAATATTGCCTACGTTGGTGGCAGACATGGCCATTTTGCCGTGCTTGACATTGAAGCTGTTTTGGATGCTCAACCACCGTCCGCGTGTATAAAAGAGACTACATTCTGCCCTACAGGACAAGTTGCCCTGGGTTTTCTGACACACAAGCTTGTCACCATTGATTCGCAACAGTCCATTGACATCTGGAGCTCAGACCATGTGCCTGGCAAGAATACCAAGGCAATGGCCAGCATTCCTATCCCTGGTCATGGGCAGTCTGTTACAGGTATACAGGTCTTGGAGAGACCAAATGATCTGAACGCTTCGTTTTTGACATGGACAGTTTCTGGAAATGTTTCCTTCTGGACATTGGAGGGTCAAGTCCAAGCATCAATTGATGTACCGATTGGAATGACTGAACCAGAGAACGAACTGGACTCGGTCAACCAACTTACATGCGCCCGGGCAACGAATGACGGTAAACTTCTTATTTCCGCCGATAGACTGGGCGTGCTACGAATGACGGACATCGCCACAAAGGAACCCGTTTTAGACATCAAGGCACATACTGCTGATTGTCGATCCGTCAGTGTCTATGACAGGGATGGCAAATTTCTCATGGCGTCTTGTGGACGAGACAGAACTGCGCAGCTCTTCCACAGGACTGCAGGCGGCTCCATTGAGCATTTTCAGACATTGGAGTTCGCTGCGAAGGTCGTGCAGGTTATGATTCCGTCCGAAGACAAGGTGCTGACCTGTTCATTTGATCGAACATTACAAATTTACGATATCATCACAAAAGAGGGTGATCCCGACTCTGTTGCCGCTATCCCTTCCAGAGTAATTTCTCTCCGAGCCTCGCCTAGCTCAATGGTTCTGGGCATGGGCCAAAGAACTGTCTTTGTCTCTTTACTAGATCGGTCTATTTGCCAATATGAACTCAACACGGGACGCAAGATCTCTTGCTTCAAATGTCAAGACGAGACAAAAGGCGAGTCGGCTGTTCTGGACTCGCTCTGTTTTGGACAATGGCCTCCCAAAGACCAAGACTTCCTCCTCGGAACATCAAACACAGACAAATCCATTCGGCTCTACGATGCCCAGACAGGGAGCTTCTTGGACCGAGAATGGGGTCACACTGAAGCAATCAACGGCGTTTGCCTTATCGAAAATGATGATGGAAGCCGCAAGGTTGTGAGTGTCGCATCGGATGGAACAATGATGATATGGGGTCTGGATTTAAACGATTCTCCGCCTGGTTCCACGAGTAGAGAGCCATCGCCCGCCAAAGACTCTGTATCAGGACGACCGCCACTTCGCAGGGTCCTGTCAAAGGCTGAGCTAGCTGAATTCCAACGGCCTTCGCCGACATCTGGTCGGAGATCCCCACCCCGAACACTACAGCGGAGGACTTCGCGATTCAACCTGGCTGCTAGCGTCAGAACACCTACACAAGGGCTTCCAACAAGCCCTAGTAGCACATTGGCAGAAGATACACCGTCAAGACGACCTTCTGCTGATCCGCGGAATAGTCCCCCAGTGTCTCCAAAGGGAAAGGTTACCAGACGACCTTCTCTTCCAACTCTAGGCACAAGCGCACGCAAAAAGGCATCCTCATCAAACTTGCGAGGCTTTGGCTCGTTGAATATGGCGACAGAACAAACTTGCCGTCAACTTAGATCATACAGGAAGAAGCTTGCTTCCTCAGAGCCGATTAGCCAAGAGAATCTGACAGAGCTAGATCAGGAGTTGCGGCTGACGGCAGCAGCTCTCGGCGACCGGGCTATTCGAAGCAGAGCCATGAACGAGACGGTCCTCAGTGGTCTTCTCGATCAGTACTCGGAGAGACTAGTCACATTGCTGGACGAAAAGCTGCGTCTCAGCTACCAGCCAAGATCTCCAACTGAAAAGGATGGAGACAGTCGAGACGGAGATAGCCCGGATGAGGAGGCCAGACGCAGTATAAATGGATCCTCAAGTTCGCTTTCTCCTTAAGGTTTTGTCCTTGCCTGCTTATGAAGGACTGCTTTCATTTATTCTTGTTATACTTGGATTAAGAGGGCAATGGCGTTAAATGGTGCTGGTTTTATGGGCTGGACGGCGGGGGATTAAGGCAAGCATCGAGTGTATCTTGATGCCAAGTTCCAATATGATACCATGGGTCTGGAGTTTTACTGTTACTTTGTCAGGGATAAAATAATCCTTTATCATAGCCAAAACCGGCACTTCTTGCTAACGCAATGGACGTGATCAGGCGCACAAATACTCTTCTCTCGTTAACCAACAAACTCTAGTGAAGCTTTTGTAAAGTTGATATATTGAGTGACCAAAAATTATATCTCTCGGTTTCCATGGATCGCTTGCCGCGCCTTTTGCGTGTTGGCGTTCAGGGGTATCACGTGCTCAACCAGGCTTTAGCGTCAATGCAGCTTGGACGGACTCAGCCCAATTTTTCTTCCCTGCATCATCGAAATCAACCATCAATCAACATTATCGGCGATTTAATCACGTGATATTCCAACAGAGGGATCGCCCAGACGAGCAAAAAATTACTACACCATTGGTTCGACGATCGAGCGCGTTTCGCAACAAGAAGCCCAAGAAGCCCAACGCACCCGATGAAAGGCCTAGAGGTCGCCATAGACGGTTCTGGAGTTACTGATTAAGGTTGCCTGTACGTGTTTGATTGAGAGGACCCCGACCATGACGTAGCTATACCTGTGTCGCGACAGACGCCTAACTAGAGTACCATAGACCGTGGCGCCAGTTCATCTTCTTGCTCGACGTGAAGGCCCCTTGGATAGCTGGCGAGGTGGACAGCGGGGCATGAATCAACCAGCCTTCCACACGCCCCTCGAGTCGCTGGTATTATTCCAGTCGTTGGTAGCTCAGGGATTCGACAATGGGGTCTTCGCGCGTATCTCTGAGCAACTCATCAACAACGCGCTCATCAAGGAGGGTTCTACTTATGATCCCGCACGATTAAGACCTGATGCGCTTCAACATCTTTTTTTGCGACTCTTGGGGGATGAACTGAGGGGCGAGCATGAGAAGGCTGCGGCCGACGATTCGACGACATCACCGAACTCGCGAAAACGAAAGCTCGGGAACCCAACTTTGCCAACGCTTAAGGAGATTTACGAACATGTTGACAAGATCCCCCCGCTTATTGATCGGCTATATGAGCGATACAAGGATAATACCGTCGCGCAAATTCGAGATGATGAGCGCAGCTTCGAGACATCCCAAAAGGAAATTCAAGCAATGGAGCGATGTGAACGAGAACGACGCGCTAGAGTCGCGAGCCAGAATGGAACACCTGTACTTGCTGCTCGTGATCAGAAGCCTTCTGTTACGCCTAATGGGTCAACATCCTCACCTGCTATGGCAACAAACTCGGCGGCGCCAGTTCGAAGAGGCCCAACACAACAGACGCCTGTGATCCCACCCAAACCGCCTGTCTCCCACAATAAACAACCAACAGTTGCGCCGCCTAGCCACATGCCTACTGGAACAGCATCGATCCGACCTTCGAACTCACCAACTCCGCCAAATTCTACCGGGTCGGTGCTTCAGCCTCCAGCAGGTGTCCCTCAGACAACACCACGACCATTACAGGCGCCACAACCTCTTAAGCAGAGCCCTGCTCCCAGACCAGACATCGAGGCTAAGCTGAAGGATGGAAATGCGGCTTCAGGAGCTGCTCTGAAGTGGGAGAAGCCTTATCAGCCGCCACAAACAGCTACACCCCCTCCTCGGCAGGTTCAATCACCCGTTGCCCAAGTACCAACAGCTCCTCCGCCACCGCAGCAACAACAGCATCTACAGCAACATCCTCAACAACACCCACAGCAGGTACCATCGCAACAGCATTGGTACCCACAACAAACTGCTCAATTCTCTCCCAAACCTGGTGCTCAACCATTATCTCATCCTCAAACACCCCAGCAGGCTCGGTCACATCCTATTGCTCCACAACCTCCTCAGGCACAGTCCCAAGCTCAAACTCATCATCAACAACGCCCTCACCCTCCCCAGGTTATTCAGCCGCCACCACCATCAACGCAGCCAGCCCCCCACGCTCCTGGGGCTCAGCACGCTACGCCGACACAGCATACTCAACAAATCCAAAGAATCCAAACGCCTGCACAAGCACAGCATGCTCAGGCTCAACAATCTTCGCAAACTCAACCTATCGCTCAGGCTCTGCCTCAGTCTTTGCCACAACAGCATCAACAGAAGCCACGGCCAAATTCCGCTAAGCCAGGCCTGGCACCACCACAGCATGCTGGTCAGCTAGCCCCTCCCTTACAGCCGGCACCTCCACGGCCAGTTGCAGAGTCTCCCGGAGGCCAAACACTCCATGCCCGTCCGTCTTCCACGACGCCAGTGCCACACCCTCGCCCTATCCAGCCCCCCCAAGGGCAGACTCAGCAGGTCCGACAGACTGCCGCAGGCTCCCCAGCTCCGCCTACAGCAATTTCAGGCTCCATTGCCCCTCCCCAGCAACGTTGGCCGCCTGGATATCAACCTCAACCTCCTCAGCATGGGTCACCCGTCAGCTCTCCTGTGCCACCGGTATCTAAAGTTGATAAGGCTCAATCGTCACAATACGCTAATCAACCTCAACGACCTGGCGTTTTGAGCCACATCATTCGCCAGGCTCTAAATACTCCGGTCAAGAAGCTTGGGGTACCATCGGCACCGCACACGCCCATCTCAGCAACACCCACTCACGTTACTCACGGGTTTGGAACAAAATGGGCTCCACATTCCACTCCGTCTACTCCGGGTCCTAGTCATATGAGCGTGGCACCTGAAAGTCCGGCCTATGAGCCAGTCAGTCCTCCTCAAAAGCCTGCAACGTTACCGAGCTCTGCTGGGTCAACACCAAGACCTTTAAGAAAACAAGCGCCTAAAGCAGCCTCGAAAGTCGAACAGACCGTCTCCAAGTCTGCACGCGGCCGGTCTGCCAGAGCCGGGCAGAAGGCTCGTGCAGTTAGTTCCACACCTTCTCTCACTCGATCCAGGCGAAGCCAATCTATCCTCTCTCATACTGATGAGCCCCCGACTCAAACAAGTGAATCAGCACCCAAAATTAAGGATGAAGATGCTACACCTCGACCCACCGAAGACACAGGCGATACTACCGCCGATGAGAGCGTCCCTGGCCGGCCACAGATCATGACTCCTGGTAGTGTCTCTTCGCGCCTCCATAAACGAAAAAGACAAATTACACCAGTCAATCCACCACCCGAGACAACTCAAGTTCTTTGGACACGAGGGTTCACCAAAGTTTCGTCATCTGCTCTGGATCAGATTTCTAGCCACCGGGATGCGAACATGTTTGCCACCAGGCTCCGTGAGAAGGACGCGCCAAATTATCGCCAGATTGTGCTGCAGCCTCAAGATATAACATCCATCCGGGCTGCTATCAAGCATGGGAACAAGGCGGCTGTTCAGGCTGCAGCCAGTCTTCCCGGCGGTGATCCTGGTACTGCGCACGTGTGGCTACCTATATCCGACGAGCTTGTTCCTCCAAAAGGCATAATCAACAGTGCCCAACTTGAGCGCGAACTTGTCCACATGTTCTGCAATGCCATTATGTACAATGCTGATCCCGATCGCGGTCCTGGGCCTGGCTTTATGAAACGCTCTCAGGACGAGGAGGAGGAAGAAGTAGTGGGCTACCGCCTCGACGAGAATGGCGTTGTAAAAAATACCCGCAGCATGTTTGTTGAGGTCGAAAAGCTCTTGGGTGATCTACGAAGTGCTGAAAAGGAGCGTAGCGCGCCTCCGCCTTCGGCTGTTCGTCCAGCTAGCGTCGCTACACCCGCTGAGGAAACGGGCGACGACGAAGATGAGGGTGAACGTGAGACTGGAACAGCCAAAAGGCGTCGCATAGGTGCCCGGGGCTGATCGTCCTGATTCGCACCATTTTGAAAGGCCATTATATCTTAACTTTGGATGTAGGCTTCACTAACTGTAAAGGGAAGCAGCATGTAATTTTTGTTATTATTGTGTACAGCGTCTAGAATAGCTAGCCCCTTGATAATCACCAACCGATCCAGACTCATGTCACTTTGGCCATGACCTCTTTTATGCGTAATTCATTCCCTTGTCATGGGTCAGTGATATGCCCGGTCACACTGCGGCAAACTCCCTGCGCCTTTACCATATTCATGTGGCATCATGCCACCATCAGGTCGAGAGTGCTTGAATTATTCGAGCTTCGAAGCCCCTAGTGATGTGCTTGACCGATTACTATGTGCCCCCTTCTTGGAACTTGCATCATCATCGGCAGGTCTCTTGCGAGGCCAGTCTGGGCATATATCGATGTTGTCCCTCGGAAACCACCACTCTAGGAACAGAAAAAAGAGGTAATCCACAACGCAACAAAGACAGAAGAGCTTTCCGGCCCAGATACCACAACCATAGTAGCGCTTCAGACGATCTATAAGAGCAAAATTGCGTATACGGCTACCGTAGCCTGATGTGTCAACACCGTAGAACTCGTCCTCAGGGATGGTGCCCGAAATGCCGTCGTAAACGCGCTCCGTGCGCAGAGCGACATTTTGCCATGAGTACATCTTTTTGACTTGTTCGTGGAATTTCTCGGTACGAATCTTTCCAGCACGCATCGCACTGATGGCTTTGCTTGTGGCGAGGACGATATCGTCTTCTTCTGGTTTGGCGAACGTCGTCATATGCGAGGGGAGGACCTCTGGGATGCCGCCAACCTGTGTACACACGACATAAAGGCCGCAGCTGGCGGCTTCAACAATGACAGTTCCGAAAGCCTCGGTCAGAGATGGGTGGAGGTAGATGTGGCCTCGAACCATAACGTCTCTGACTTCTTCGTGACGGATGGGACCGAGCATCTCGACACGATCCTGGAGCACGTTTGTTTCGATCATTTGTTCGAGGTCGATGGCTTTAGGGCCGGAGCCTGCAATGATAAAGCGGGTGTTTGGATGATTTTCCAACACGCGAGGAATAGAGGCAATGAGGAGATCAGTGCCTTTATTGTAGAATAAGCGTGAAATAACAACGATTGTGATGGTATCGCGAGGTCCGATGCGCTGAGGTGGAGGATAGACTGGTCCTTCTGAGCCAAAACTCGTGGCTTGGGGAGATGGCGACGCTGGGACATCCTTAGGACGAAAGTTCTCTGCAACAACAGCGTTTGGTATCACAGAAACCATGACTGGGTCGAGTGATGCGCGAAGGACCGTGTTCTCCTTACTGAGACTCGTCAACAAACACTGGTATACTTCGTTCAATGGGTTGCTATCTTACCATGTATGGCTGACACATATGCTGTGATCAACATCACTCAAAGTAAACTTGAGGAGCTTGTTTGTGAGAATTGTTCCAGCGTCGGCAAAGCCAAAGAGTGAGTGATCCGTGAAAACAGTACGTAACCCCATGGTACGAGCATGCAAGATAGCTTCATGGCATAGACTGCTGAGGCTGCCATGGCCATGCACAATCTCGATGCGCTCACGAATGCAAATATTTCTGAAGATGGGGAAGAATGAAAAGACGGTTGGAAACGTTGCTGAACGGTAGATGACGAGGAAAGGAACGTGATAGACCTTGACGCCGTTGGTGAGGTACCGCACGCCCTTGCGGTCGTCGTAGGCATGAGTTATGATGATGACTTTGTGACCACGGTCGACAAGCTTCGTAGCGAGTTGGTAAATGTGAGATTCGATGCCTCCTGGTTGCGGGAAGAAGAAGTCGCTGACCATGGCGATATTGTACGTGCGGCGTGTCATGATGGCGGTTGAGGATGAAAAGGGGGATGCAGCATGACTAGAATTTTGATTGAGTGTGTACCAAGGTCAGCACTTGCTGAGCTTATAACATTTGTGCTTGATTGACGACTTTTGTGAATTAGCTATTGTGATGAGATATCTGTCTTGTCTCAACTTGTACATAAAAGCAACTATATACAGAGTAAGTTCAATGCTTGAGCGAGCTGAGCAAGGTGCAAGCATACCAGTGGAGTCGCTGGGCCACTAACTAAGTACCGACTTGGGGGTATTACAAAAGAAAGAGCAATCTCTATTAATTGAAAGATATCAACGATATTTTTCAAGATATTTCATATTCCGTATATCATGTCGGTAATGAAACGAAGATATCGATTAATAAAAGAAGGTAAATTCCAAACACTGAAGCCACCTCTGCACGAGCTTGGGCTGTTCTGATAGAAACATCAGACTAACCTGTTTTGCTCAAGCGTTTCCTCCACTCTTCCAATAAGCGGATCAGTTTATAATTTTAGCGGTGTGAGACGGCAGAACCTCACGAAGACCAGGAACTGTCCAAAAATTTGGGAATTGAAGCACTTCGGCCCCTCCATCGCGATTAATTCTACACAGCATTTTCGAGAAAAATGTACGCCAGATATATACCTCCCTCTAAGGGTGGAAGCAATTCGAATGCTGGTCCTCCTCACTCGTCATCAAAATCTACAAACAACTCTGCTCCTACTACTGCAACGAATGCCTTCGGGTTTTCGCGATACGTCCCTCCGAGCGCAAAGCCCGTAGCTCAGTCCATGCACATAGAGACTCCTCAAGTCCAATACTTTGATGACGCACCGCCCACAAATACCAAGCGCAAATTAGATACTTCGGAGGAGAGCAAAGGGACACCAGGTCCTGATAGCAAGAAGCCCAAGACAGAAGAGCCGACTTCACATAGGGATGGAGAAGATGCGCCGAAAAAAAAGAAAAAGGTCAGAAGAGGCAAGCGAAGAACTGGAGCTGCCAATGACGAACGTGACGATGACGGTACCAAGCCCGCGCAAGAGCCTCCCGAGGCCACATCCAAGGAAGCAGACGCAACCCCGGAAGAGAGCCAGACTATGGACGAGGATTCTGCAAAGGACAAGGAAAAGCCGAAAAGAGAAGTGAAGGAAAAGAAAGAGAAGAGGAAGAGGAAGTCAAAGAATGAAGAGCAAGAATCAGAAGTTCCTCACAGACCTGTTCCCAAGGACGACGATCGCAACGAGGATGTATCCATGACCGACGCGGCAGAACCCATTGAGAATATGCCTGAACCTACCGAACCAGCGGCAGACGAGGAAGATAAAAGACGGAAGCGCAGGGAAAAGAAAAAGAAGGGAAAGGAAACTGAGCCAGCAGAGGAACAAGAAGATGAACTACAGACAAACCAACGCCACAAGACGGTCATGAGCAAGCTAGAGAAGTCTCTTAAGCTTGCCAGTGAGCTGCCCGCGGACGAACAGGATGAAGAGGATCAGGGCGAATTACACGGCCTCGAACCTTTGCCTCAACCAGAGCCGGTTAGCTCTCTGACGACCTCAAAGCCAAACTACAAGATTCTTCCCTCTTGGCTCGAGGATCCTATCCGTGTCTCTCAAGACACACACACACCCTTTGCTGAACTGGACATCATACCCAAGGCTTGTCGAGTATTAGAGGAGAAGGGATTCCGGGATGCCTTCGCTGTGCAGACTGCTGCTATTCCTCTCCTACTGCCAACAAGTAAGCAACGCGGAGATGTGCTTATATCTGCCGCGACCGGTTCTGGTAAGACACTAGCTTATGCCCTGCCCGTTGTACGAGATATCAGCCAAGGATGTCTCACGAGGCTGCGTGCGCTAGTAGTGCTACCAACACGTGAACTGGTCAAGCAAGCCCAAGAGACCTTTGAGCTATGCGCTAGAGCATTCGATGGTGGTGATCGAAAAAGAGTGCGAGTGGGCATCGCCATCGGTAGTCAGTCACTCGAGGCTGAGCAGAAGGCCTTTATGGATCAGGAGCTTCGATATGACCCTGATACATACAAGAAGCTGAAAGAAGAGACGCAACGTCGAAAACAGCTGAAGTGGGGCCTTTCGGCATCAGAAAGTCTCCAAGATCTTGATATGGAGGACACAGATCCTCGATTAAGCCACATGAACGGATATGTGGTTGATTACATTTCCAAAATAGATATTCTGATATGCACTCCTGGACGATTGGTTGAGCATATGGAACAAACAAGGGGCTTCAACTTGGATTACGTTCGATGGCTGGTAGTTGATGAGGCGGATAAGCTACTTGCTCAGAGCTTCCAAGGCTGGCTTGACCTCGTTATGGAAAAGTTCCGCATCGATAAGTTTACCGCACGAGACTTCCATGATATGGACTTTTCTGGTGTTCGTAAGGTCATTCTGAGTGCCACGCTCACAAGAGATCTGAGTCTTCTCAACCACTTAGGTCTGCAAAGACCACGATTGATTGTCCTGGAGAACGATGGCGACATCCAGATTGCTGAGCATTCTCTGCCCGTGTCGTTGAAAGAGCATGCGATTAGAGTGCACGACACCAATCTCAAGCCCCTCTACTTGCTTGATCTACTCCGCAGCCAGGACATGCTTATGGCAAGCCCTAACAAAGACGCAGAGGAGCCCAAGGCGGAAGAAGCTGAAGATTCGGCTACTAGTTCTGACTCAAGCTCCAGTTCCGACTCCGACTCTGACTCTGATGCTACTTCTGACACAAGCTCGGACACATCTTCTGACTCGGATTCTGACAAAGACACCAATACCAAACTCAAGGTCTCAGGACGCACACTCAAGTCTCACATCCCTATTTCTCTTATCTTCACAAAGTCCAACGAATCTGCACTTCGTTTGTCACGGCTACTCGCCCTCTTGGATCCCTCCTTGGCAGACCACATTGGCACACTTACGTCAACCACACCAACACACATCCGTCGCAAGACTCTCCGGGCCTTCTCTACTGCCTCGTCTCCCATTCGCCTCCTCATAGCCTCCGACCTTGTTGCCCGTGGTATCGACCTTCCCAGCCTTGACCACGTAATCAACTACGACCTACCGCCTAGTGTAGCCGGCTATGTTCATCGAGTCGGTCGAACAGCTCGAGCTGGAAGGCCAGGATGCGCATGGACACTAGTTGGCGATGATGAGAGTGGTTGGTTCTGGGGCAAGATTGCCAAGGGAGCTGGAGTTAAGAGAGCTCAAAAAGTTGAGCGAACAAGGATTGAAGAAATCGACGAACAGAGAGTGGAAGGCTATGAGGCTGCTTTGGAGAAGCTGGGTAAGGAAGCAGGAAGGTAACCGATCATACACTATAGACACCGCTAGATACCAGCACTATGGGTTGCCTTACGGCTTACATGTCAGAATATGGACATGCCTGAGATATCTAATTTTCAATACCCACTCAGATTTATTTCTCATGATGATCCCGTGCCAATTCGCTTTGGCTGGTGATCTATTTCTGACTGCCTAACTCAAAGGCTGATTGTGAGCATACAGGCAGGCGGTCAAAGAATATATACTACGTCGTTACAAATCCTTAATCACAGTTGGCAATACGCCAGAATTGGCATCCACCCATTTAACCCATTTACCTCATTGACGCTTCATATTTTGGTCCCTCGAACTCGGTTGTGCTTTCATGGCGTCAACTTAATCCTCGCTCCAGTTGTTCCGTTCGATCACGGCCGATGGCACGACTCTAGGACCCGATTCATTCTCTTGTACACTCCCGTAACCCGGTGATGGCCTCTCTGGACGCTCAGAGGTAGTCTCTTCCTCCTCGATTACGTCTCTCTCCCTGTCGATCAGTAAAGGGCGGCGGCCATCGCGATGCTGTTCTGATTGTCCATGGTCATGGTATCGCCAGTTACCCAACCAGCTGGAATCCTTTTTGGCTAGGAGGAGTCCTAGTATCTTGACTTTACATCAGTATATGAACCTTAGGAACCTAGAAGTTCGGTTTCAACATACCTGGATCAGCCCAACACCGAGGACGACAGAGAAGTCCAACAATGATAGTGTCTGCAAGGCTCCTGACCAAGGTTCACGGCAGGGACTTGTTCTTCCATATGTTTCGGCACAGCTGCTGGGCGCTGTATTTGGAAAAGGATAAGCTCGGTCTCGGATTGAGTTCAACCCGCAGCAGTCAAACGCATCCTGAATACGTCTTATGCTGCTTGCATCATGAGCACGAAACATATCCATCCACTTTTTATCGAGCATGCATCCCGTCATTTCTGATGGCACTACGCGCTCTAGAAGTAATGTTGCCAGGATGGTGGTGATAAGAGCTTGAAGAACCTGGACAATCAAAGGAGCTAGCTTGGCTATGCCGCTAGAAGACGACTTGGTAGTACGGCTGATACTAGGATAGAAAGCTGTGTTAAGAAACCCCAGAATCGGGAGAATCAGTGTAAGAATTGACAGGGTTGGCGAGATAGCGAGTGAGAGGTTCGAACTGCGGACGTGCACGATTCTATACAAGAGTCAGACCTCACCTACTAACCTGACTCGACTGAGGCTCACATTGCTATTATGAGCAGCACAAGGCTGAGCTAAGGGACTTGGTCAGTCATAGATTATTAAAGTCCCGATGTGCTCAATGATTGCCCTACCATCAAGTATAGAACTGTGGGGTGGATCATGTTGTTGTTCCTCGTACTCAAGCAGCTAAATTCAAGGCGGAAGATGCAAATGAGTATGGAATTGAAAAGAAGGATTTACAGGATGATGTTTCTTTTAACCGTCTAATCAATGACGAAGGCCTTCCCCGCCTTCATGCGGGAGGCCTACCGGGGAGGTGGTTGCCCAGAAATGATGGACGGATGTCTCTCTTATCTTACCTGCTAAGCCTGAACATGATGTGTCACGAATTCTAGTCTTATTTAAGTCAGTTGCATGCATATACAGTGCTTGATTGCTTTGCCTTTTGACTCTACTAAGGGTTGTTTCACCTACAGATGAGGTATATTGTGTTGCACAAAGGGAGTTATTTCAGCACAACTAGCTCTGTAGTACATATAGCATTGCAAAAATAATAAATTTACACTCCCACATATGAGACAGGTTTCATGCCCGTTTTCCACTGAGCTGGTTATGACTGCCAAAGCGAATGTGAAATCTCGCGAGGTTGGGCTTGCGAAAGAATGCATCAGTATCATATAATGTAGACAAAAGAGACGTAAGAGGAGATTGATTCATTGGTTTCTTGTTATGAAGGAACATAGAAAGGACATAAACAGGATGTGAAAAACATGAAAGAAGGTCCGAACTGACGGAGATAGCTCATGATACAAGCTCAGATGTTAGTAATACCCGCCATTACTTGGAAGACTAAGATCAATGCTATTTGGCATCATTGCTGCTTTGTAGTCGAATTGTTGGTATGCTGCATCGTCTCCCAGAGACGTGGCCGAGCTGTCACTGGCTTGATATGCGTCTGAGGAGTCCGTGGACTCATTCATATCAAACGTTGCCGAGTTATTCAGCATAGCCCCGTCGTCTATGGCTTGAAAGTCGAAAGGTTCCTCTCCCAAGTCTTCTGGGGCAAATGAATAACAGTCCAAGCAGGAGTAAAGCCCAAAATCGTCAGCTGCTGTGGACGTCTCCTCTGGGCTGAGTCCTGGGAAAGGAAGCTTATCTGCAATTATGCGTGGCAGCTCTTGCAGACGTTCCATGACAGTCACCTTCATTTGGGGTTCCCAGTCGTTGAATGCATCTTCTACTACCATGGCGACTTGGTGTTCAATTGCTGGCTTTGCCTTGATCCAGTAGTCACGCCATTCCTCAGGGTTTTCGACCTTGACGGCTGACGCCCGAGTGGTTGAGAGTGAAGGATCATAATCTTGGGATGACTCAGTCTTTGTATATTTTAGGGTGTTTGGGGAACAGATCTTGTAACTTACAAGGTGAAGGAATGTCAGGAGAATCAGGCTTGACATCAAATAGAGCACAATACCACTCCCTCCACTTCTCAACGGGGTTCATCCTCACTCTCGTTTTCAGTTTCTTTGCTTGGTCCTCGTCGTAGCCATCCAGAAGATTTCGCTTCAGGCTGCTTGTCTCTTTCACTGGGCACGGTGTCGTCATCCGTTGATGCTCCTTTAGATCTTTCTCATCGTCAAACCTGCGAAGGCATCGATTGCATTGATGCGGAGACAGACTATGTCTTCGCTCGAGATGTTCCCTAGATACCACTGTCAGTCAGTTGCCTAGTTAAGGGGTAAGTTGACTCACTTTACTCGGCCGATTTCAAGCCACCCCGGGCCACAGCATGTTCTCTCAGTTCCGAATCTCTTAGGGTCTCTTTGATGGTAAGGACAAGCAAACCGAGGGCGAGAGTCGTCCTTTGTGGTTTTTGTCCTCTTGTTATCCTTCTTTCTACGGAACTTGTCGTCTCCTTCGTCCTCATTCTCACTTTCGTCTCTGCCACTCTGACCTTTGGATCTCTTTTGACCGGCTGACTGGGGTATGTGTTTTCCTGACTGAAAAGGACGCGAACTATGTGATCCGGAAGTATGCTCACACTCTTCCTCGAGTGCTTCCAGTCTTCTTTCAACACATTCCGAGATTGCAGCCATCAAATTATCAACGATATTCTGTTTACGCCGTCTCAGTTCTTTGTTGATGCAGTAGTCCAGGTAGGCCGCCGACGGGTTCGTGGGCTCGACGTCGGATTGACTGTGATCGGCGGCTTGCACTTCAACGCTGTGAGGAAAGGGCACGTTGAGAAGCTTTTCACACTTTTCTATGGCCTCGCGACGGATTCTTGCAGTGGGTGAATTGTCTTGACCGCGCCTTTTGTCATGTCAGTGGCCTCATCATGAAGATGGACTTTGATATGACAATGACTTACTGAGCGCCAGGCGAACCTCGACGGCCCTGACCGCTCTCCTGGTCGTTGCTGGCCCGGGGCTTAGTTGATCCACCACTTGAAGGATTCTGGAGGCACAGTCAGTACATGCCCAACAATTTGAAGTGAGAGTGTGTGGTACTTGTTGAGAGTGGTGACTTTGAGTGTGTTCGGGTGATGCGGAAGACCTCTTGTTTCTAGCTACAAAGACTTGTTCTTCCGAATCTTGCTGAGGCATATCCGATCGCTGGTAAACCAGACGACGGTGTTGAATCAAGGAGGAGAAGTTGAATTGATGGCAGAGTTTTGTGAAACGTTTCTTTCCTGCAAGGTATCGGTTTGCGAAGGCGTAGCGTTTGTGTTGCAAGGAGAATTGACTTGCTTTGTCCACCACAGAGGGCATTATCAAAAGTTGGCTGATTGATTCATTTGCATATTTAGTTCTAGCTCAGTTGATGCGTGACTTTGTTGTTGCAAATAAACAGTGTCCAGGAGGGCTTTGAATGGAATTTTGCCTGATTTTGAAGATAAAGTGTCTCAAAACAATCTTCATGGAACAAAAGTCTGGCGGGCACAAAGACGGGGATTGTGACGTTTAAATAGTTGGTGAGAGCCTCACGATAGTCCTTTCACATTCAATCTCCCGCAATTGCGAACTCCGCAAAGCCGGATGTGGCTTCTCCGAGTGAGATCGCACACTGATAGGACTCATCTGGAGCTGGAATTATATTGGATGACAACCATTCAGAAGCTTCGTGAATGGCCAGGAGGAGTGATCTCGCGGGCACCAGTGGGCTATTGAGTACCTCAACTCTCATGCAGGTAAGTCGAGTATGTGTGTCATGTTACATGTATGACTTACTTGTCAACACATCAGATCAATTCAACGAATCGAAAGCCTCAATTTGGCGTCAGTTGTAAACAAGACGATGCCGTTTTGGGTTTCTTCAGCGCCTATCAATATGCTGCAGCAGGTGAGGCGACAGCATAATGGTTCGCAAGCTTCCACAAAGCAATTCGAGTGGTTGTTCATGACGCGACCCCCGCGCTGAAATGCAGCTATCAAGTGAACACTGCAGATAACAAAGCATGTCAGATGCACAGCGGTTTGGTCTATTTGGGACACCGAATCCTGAATGCCTCGAACGGAGGAAATCCGAGTACCACGTATCGGCTTCAAAGGTGAGTATGTACTTCGCAAGGATTTCGACAGGTCTCCTCAAGAGGTATTGTGTTTTTGGAATCTTCTGATTTCTGGTGCTCCCGGCTGAAGCTATAAGCCAGGAGAAAAGTGGTCGACGAAAGCGTCGTGCTGAGCATAAACAATGTCCTCAGAGTCCGCCAACAACACCGCGTCATTAGTAGACTTGTCATTGAGTTTCGCCTGTTCTTCCGCTAATCATTTCTTGACCTTTGAGAAGTCAACATACGATCACCCCTCTGAGTCGGATCCAGGCCACGGTCGATGCACTCGCAGGTGACTGCCTCCGGGGTCTTCTTTCGAGGATGTTAAATTTTGGCAGTTATGTGAAGTATGTCGGAAGTAGGTAGCTGGACTGGATTAGAGACCCTTTTCTGAACATGCCATCCATCACGATACAGGCATACTTTTCTGTGGTTGAATCAAGTAGGGACCAGCCCTGGCTCCAGTCATTGACTGTAACAGAAGTGACAATGCCTTCATGATGAGGACGTCCCATAATAAGGTTCCTTTCCTCATACCGTCTTGAAGCATAGCTTTGATCATGAAGCCAACGATTTCACTAGTAACCCTATAGTTGCGGTTGCGAGGATATCAAGTGAGTATTCTTCCTCCAAGAGGTCAACGAAAGTGAATTCTGGTAGTAAATGGTCAGTGAAATCAAGTAGAGTAGAACATATATGTTGATTGACTCACCTATCCTGATCGCTTCATGTTGATTAATGATCAAATCTTTGTATCGGAATTTGAGATTCTTCTGGACGAGTGACAGACCGACGGGCACATATTCATGCTGAGTGGCACCATCATCGCTTTGTCCTTTCACTTTTCCAGATGTGTATCGAATGAAAAGCGCCAGGTCATGGCAGGTTGGTGTGTCTTTCAGGCTGAACTGGTTAGCGAAATACAAATTTGTGACGATAGAGCTCACTCTTGTTTCAAACTCTGTTTGCGAAAAGTGCCGAACCTTTCACACGAGAAGTCTTTCTGATCATCAGATCCGGAAACTCCAGTAAGAGGAACCATTTTAGCAATGTCACTCTCATATCGAGCTAAGTCCTCGGTTGTCGTTTTACTGGCGCTTTCAGAAGTAGTTTTTCGCTTCTGGGATACAGAGCTAGGATATTCTGGCGTAACATGATCACGATTGGAATGACCGTTGCCTGTGAAGACCTGCATCATGGCCCAAATGAGTGGTGCCAGGGACGATCAAGGTGGAGGAGTGAGTGTGAGGTGAGGATGATAGAGAAGGGTGCGAGATGGATGATGAAACGAGAAGAAGTTTGATGGGGAGAGCAAAGAGGAGAGAAAATTGATGGAAGCCATGAGAAAACAAAGCTTGAGGCAGGCTCATCTCCTTGGAAGGAAGGAAGAGCCGCTTGGCGGAGAGAATAAGATACGGGCACCTGAAGGAAGCCATGGCACGAAACTTTTGGGTCAAGTGCATAGGTAGGTTGTTGTTGAAAGGCATAAAGGTAAGGGAGGGAACCTGGCACAGTCCAGGATTTGAAAGGTAGGTACGGACACCATATGCCGAATGTGTCAAATAGTCAAAGGCGCAGGTCTTTGCTTATTCGAGGTACCTGGTATGATAGATGAGGGAGATGTTTGAGTTGTAGTTTAGTGAAAATAAGCTCTTCAAGGCCGCAGAAGCCCCCCTTTCGGGTTGATTGGTGAGTTGGTAAGTCAATAGACGCTCTTTAAGGCCGCGCATGCCCCCTTGCGGTAGATAAGTTTGGTAAGTCAATGTATGCTCTTTAAGGCCGCGCATGCCCCCTTACGGTAGATAAATTTGGTAAGTCAATAGACGCTCTTCAAGGCCGCGAAAGCCCCCTCTGGGTTGGTTGGTGAGTTGGTAAGTCAATGCATGCTCTTCTAGGCCGCGGAAGCCCCCCCTCTGGGTTGGTTGATTGATTTGTAAGTCAAAACATGCTCTTTATAATTGCGCGTGTCTATCATAGAATTAGCGCTTGCTCATATAGTCAATAGAAGATGCGTACCTTAACATCGGTGCCTCTAGGTGACGGCATACTGCATGGTCGTGAATGACAGCAAAAGCCGCCATTGAAATGTCTGTTAAAAGTCTCAAGCCGAATCTGTCACGATGGAAATGAACCAAGAGACCAGCGTGTGCCAAAGCGTTGGTGATTCCAACTCAGGCGTAAGATGGCCAAGTCGCAGGTGACGCGATGCAAATGACGACCCTCCGTAACATAGCGCTGAGGACACATTCACTTTAGTGGACGGATTACCACTGCGCATTTCCCATCCAGTGACGAATTTGGGCTCGCTGTTGCCAAAAGCCCATGCAACTCCAGAAGGGCTGATTCGCTTGGATGAGCCAGGGAAGTCGTAGAAAGAGGAACGAACTTACATATTGCTCAGGTAGATGGCGATGGCCTAGTAGGCGAGCCTCGGCCAGAGGCCATAGCCGAAAGAGGGTTATGAGCTCACTCGCTGAGGATTTTGTCGAACGACGAAGTGTGAAGAAATAAAAATGATGAGGATAAATAAAATTTTGACGATGGGAGGGGAGAGATAAGTGAGGAAGTGAAGGAGAGAAAGAAGGGTAGTTAAGTGGGGGCGTGATTCAGTGAAGCAAGCATCGCCAGTGCCAGCAAGTGCCAGCAGGCGCTGGTAGATATTGTCTACCTGGTAGGTAGGTACTAAGTACGATGGATAATAGGTATTTCAAGAGACAATAAGGGTAGTGGCTAGAAGAGACTCCAGTCCATTGTTGATTACTTGATGGGTGGATATGTGTGAATATCTAAGGCAGGTAAGTAAGGTATTTAGTCTCTGAGGCTTTCTTTATCGATGCCAACGGGACATACTTGACTCACAAGATAATACTCACGAATTTTAGCTAGCAGGTAAGTCAATAGGTCGCTCTTCAAGGCCGCGGAAGCCCCCCCTGGGGTAGATGAGATGGTCGGCAAGTCACAATACGCTCTCCGCTGTCGAGCATCCCTTTCTCGCTGTAGTTTGGTCTAAGTTTTTTAGTCTCGGTGAGCCTGTTCAATCTGTAAGGCCGACAAGCCAAGATTGGATTTGGTCGTGAACAACAATGAAATAATAAGTTAGGCTGCCTAGAGTCTTTTCGAGTAGACTGGGCAGTTCATGGTCATGCCCGAGGACCATAGTGGTGATAGTAAAAAGTTCAGGAGGTAAGAGACTACTAGAGCAAAAGAGAATCTTAGGTACCTACAGTTGACCTGATAATTGAGTGCTTGGGACAGCCTCTTGCCAAGTGCCTACCCAACCTTCCTGTGGCCACCTAACTACCTGATATTCAGTTTCTGGTATTACTCAAGCTTGCCATCACTTTGGATAGGGCGAGCCAACTTCCCAAAGTGCCTGGGGACTGACTCACATCCAACTCGCCCTCGCAGGATTTAAAGAAATTGCCTTGTAATACTGCGATTGCCGTTCATGGTCACCAACGGATGCTTTTTGCTTACATATATGACAATGGTAGGGCTGCGAGCAATGAGGGTCGCGAAGGGGAGGAGATCGATGTGGCCACGAAGGATATCATGAACTGAGGGGTTTTGTTGATCCTGCCCCTCTTGCTGGTTGAAAGCCTGCGTTGTAGTATTCCCCTTCCCGTTGTTGGGCATAGAGATCGTGGCGGCTAGGTACCTCGCTGATATCGTGGTGGTCTTGGGCAAGTCCGTATACCGGGCTTTGTTGCAGTCGCAGAACCTAGACAATACGGAGTATTTGGAGCAGATGGTAACGTTTACCAGGTCTTGCGGCCACGAGAACCTCGATCCGTATACGTTTAACTTCTGTATCGCCATAGGTATTGACTCGATCTTAGACACCCTTGGGGTCCCGCCCTCACACCAGACCCCCCTTGATAATAATATTCGAGTAAAATGCCTCGTGCAGTTAGTGCTGCTTGATTTAGAGTACCCCTTTTCCCCTGTAGTTCCACTTGGCAGTCCTCCAACACGATCTTCAGCCCGTTCACTAATACATATGCCTTAGGTCACTCCGTCGTACTAACTAAATCAACCAAGGCATTGATGACCGAACTGTATGAGTGAGTATAGTGTTTATACTTCGGTTTTCTTTGAGCCATGGAAGGGACGTTGAATAAGTTACATTATGGTCTGTCGACCTCGTTTAGGATCCTCCACTATACGCCGTATAAGCTATAATTTCCACGTTTACTCTGTTTCTGGTGCGAGAATTCATCAGTTGTCGACAAACACAGTGAAGCTGGATCTCTGCCTTTGTCGACTTTATGCTCCATGGCAGGCATGGCCATTTGAATCGGCATTGGTTCGATACCTAAAGATAGGGAAGATAGTCAATCAGTCTCCACGCTTCTGCTCTGCTGACGGACCCGTAACAGAGTTCTTTGAGTTCTTCCGTCAGGTTAAGGAAGGCAAGCTGTATCCTAAGGAATGAGGATACTTAGACAACTTTAGGATAATTTAGAATTTTTATGAAGAACTTAGGTTATCTTCAGAGTAGGTTATTTGAACACCACACTGATTTAATTTAACGTCTCCCTGGCGAGCCTGGATGGGATTTCAGTGAGAGCACCAGGAATAACGAGCATCGGCACGACCAAGCTACTAACCTACCTTAGTGCCTACCTGCCTACCTACTAAGCCAGGACGGTAGGAGACGCTAAAAAACAGTGCCGGTTCCTGAATACGCAGGTACCTAACGTAGTAGTACCCCCACCCCAAATTCACGGGCCGCTTATTACCTTATTACCTTTCAGCTAGAAGCCCAAGCTTGACGCGTAAAAGTGCGCGGGCCTACACAAACGTCATAGTTCGGCAGTCGATGCTTTTACCTTCTTTACCTTGCCTTGGCTGGCATCTTAAAGCTTCCAGCAATTTCCTCCGAGGTTCTCAACTTAATTTCCCTCAGAAGAGATGTCTGGTTGGTCTTGGTCGCCTAGACAGGCCATGCTACAAATGAGCCAGCCAGAGATGAATCACCAACCGCATCCTACTATTCCGCCACAGAGCCTACCAAGCATGCCAGCTCTCAACCTACCTCATCCACCTGCTCCAAACCCAGCCCTGCCTGTCTATAACAAGCCTGGTCCTCTACCTGTTTCCAACAACCCTGTGCCCCCTCCTATTCCCGTTCCTGTTCCTGTTCCTGGTCCCATCCCCAATAACTCAACTTCTCCTGCCTACTACAACCCACCACCACCATTTGTTCCGCACTCATCCGGGGCTCAAGCACCAGGCGGTCCACCTCCACTTGTGAATACCTCATCCATGGCAAGAGGAAACCCTTCTGGAGCACCGCCAATCCCTGCTCCGGCTCCAGCTGCGACAACCAAAAGCTCTAGGAAGCGCAGGTCTGATGTTGGTCCCGACAACGCCCAAGAGAATCTTTTCCCAGACAATGTGCCGGATATAGACAGCGAAGATGAACGTCTAGCTCTTCATGACTCAGACACTTGCAACGCCATTCGTCGTAAGATTCGTAACTGGATCGATTCAGGCGCTCAAAAAGTTGGCGAGTTTCAGAAAACCATTGGAGTTAGTGGTAAATCCTACAATAGCTTCATGAACCGAACTGGCACATGGGATGGCGAGAACACCGATACGTACATCAAAGCCCATCTTTTCTTCAAAAAGCGCGAGCTTCAGGGGCTCCCCCTCAAAGCCAACAAACCCAAGAAAGCAAAGACAGCCGCTTCCGCCAAGGCCCTCGAAGAAATTCTTGATGTGAGCAACGTGGACCCCCTTCCTGGTGAGGCAGACGGAACAGTTCCCGTTTACGACACCTGCGACGAGATCCGCAAGAAGATTCGGCCTATCTTAGCCAAGGAGGGAATGACTCAAGCAGCTTTCATCCGCGCTCTCAATAAGAACCTGCCTGAAGGGAAAAGCGTATCCCCGGCCAATATGCGGTACTTCATGGGCCGAAAGGGAGTCCGCGATGGCAATACCAACATCACCTTCTATGCAGCTTATGTTTTCTTCGAAAAAAAGCGTATTCAGGCTGGCAAGCCCAAGACTCAATTCCGCCAAAAGATGGAGAAGGCATGGGGCAACAAAGGTTTTGATATTGAGCATGGGGCCAACCAACAGTACACTTGTTTTGCTGGTGAAGAGCCAGTAGTGGATGAGTTTGGCAAAATTGACTTTGTTGTGACAGGACGACGGAGGTGAGAAAGACGCACGTGCTTGTGAAAAGAAGAGGGGGAAACCTAAGCGGAGGGGATATTTCAAGCCTGTTGATGTTTTCTGATACCATAGCATTTGAGCTGATTTGGATGTGTCATCTACATGAACAAATGTCTGAATAGCAAATAGTATAGCAAAAGGGCGTGTCTGACGGGTTTGGTTCTAATCTATATCTAGCAATGGAAAAGCATTGTCACCCATGGCCTCCTCAATTCTCTTCATAATTGCCAGTACCTTCTCCTCTTCTAACCGGCGGCCAACTACTTGAATACCTACGGGTAATCCATGCATGGCGTTCGCATCATACAGTTTGTATGCGCCCTGCGCAATGCCGTTGAGACTATTGAGGCTAAAGTCTCCTGGCAATTGATCCCGCATCTTGTCGACATGTGTCACGGGCAAGACGCCAGCGGTATAGTCGAGCTGTCCCAGGTCAGCTTTGTTATGTTAGCTCCCCTTATTGATGAACGTACCAGGTTGAACAAGAAGGTGTAGCCACAGCTGCTACATGCATCATGCATGCCCCTATGAGGAACAGCTGGAGTAGCATTGGGAGGGGTGATTAAGCAGTCAATACCGGAGTGTTCCCACCATTCAAACCACCTCCTCTTGTAAAGCTCGCGCTTGGCATTGAGTTGCCAGATCTCGTATCCGGATTGAGGATGCCAGTTCCGCAAGAGTCCAGCCCATATGGCGTCTCCTCGAACATACTTGACCCAAAGGTAGTGCAAGTACTTCACTGGTCGAGGAAGGCTGAAATAGAAGCTCATTTGGGCAGCACCTCGATCGTTCCACTCTCCCCAACGAAAGAAGGATTTGACAGTCTGGAGGCCGTCGCTGCAGAGAAGGATTGAGGCTAGACATAGAGCTTCATAGGGAGAAGGGGGATCAATCTCCACGATCTCGTGGCCTGCGTGTCGTAGAGCAGATTCGGTCATTTCTAATGCTCTTCGGCAAGCGGGACTGGGATCCACGACGCCGTCTGTTCGAAGGATTCCGACTCGCAAGTTCCTCTTCTCGGAGAACTCTTTCTCAATATCGGTTCTCCAAGGTAATGGATGACAAGAATAGTCATAAGTCCAAGGTTTCATCTGGATGATCGATCGAGTGAAATAGGTCAGATCGTTGAGCGTACGCGCCATTGGACTATACACTGCAGGAACACCATCCTGCCCTGGCATGCTTGTTACCACCCCTGTCTTGAGCCATCTTCCTGTTGAGCATTTGAGTGCATAGCAGCCAGAGAAGTGAGCTGGGCAGCGAACACTTCCAGCAACATCACTTCCAATTCCAATTCGGCCTCCCAATGCCAGCAAGGCACCTTCACCTCCTGTTGAACCACCAGCGGTGTAGCTTTTGTTGGATGGATTCGATGTCTCGCCCCATATGTCATTAGATGACTCGAAACTCAGGAGTGTGATGGGAACATTGGTCTTGACATACGGAACAGCCCCAGCGTCTTTGAGTATTCTGACAGTATTTCCATCGTGTGCAAGGGGCTTCCCCGCATGTGTGCTCATACCTACAGTGCTGTCGTATCCTTCCACTTCAACCGTATCTTTCAGGCTGACAGGTATACCAGCTAGAGGCCCTTTGAGGTTGAGGGAGCCATCTATGAGCCATTGCTCAGCCGAAGAAAGCATGACTTCTGTTACACAGTTCGTTCTCTCGTGTGCCCTGAGGGCAACCTTGCCATATGTATGAAGAATATCTGAAGCCTTACTTGGATCTTTTTGGACAGCTTGGACTAATTCTTCAATTGGCTTATTCACAATCTCTCGGTCCAGGACAGTGAAAGGAGCATGATATGATGCCAGTCTCTTGATGCGAGATGTTCGTTCTTCTTGCTTGAACTGGCTTCAATAGTATTAGCAAGATATGTTATTCGAGTAAGCACTCTTGTGTTATATGGAGAGATTGGCAATCTTGAAGGGGCCCTACCAAGCTCGACGATGTCGCAGGTAGTCTAAGAGCACCATTATGGTCACAGTCCGTTCAAGGGACTGAACAATCAGTTGCGGTAAAGTTTTTAGCCAAATTAATTAAAGAATACAAGGAGAGTTCTATGTCAATAGAGACGAGCTCAGTGGTATAGCAGTGTTACAAGGACGAAATATGGTCACGAGACAGAACAATAGATAGCACTCTTTAGTGAGCTTCCTGATGGAAGGACCCGCTGATAACCGGTCAAAATCCCCGCATCAACTCCACTGCTATTATCTTCAGTCTGGGGAATTAGCACCAACAAGTGGAACTCTATCGGAATACAAAGGAAAGACGGGTCGATGAAGAGACGTTTTTCGAGAATTGATGTATTCTTGAGAATGGAATATCGTCTTTGAATCTGAGTTGAACAAATCTTGTGTTTATTATTTTAGCTCTTCTGTTCTTTCGAAGTCTGTGTGGTTACATTGCATAACTACAAGCGGTTGATAGGAGTTGCACCTCCGAAGCCTGCGGAGCCCATCACATAGACTAGATAGTAACTTGCAGCTCTCTCATTTGATATTGGATATTCTCCACCACTAGGCGTAACAAGACAGGAGACGTGAATGTTGTTTGTCGGTGTAAGAAGTAATTGGAATGTGCTGTGATGTTAGTCTTATCCCGGTTGTGAAAGTTCATGGTGTCATTGACACACAACCTTGGTCCTTACGTGAATAGACGCTCATAGAGTTTCCCCTAACGAAATTATGTCAAGTCAACTCACTCATGAACCTTGTATTCAGTGTCGACATTCAAGGAGGCCAACTGTAGGCATGTAGGTCGACGAGATGATTGAACTTGTAAGATCAAGGTTTGAGCTGACGTGAGAGTTCACAATTCGAGATGTGGAACTGGGTCATTACTTGACCTTATTTGATAATTCTGAGGAGCAAACTTTATATATCAAAGTAACATTATGATTCCTGAAGAGCCTGGGCTCTCTCATAAAGTCTTCTGGGGAGGGTAGACTACTAGCCTGGCAATATAGCCTTTGTATATGCTTATGATACATCTTGTTTGCTGTCTCGTGGTAAGTCCCGGGATACTTTTCGCAAATATTTTGCTAAAGCCTTTGGTGATAATGAAAAGGCAATATTGGCATGGCAAACATTCATACTGTTGCATCCTCTATTCTAACATTAGACACATGAATACGAGCCTTGATAGGGATGTTCCTTGGCTACACAACTAACAAAATAGAAAGAAGAAAGTCGATAGTCAACAAGAATATAGTGTCTATTCCAGTTCGCCAATTCACTCACAAGAACCCTCAATCCTAGTATGATCTACCTTCGTCTAGATACCCGACCTCGGGTAAGTTACGATCGGAGGACTAAGCCCCGTGCTCCGGCGCGGAGATCGGATGGCCCGTGCGCGGAAAAGAGGTTGGGTATCAGAAGCTTTTGTACCTAGTTCTCCACTAGCATGAAGGTCACCGTCATATGAGAAGAGCCTGTAACAATCTTTTCTCTTTCACCAACCACCACCATGTCGGTCGATCCGCAGCAGCTGTTGGACACGGTAAGACATGCGGCTCTTATCCCCCAAGACATTTCACTTATTCTGCTGTAGCTCTCGAGCCAGGTTCGCCAATACGCCGACGTTGCTTCCGAGTTCATTGATAAGAATGTCGACCGCGCCGCTGTAGTCGTCAGAGAGACTCTGTCCACCTCGGAATGGGTGCCAGAGTCTGTCAGGCCTAAGCCTGCGGTGAAAGAAGTGGTGGCAGTCGTTTCTTTGGGGCGCTTCGAAAGGCTCCAAAACTGGATTGCCGAGCACAAAATTTTGACTGGAATGATTGTCTTGACCTGCGGAACCGTCGTTTATAAAGGATACTATGAAAGTCGCTCAATGAGAAAGACAAGACGAGCGAGAAGGGCACGAAATGGCGGGCGTACCGATGTCGTCGTTATCGCCGGATCTCCGTCTCTTCCTTTGACAAGGTCTTTGTCTTTGGACATGGAGAGACGGGGTTTCATCGTCTTCATCGTTTGCAACGCCGCTGAGGACGAGTCCATGGTTCAGGCTATGAAGCGACCCGATGTTCGACCTCTGAGCATTGATACCACTGACGTGAGTTTGCCGTATGGGCTTTCGTGTGACTATACTGACATTTCCCTAGCCTCCTAATGCTGGCTCTGCCATCGAACATTTTGCCCACTTCCTCCAGTCACCTCAAGCTCCCGGCCCTGGAATGAAGCCCAACCAGCTCACTCTGAAATCCGTTATCCTGATCCCGAGCCTCCACTACCAGACTTCTCCTATCGCGACTATCCCACCATCCAGTTTTGCCGACCTTTTCAATACCCACCTCCTCCAGCCCATCCTTACAATCCAGGCTTTCCTACCACTACTCACATCCCGCTTGAACCCCATCGGAGAAAAATGGATTCCTCCCAAGGTTCTTGTCTTTACTCCCTCCATCATTTCCTCAATCAACCCTCCATTTCATGCGCCTGAGGCTACCGTTTGCTCGGCCCTGTCCGCTTTCACGGAAGTCCTCACCGCCGAACTTAGGCCCCTCGATATTCCGGTGACCCACATGCAGCTCGGCACGTTCGACTTCTCCAGTTTCGTCCCGACTCGTGGCGGTCCCAACCAAGGCCTCGTCACCGCAGGAAACCCTGAGTCTCCTCTTGTCTGGCCTGAGGGTGCCCGACACGTGTATGCTCGAAACTTTGTCGCACAAACTAGCTCTGCTATCTCCGGAGGTCGCATCCGCGGACTCAAGGGAAGCTCGCTTCGACGCCTCCACAACTCTGTTTTCGATGTGATTGATGGTTCCATCACTGCTGATACCGTACGAGTTGGCCTCGGTGCCAGCGTGTACGGCTTCGTCGGACGATGGGCCCCCCGAGGCCTCGTCTCATGGATGATGGGCATCCGCCGAGTTGACGAGCTCTCCACATGGAAGACAAGCTCCTATGAAGGTTCAGAAAGCAGTGACGAGGATGATGAGAGCGAGAAGGGCGAAGGAGAATCAAGCGAATTTGTCGCCGTCCCATCAGACGCTAACGTCTGGCATGCTGACAACGAGGGAGCTATGTGGACTCCCCAGGCATCTGAGACCGCTTGAGCGATGAAGATTGAAATTTATGCTGGATATCCGATGTAAATTGGATCTGCATGACACGCATTATGATGGGACATGTAAAACGTTCGATTTTGTTACATATAGACGCCGCCACGACTCCAACTCTTGAATGATTTTTAACACTGCGGCCGTTTGAAAAAATACAAATCCAGTTGCCTTACTTTCGACCATTGCTTTGAGGTTTACAGTTACAATGAAATTATTGACATGAGAATCTCGTGGGTATCATCGCCAACTGAGTAAAAGTACAACAAGTAAATATGTGACTTAGTGACCTCTTCCGCGGTAACGGCCTCTTCCTCGCCATTTGCCTCGACCACCATGACTGCCATGACCTCCTCTGTGTCTGCCTCCATCATCGCGATCTCTATCTCTCTGTTGGTCTCGTGACCTGTCCATATCATCCTGCGCAGAATCCATCCGCATGTCGTCGTCTTTCTTCTCCTCTGACTTGAGGGTTGGCTTCTCCAGGTCCTTTGACCACTTGGGGTGGGCGCCTTCCTTGCATTCAGGTCCATCAGGACAGAAACCCGCCAGGTAAAACACACAGAGCTTCCTACGCACGTGCTTCTTTGAACAGTTTGGTCCGAGGGGGCAGAACCCCATATCGTAGTGAGGGCAGGGTGGCAGCCGACTTTGGGGATCGATGTGCAGGTATAGGCATTCGTCACCGTTCGAGCAATACCCGTTTCGCATGAAGAAATTACACTCTGGCATCTTTCGAAGGTTGTACTCGTGGAGGAACTCGCAATGCTCGCCCTTCTTGCACAGGCCACGCAGCCAATGTTTACACACGAGTGAGTTGAGACCACCACTCGGCTGCGACGTCTTGGAATCGGAGACGTGACGTTCGGGGCATCGTGTGCCGTTGGGGCAGTGACCCGACTGGAAGGCTTTGCATATTGGCCGGTCGGGAGACAGCCCGACCTGGTACGTTTGTCGAAGAAATGGCGAGAAGCGGAAGTTGTAGGGCGTGGCAGAGTGGTTGAGGATGGCGGCGGCAGGAGATTCGACGGCGCCGGGCATGGTGTGCGAGAATGGCGCAGGCTGATCGCCTACAGAGGACGGAGCTGTTGATTTATTTCTAGTAATTTTCTTTCAATATTCCGCGTCAGGTGGTTGTGGATGCTGTTTAATGCGCGCTGCAATAGTTGCTCTGTTAATGTCAAGGTCAAGACTTAGGCCGAAGCTTTGGTCGCTAACATTTTCCAGAGCTGCAGGTACAGACTATGTACAGTGCGGCGATCGAGGTTTGTCAGCGGCCAGAATCGCCGCTAACCCAACGTCACTCCACACAAGCTTCCATTGCTTGAACTTGAGCTTCACTATCCTCACACGCCATCTTCAAGGGATTATTTGTTTCATGAGGCAGCATTGTATTATTTTAACTGTGATATATCTCTTCAAATAGGCACATGAAGGAAGGGAAGCGTTGACTTCTGTGGTAAACTGTTGTCATCGCTATTGCAAGTGCTTTAGCAAGACACAGCAGGAACCAGGCGCCTCCTCATATGCTGTCCATGAAAGTCGTCCAGCCTCAGCAACCACAAACTTCGAGAGAAATCACGAATCAAAACCAAGACTCGCTACGGAGCTTTGGTCCCTATACTTCTGGCCATAAACGATACGACAATTCATGTATCGATGACCTTTATCCTCCCTGAGGCTCTTATAAGCCTGAGAGGCCATCTCTTTTCGCTCTTCTTCTGGTATCCCTAGGGCTATCAACGGCTTGACAGTCATCGAACCGATCAGATCCATGATGTTGGCTTCCATCAACTTCCCCAAGTCCTTCATTCCTTCATCCTGTGACCAGCATGAGATAGGCACCTTCTCACTCACCGCCTGAACTCGAGTGAAGCCAGCGGCTATGAGACTTTTCCGAACGTCTTTCTTGCCAAAATTGGTACACCCGTATTTCCGTATCCCCTGAGCGCATGTGTCGAAGAAAACTCGCAATGGATCGTCTTTCTGCATGGTGCCATCATCGCAGCGAACTGTGTAGTCAAAATCTTGAAACTCGATCCATCCGCCCTCCTTCAGATGTCTTCCCTTTATTAGCTGGGCATCACATATTAGGCATTCAACTCACTCGTGGGCATTAGCAACCATTGCGTCCAAGTCAAGAAGAAATCCGGCCATTCCCCTGAGATGAACCATGTCAAAGTCCTTGCCGCTGGCCCAGTAGGGGTCCTCGCAGTCTTCAACAAACATGGATGCATTCGGAGGCATTGATTTAGGTTGGATGGGTGATAGATCGGTTCCTATCACGCTGGTCTGGTCATACTCATCTGCCACTAGATGTTGTTAGAAAAGTAGCTGGAATATTTCCATACTAGCTCACCGTCCATCACCCATGCCCCTACAAACAGTAAGTACAAAACAGCCAACAGTGCATTTGGCACTCACCGTTTCCTGTCCCGAGATCGATCATCTTCTTCGCGTCTTTGTCAACTTCGGACAGAAAGAGTTTACCATCCTGCATCAACCACATGGTTAGCTGTTGCTTCGACTCTAGTTACTGTTGCCCAATAATCTTGACATACCAGAAGTTGCTGCATCAGGAAATGCTCAGCTAGCTCGCGACACTGCTCGCCCTCGTCATTGGGGAGCGGATATCTGCCAGCCAAATAGGCGTGATAGCGTCGGCCATGAGAGTGCTCATAGTCGAATATGCTGGCTGCTAATGAAGTGCAACAGCTTGAATCATCGTCTTGTTGCAAGCATTCAGAACGAGCATCGTCAAACACGAGCTCATATTCGTCCGTGTCTTGGTCCGTTGGGGTGTATATCGTTTCGATACCCGGCTCGGAAATGATCGAGAAAGAGTGACTATCAGTCTCTGGCATCTTGGCAGTGAACTTGTACAAGGAAGTTGAAAGGAAGACAACACAGCTATACAAAATAGGGACTCGGCACTGTTTATCATACGTTGGGACGCTCTACGAAGGTTGCGCCACATTGAATCATCTCTGTGAAACCAGCCAAGTACACAAGGGATGGGCATTTCTGGCTTCAGTATTATCAATATATGCGGGAGGTCATCTGCACGGTTGCTACCGTGATGGTGACCCCTCCTTCTGGCAGGACTTCATCTCTTAACATTGGTGAGATAGGCCTCATGTGGTATGTTTCGCTACAGCCTACATGGTTGTGCGGGTTGTTGGTGATAAGCTATGCGGATGGCGCATAACGACAATATGCGATTCGACTGTTGGTCCGGATTGCGAAGAAGGGGGGGCCAACTATGTTTGTTTACTTCCCATGGGGCGCCGTGCCGAAGTGAGGCGAAGAGACCCTCAATGAACTTAAAACCGAAACAAAATTCAAGTCAGTTGGTCATACTACATTTCATCGATGGTTAGTTGGAAAAGGAAGTTGATTGTGGTCATGATATCTATGCTTTGTTGAAGACGCAAACAATGGTCAACACTATCGTTTGGCAGATCTCAAACCGGCATTGGTTAATCAAGTAGGACTCGACATGGATGTACGGGCTGTTGGGCAAGGTTGCCTTACACATGTCCGAAGGAGTCTTGTCCGCCCCCAGCTCTCCACCATATTGCCGATCACTTGTTGGTCTCACACATTGAACTAACACTTGCTTTTTCGCTCTCACTGACAAGTATCCGCGTCAGCCATTGTTGTTTCTACACTAACCACCAGGGATTACCTTTGGGTATCGCACAATACTCACTTAGTCAGAAGGCACCACAGATACGCCAATGCATCTCAATGAGGATATGTCCATACACGTGCGTTTCTTGGCTCTATTTCAAGTGCCAAACAGTCAGACTTGCATTGCCCGATACTATATTGGGAGAGAGTTCATATGCCCACTCAACACCGTGTCTAGGTCAGCGATCAATACCATGACTTATTGGTAGGTCAATCTAACAGATCTTATGCCATATTATTGAAGCGGAAGCTAATCCATAGGTAATACAGATATGCCCCGAGCAAGTCCAGTCAAAGAACATTCAGACAACCAGCTACATGGACGGAATGACTTCTGGTGCCTTTCTCAGGTCAATCGAATTCAGCAGCCTCTAGGGACCTGAAGTTCTAGGATTGTCTATGCCACTATGGCTGTATGTACAAATCGTTGAAGTCGACAGGGCCATCGTTGAATTCCATTTTAGAGCACGGCGGCTTCTAGAAGCGGCGCTAACATTCATCCCCGTCCCGGAAGGACTCTGGTAGGCTATCAACTCCAAATCCCCAGACTGTCACTGTTGTGCGCAAGTGCTTGCTAGCCTTCAGGTACCTTAATCAATGGCTTGCCTCAATTTGACTTGCAACGGCACCTATTCATGCATATACATCCATGTGATGGCAGATTCAGGTTGTCGAGCTTGCCTCAGCCTCGAAGCTGGGGATTGATGCATTGGCGAGACTAAAATCATTCGGAATTGTCACTGCTAGAGACGGTAAAAGCACCCGGCCCTGGCTCAACTGTATCAGACAAGGACGGGCAAGCTAACAGTGGAAGTCAGAGTGTTTGGCCCACTGAATATTGCGCCCAAATCTCATCGTCATCCCCTGGGCCTGGCGGTTTTAATTATGGAACCAATCTCACCATCTGTGGTAGCGCGTTCCAAACGTCCGTCGACCTTCCAGAAGTTTGATGGCAGGGCGAATCCATGGAGCCGCACGGTTGTTGAACACGCTTATCGGGAAGTTGTGTTACTTTATGACTCGGCGCTTCTTGTACAACCCTCGCCCAAAGATGCTGTACCTGGATTGTCCCGGTCGCCAAAATGGACGTTGCGACATCAAGAACAATGCTGCGTGCGTGCTTCCTGGCTGAGACAGTTTCATCCCTTGGGCAATGCTGTTCCCAAGCAGAGCGGCGAGCTCGCCTTGATCCTGCAGCGATTGATTGGAAGCCGAGCCCTGTTCAGTATTGCCTTTTGTTTGCCCGAGGCATATGACACCTCGGATCGCATCGCGGCTCATCTTGAGAACATGACAACGCCTCGCTATGCTGTTTTTAGGTATTGGAGACGTGTCTCATTTGCGGGCCTGCATGTCAACGTGTTTCACCTTCGCAAATCATGGCAGGGCCATTTAATGGCTCGGAGAGGCCGCAACGTCAATGCTTCACTTCATCATACCCATTTCCCTTAGCAAAGATGGAAGCTCAGCTCATCTCGTGGTTGGAAACATCTACCTACTGGACAGCCCCAACAGCTCAGGGTCTTGTACGGACCGCGCTCGAAGAGGAAAAGAGTATTCCTCGCCCCGGATCTCCAACTCCATTCGAAGTTGGGTTGCCAAGCCAAGCATCCGTCATTTCATGAGGCACATATTACACCTTCTTAACAAGGCCCGAATTGGCGTGGTCAAAGCATTGAAAAGTCGGGCTAACAACAAACGAGGGCAATTTCACGGTCTCCCAAGAAGCCACAGCTTCCTCAGCTCTGACAGCCAGCAACGCTCTTGTGTTTCTTCCAATGCCTCCCCGCAATTATGTCATGTATCATGGTTCTACCGAATCCAGGACCCTCCGTAATTTGGATGCTAGTCCCTGCCCTCCGGGCATCACCTAGATGGCCGACCCTCTATTAGCTGGCTGCGACTGGTGTTGAATATTATATAGCCTTGATCCTTCTCTGTCGCTGTCAGTCATGACTCTCACCGGCAGTCTCTGGTGCCTAACGTTGTTGACCGACACATCAGCTCCTAATTCTTCCAAGATCTTGACACCAGTTAGTCCATCTAGACTCTTGCAGGTCGGGTTATTAAACAACACTCACGGTCATATTTATTTTCCTCTAATTTTCGGCACTTGCATTGTCCATTTTCTTTCAAATTCACTCGGTCTCTCAAATCACTAATCATGAGCTCGTCGCGCAAGTCGCGGATTGCTTCGAGCATGTCCAATGTCATGTTCACAAATGCGGTATACTTCCCCAACTACCGGATATACCAGGGAGATACTCCAGGAATGCTCAACTACAGTTGTATCAACCACGTTTACTATGCTTACGCCAGTGTTTCAGCCGACGGCGGTGTTTTCGTAAGTTCTCCGGAGTATTCACGACGTATTTCAAACGTCTCGGCAATCGGGGGTACTGACTCGGAATCTGAATCTAGCTGAGTGATGAGTGGGCGGATGCTGGTGCACCTGTTGACGGTGTACAAGGAGGGCTAGGGTCTCTCATGCACCTCAAGCAGAAGCATCCCCATCTTCGAGTTGTTCTGTCAATCGGGGGCGGCAACTCCTCGGAGATTTTCCCCCTGGTGGCATCTAGCACTCTATTGCGCGACAATTTTGCTAGATCAGCTAAGGGGCTTGTTGAAGCATCTGGCCTGGATGGAATCGACAGTAGGTACCGCCTCAAACAAATCTTCAGTTCTAATGATGAAGCTAACCAGATGATTTCAAGTTGCATGGGAATACCCTTGCGATGTCCAACAAGGCTACGACTTTCTTGCACTTCTAGCAGCTGTCCGCATTCATCTACCAGAGGAGCATTATATACTCACTGCTGCACTTCCTGCAGCCAAGTCCATCTTGCAGTTCCTTGATCTAATGGAGATCGCCGAATACCTGGACTTTATCAACTTGATGGCCTACGATTTCTTTGGTTCGTGGACTCCAAAGGCTGGGCATCACGCTCAACTCTATGCTATGGACAAAGAAGAAACATCAGCTTCTTCAGGGGTTTCTTATCTCATGTCCAAGGGATTTCCGCCTAAGAAGATTCTGCTTGGTATTCCAACCTTTGGACGAAGTTTCCTTCATTGCACAGGAGCAGGACACAAATACAAGGGCGTCGGCGGCGCGGAAGATGGCACGTTTGAGTACAATCAACTACCACGTAAGGGGTGCAAAGAGGTTGTCGACAAACGCCATGTTGCAGCACACTGCACGGGGGCAGACGGTGGATTTGTGACGTACGACAACCCGGATACTGTTAAGATCAAGGCTGGTTTCTGCAAGCAAAAGGGACTAGGGGTGAGTAGCCTAACTATGGGTGCGAGGGCCGCGGTGTCGTGCATTCATGTCTTGAGCACAAGAACACCGCAACTCCATCACTTTCTGCCCAATTTCGTCACTGGATCGCTAACAATGTTTTCACAGGGTCTGTTTTACTGGAACGGTCCTGCTGATTCCAAGGACAAGTCCAGGAGCTTGGTTGCGGCAGGCTTCCGCGCTCTTCATTCGTCCTGATGAGTCTTGCCGCTCCTTTGACCGCATCTTTCATTTTGCATATATGGGAGTGATACGGCGTTTATTTTTCAGTAGATGGGCATATACAGGTGTTGTCTGATCATATTCGGTTCAATCTTCTTCGTTGGATTCATGGAAAAGCGGTTACATTACGAAGGTATGCTAGGAAACCGGGGATTCTTCTGGAAAGAGTCAAAAATAGAGGCAAGGATATGCCATATGGAGAATATATAGACAATAGACGGGACCGGCGTTTTTTTGGGGCAGGGAACAAAGGCACTGGATGCCCAACTACCCTTAAACATAAACTAATGACTTACTGCCTGGTTCATTTGACCTCTTATCACCTTACTTCGTCTAGGGGAGGAAAGAAAACTTAGGGTATTAATCCTAAATAATAAAAAGACTTATGTAACTTTACATAAATTTAGGATATCTTTTACTGAGTTTATTTCAATGCCCTATATTAAGGTCCAGTGTTTTCTTGCTCCCCGAGGTCAGTGATACAAGATGCACAGTGGCCCTCTTTTTCTAACCATAGTCGTCCAAGGGCCGATGTGATTCAAGGAGGCAACGATTGAAAGGCGGTAGGGCATGTGCGTATCACATCAACGGTGAAGTCAGGCTCCAAAGAGACTGTTTTTGGGCAACAAACGAGACATCTTGAGGCTAGCAATGTACGTCAGAGTGCATTGGCATGCATGCATCCATGCAATGCAACTCTTTAGTGATCCGCAGGAAAGTCTTGAGTCAGAGGTCGTACTTTCGGTGACATTCCAACCTGAGGTGGTGTTTTGAGGTTGGATTTGTCTCCTTGAAGACAGTCACATGTCAAGTCACGACGGGATGGGCTACCCCTGCAGGGAAACCGTTGGAGCTACTATGTACAACGAGTACATCACAACAATGACCAGACTTGATCTACTAGCGCTTAGAAATCATATCACTAGCAACTCGATCCGTGATTATGTAGAGATGTCTCTCTATCAAATGGTTTCAATATCCATTCCAGTGAAGGTCGATAAGAAAGTTGCTCCCTACCAACCTTAGGTATTGTAGTTGCGTGCTTGGGTAGACTTGCATTAGACAGTATCCACGTGGCGATAAGATAAAGAGCTCCTTCCGTCATCCCACGGCTCTACAGCCTACAGAGCTCGGCAGCTTGACACAAACAAACAACAGTGTCAAAAGACAATCTTCGCCTTAAAGATGCCCCGGGACTGGACATCGTCTGCTCATCACTACAGAGGCCCAACAATACATACTTCCTACCAAGATGTCTGGAACCGATAGGGTTCCGTCTCCCCCGGAGCCTGCGACGGAGTCGTCTCTACAAGGCCCGGATCTGGAGCTTTCCCATAATCAAACTCCAGACCAAGAGAACGAAGCTATTGAGAGCACGATGCCTCCTTTCGAACCATTGTTCACTCTCCTGGTCAACTCAACTACAAATACTACTGTGCATCCTCGCGTCCACTACGTCTTCTCCGATGACGACCCTTCGATCCTCGCTGCCGGTGCTCAAGACCCGTCGCACCGACCTCTTGTCGTAGATCTCGCGCCAGCTCCCGAAGGCGAGTCCAACCGATGGGCTGTGTCCTGGGCCGCCAGCCTAACGCCCGATTTCGCCGTGACAAACTCGAGCGTAGCTGTCCAGCAGAGCGAGGGTGAAGAGAACGGAGGTGTTGGCGCTCTAATGCTCCGTGTTGAAGGCATCGAGCGCGAGCCCGTTGAAATGCGGCCCGAGTCCCTGCCTAGCTCTGGCAGTGGCGCCATAGGAGGTGAGGACGTCGATGTCTTGGCCGAAGAGTTCCGCAGACGGATGGGAGTGTTGAAGAAGGTGGTTGATGAGGCTGAAAAGAGGCGTCTGGTGATAGGACAGGATGAAGACATTCCCGATGCTGAAGAAGACGATGGTGCACCTGACGAAGCGGTGGTAGACTATGATGAGGACCAGGGGAAGGGGAAGGTGAAAGCAGAGAATGATTGACAGGAACTCACTTGAGAAGTTCGGTTTGCCCTGATGAGTTTCAGGCTCTGTATCGGCAAAGATGGAACCGTGCCATCAACCGTGGTAAGTTGCATACTGTCATCGGTTCTACCATACTAACCCACCTACAGATTGTGATTCTACAAGATTAAGGATTTTGAAACTTCGGCACCGACAATATACAGAGATGTCCTAATGAGATTATGGGTCATCACAGTTTCAGGTGGACCAGACACCTTTGAATATGAATGAATACAGCTTGGCGTATAGGGTTTGTCTGATACATATGGGAATCGAGCGTGTCAGATTGTTAACTACCGATTTGAATATTTGATCTGAGTCAAAACATCACGATGCATCAACACAAGTGAGGAAGCGAAATGTAATTAAAAGTTCATACTATAAACGCCTCGAACTAATGCAAAGAGAAAAGGAAATCAAACGCCAGAGGAGTGGCAGAGTCAAACCAGGTTGTATAAACAAAAAAGAAAAAAGACGGGCTATCGGGCTATAGCAACAGTGATGATCCAAATCCAATGGGAATACGCATAACACAAATACAGCTCTGACACTGCTTTTACCTCCACACGATCCCGGCCCACTTCTCTGGAGCGCGTATATATTCCTCAATGAGTACAAGTATCGCCTCTGGGCCAGTCTCTCATCGTTCGACTCCTACCTAGTTCCGCGGTAGCTGGGGCAGATGGAACCGCCCTCCGCCAACACTGTTGAGCAGAGAGGATGCTGTGTTGTCGGCAGCAACACGACGGGCTAAGCGAGCAGGTAGGACAGCTGTGTGCATAACAGGCAAGCTGCCAATGGCTGCCTCGATGCTTCGCTTCTTGTTGTTGTTGTTCTGTCCCTTGATGACGAAGATGTAGATGAGAACAATAATGACAATAACAACAATGATAGCAACTGAACAAGTTAGCGAGAGGCCTCACGTCAAATTGAAGTTGCGAATGCATACCACAGATACCCAAGCAGATCCACTTCTTCTTGCGTGTCTTGCGGGCAGTGTTGACGGCCACACCAATCTCCTCGTTACCCTTGTCGAGGTTCTCAACGACTTCCTCGCCCTTCTGTTCAATTTGGGTGACGGCAGCTTCTTGCTGAACGACAAGGGTGTCCATATCCTGGAACAATTGAGCCAGCTCAACCATTTGCTGCTCGATCTTAATGAGAGCCTGGTGACGATCCTGAACAGCGCTCAGAGCGGCACGGGCACGACCCTGGCGATCGCTCTGCATCATGGCCTGGCTAAAGACCTGGCCTCCAGTGGTGTCCTCGACAGCAGCCTGGATCTCTTGCTCCGAGGCATCTGGGCGCACAATACGGTACTGGCGGGCCATCTGATCCTGTGTGCGTTTTCGGAACTGCGACTCGACCTGCTGGTATTGGGTGATGGCAGCCTTGAGACGGCGGTCAATGCGGGTGACGTGAGGGTTGTTCTTTGGCGATTTCGCCTCAGGGTTGGACTTGACGGTGCGGACTCGCTCAGTAAGCTCGCGGTAGAGAGACATGGTATCAGCGGAAAGTGAGTCGAGCTGGCGGCTGGCGGCACTGGAACCTGAGCTATCGGCGTCGTCAAGAGTTCGCTGTTGGATCATGCGAAGCTGTTCCAAGTTCTGCTCAACAGTGTCGATTCCACGGTCGATGTCGCGGCACTCATTGAGAATGGCGTTGGGGTCGCCTTGGCCAAAGCCGCCGGCGTTGTGGGCAAGGGGAGCCATCTCGACGCTACCTATCCCTCAAGCCATGTCAGTATGTGGTGGTAGAGGACAACCCTTTGAGTCCAAAATTCTCACCTCCATAACCCTGAGCGGGTGGGCTGTTGTAGCCACCGCCATTGCCGTAGCCATTGTTACCGCCATAGCCCTGGTCAGGGGAGTCGTATGGATTCTGGCCACCGTATCTGTTGTCAAGGTCAGTAAGCAGAACGAGTAAGCTATATGTATGAACTCAGGCAAAACATACCCGTACTATAACAGAAGTCAGCATATTATTCATAAAAGAGGTCTAGGCAGTTGGAAGAGAAAACACCAGGTCGCAAAAGGGTACGGGCTCAATTGGCGTCGCATGGGAAGCACTCAAAGTTGGAGCGGGATCAACAGGAGAGGGATGGATAGGAGGCGCAAACTAACACTCATTGTGGTGACTGAGCTCGAGCTCTGCTTTGGTGTCTGTTTTGGTTTCGACGAATTTTACCTCCTTTCACCGGAGGTTGGTCGTTTTTCGAGAATGGTCTTTGATTAATTGCTTTTCTCTCGTCGCTTTTCGAGTCGAGTCGAGTTGCCAAGGGGTTTGGTTAGAGTGAGTGTTTCTCGTCGCGCAGCAAAGAGAAAGGAGCAAGGCCCGTGGGATATACGATCAAAGGGAAGAATGATCGAGACTTGTGTAAACTAGTACTGACGAGGTAGAAAAAGGGAAAAAAGGAAAAGACGGCAAGTGAAAAAGAGAGTCGAGTGAGACGAGGGAGGGTGTAGAGTTAAGGTCAGAAAAATAGGATCAAGGCCAGGTGCAAATGAGACGTGACGGGAGATGGCAAGGAAGGCCCCAGCCAGGCCAGGAATGGGAGTGCGAACCCAGCCCAGGTGCGAGACGAGATTAGTGGAGGTGTTGAGTAGCAGCGGCAGTGGCAGTGGCAGAGTAGCACTTAGCCACTGAAATGTTAGCGGGCCTGGGGGTGAGGGTGGAGGCTAAGGCACTGGCGCTTGGACGCCGCTCACTGCCTTTAGCGGGCTAGAGATTACCTTAGCTTAGCCCTGTTCCGTACAAGCACCATGCTTCCTCCGTGTTGTGCAAGCCCCTTTGCTCTCTCGAACGGCGATGCAGGGTCCAATAGTCGGGATCAGAGATGCAAATCTGATTCCAGTTGCGACTTCTAGTGTACGACGGCTACGTAAGAGACTCTGTTTCCCTGGTTGTTTTGGCCGAGTGCCAAGGTTCGCATCGTCATGATCAGCTTCAAAACAGCCCCTTTGATCGTACGCGATGCCATGATAAAGGTGCTCAAAACCAGACCTGCAACAGACAGAAACACTTTGAGAGTCTGGTCAATCATGCGACACTTATTCAATAGGATTATCATAGAATGGCACCAGAGACATACAGTAACCTAGCTATAAATGAGCTTAACATGTTTTTGGCTTAGAGGGGGACAGAAGACAGATTCAAACATACACGCCAACGCTGGATAACACCATTGATCTCGCCATCTTATTTTGTCTAGCACCCCTGGACAAGGGGCAATCCCGAAATAACCACTGTCCCTCGATAGCATCGTTCATTGGCGATGCATTCTCCACTGTTTCACCCTTGGGCGCCTGCTTTCCATTGATCCTGGTTTCTTCAGAGTCTGACTGAGAATTCTGTAACAAGTCTGGTGTTTTATATCCAATCTCTCTATTTGTCTCCGACTATCATCGCACCCACCGGCACTATCCGACATTATCACCAAAAGCTTCAAACTCTGATTCATAAACAAAGTCTCTCGTGTCATCCGCTAACTAAAGCAATTGAATCCGTTCGTTCTGCAGGCTGACAACCTCCACCTGAGTGAGCCCTGTGATCCTGCGCTAGTCCTTCAGCTCTGCAAAATGGCGCCCACCCTTTCGAGATTGACCTTGACCAGGGGGTCTCGAACAATCAACTTAAGCTTCGCCGCGTGGGTCTGGAGCGGCATTGCCAAGGAGGCTATTCGCTATTCGTGGTATTTTCGGATCGAGGAACCATCATTCATCTTGTCCTGTGTCTGGTACAGAGTCCAACATGGAAATGATACATAGCATATCAACCTTACTTACAAGACGATAGATTGGGATACTTTGTATGCACCTCGTAATTTCCCGTTGCTTATGCCCTTGGCCAGCTCCACCAGCAAATGCATGCTTCGTCTTACTCTGCCGTTCAACGGACGGAACAATTGACACCTTTCCAGCCATCCATCTCATATTTCAGCCGCAGAAACTTGTTGCGCAGCAAAAATCAACAGGCTTCCCAAATCCGTTTCTGACGGACTCTACTCTAGGCTTATTCCGAGAACCTTGCTTGAGCAAACGATAACTTTGAATTTTATTCTCATTTGCGGATCGCAGTTCCTACCAATATCATGTTATTTATTAATTGCATATCTGTTAAAGATGACCCAACCTCTTCGCTCTCTAGGTCACCTAATGACAGTACAACTTCTTCCCCAATCATGAGTCCAGCACATACATCTGATATTCCATCTGATTTCAAAGACTATCATTCCACCACACCAAAACGGCAACATGTTGAAATCCCATACTCAGAGAACAGCATATGCAGACACATAGCTAACGCTGAACTGGCTCGGAATATCGACCAAGTTGCTGCGATCGTATTTGATAATATTAAATCGCCCCTTGTCTTGGAACGCATCCTCTTGTCGGATGAGCTCCAGAGCTGCCATCACCACACCAATGGGATGGCGTCCACAGACGGTATTTCGCGTTTGCTTAAGAGTTTCAAGGAATGCATCATGACTGCCACTCTTGACGGCGTCCATGGCTGCTTCGTCGATGACTCTAATCGTCTCATGAATAGGTGGACCGTTGGGTTTGGGATTCTCCTTTCTCAATTGTGTCAGATCAGAGGGGCTCTTCGTAGGTGAGTAAGGCAGATAGCTGAAATTTGCGCCCCAGTGACAGAAATCGGAGCTGATGATGAAGGCGTTCTCAGGATCTCTGAGGTAGGGCAATAGGGCTCGCCCTATGACCTTCTCCTCTTGCCTGTTATTGCTTCCCACGAGCACGGGCACAATCCTGGGGAACTTATCAGGCGACTCAAATGTTTCCTGGCAACGGAGGTAAAGGTACGGCATATGCATCTCAAGAGAGTGTTCGTTAACCTCCCCTCTTCTGTCCATAGGCTCCATTGCTACTGCATCCTCGAGCTCTGTGGCTAGCTCCAGGTCTATCTCCAGATCACCAAAAGGTGTCTCATATTTCTCAAAAGTGGTTGCTGCACATCCCTCGAGATAGTAAGTGTGAGATGGACCAAGGACGATGACTCGCTTGGCACGGCTCAGGTCAAGGGTCTTGTAAGCCCAAGCTGCACACGGCCCAGAGAATGCATATCCCGCATGGCTGCGGCATACTATCGTCAGCTCAAGAGTATATTAATGCGCTTTGCAGGTAAACTCACGGAGCTATGATCACACGAGCTCCGGTAACAGGCACTGGAACTCCATCCAAACTCTCCGGGACTGCCGTTAGATAGCTCTGCAGCTCAAGGCGTAGCGTTTCCGGGTCCTCCTCATACCAGGAGCCGGCCTTTTTCGCTGGTCGGGTGGTCGTCATTGTAAAATGAGAAGTTTCAGAAAAAAAAAATTACAATTCTAACGATGATGAATGAGGGTTTATTAAGCAGATATAAATATGTTTTAGATAGATACCTGGGGATGGGGAGGACGAAAGTAAGTCGGGTAGGAACAGATCACATCCGTGTGTGTCTTACCTCTTCAGGTTGCCCCGCCTTACACAGCGGGGTACACGAAGCTTTAGGCATATTCATGCTGTGCTTGCTCGTTGTGGCATGACTTCAAAATGGTTGGATGATAAGACTCGAGAGTTTGTTGTTCTTGAGGCATCAGGCGGAACAGCACATGGTACACTCTACTGATGAAACTGCTCCTTGGGCAGTCCAGGATTTATATGTTGATGCATGACACAAACAGCAAACACTGACAATCGATACCCAGATGAGCCACAATCATGTATACGTATAACAACTGTATCACATAAATTGTGTTCTTGCTATTCATTGCTTCTCATGAGTAGCCAATCTCATTCATTCATGCATTCATCCATCAATCCACGACCCAGGCATCGTGATGGTCTCCTTCTCTATCACCTGCCAGAACTCTTTTGCCATCCATTCAAATTCTGGTGCCCAAACTATTTCCCATTCACTAGGGGTCGGACCAAACTTGAGTCCTAAGAGTCGAATCGGTATCCAATGGTTGTTGTTCCATATCTCTCGACCGGATCGCTCTACTCGTCTAAACGTATGGCGCGCGCTCGTTGACGGCAGCACGTTCCGTACTTCATTCCTCGATGCCTCGATTGCGTCTGAATCGAAAGCTGCGCGAAAGTGTTTGCTAATATTGATAGACTCTTGTTCTCCGTAGAGCATCAGGTCAACTCCGCTCTCCTGCAAGATTGAAACAAACTTCTGGATGCAACCTTGGAACACATTATCCCAATGAAAGAATTCAATATCAGGAGAAAGGTAGCAGAGAGCTCCGCCAATAACTGAGATCAGCGGTGTGCCTTTCCAGGTTGGAACCTGATATACATCCCAGGGCTGCACTACCTCGACCGTGTGTAAATCTTCCAGTCTGGCAACTGAGGCTACCTCCAGCACCAACTGATCCCATCCCATGTTAAAGAGTGATAAGTCCCACATGGCCCAACCTCTTACCCACGGAAGAACTTCATCTGCGAAACGAATACCGAGTGCCACAGCTGCCGAGTGCATGAGTGAAACCCCAGTGCGACTTGATTCCCCAACGTCGAAACTGGTGATTTTCTGATCTCGTGCGAGAAGGTAGGAGAGTGTTGTTGGCGTTTGACAATGAAAAGATCCAAGCCGGAAAGCTTCCAGACGATGGATGAGCGGGCCATTATAGAAATTAGGCAAGAATCTTTGCTGAAAGATTCTAATATACTCGTCCATATAATCGCATGATCTATGATAGTCGAACATACGCAGAACCATGCTTGTCTCTGGCTCATCCATATATGACTGAAATAAACCTGCAATCTTTAGCCATATTTTCTCCGGGTTGCTTCGATCGGGATTGAAAACTGGCGCTGATGATGCACTCCTGAGGGCATGTCAGAACTTAGGTATCGCATGACTGTGATGTAGAACTTACTTTTCGGGGCCAACTTTCTCAAGCAAAGCTTCATGAAGCCCTAAGCTAAGTAGCAGCTGACAGATGTCGAAGTTTTTGCTTTCCGCAGCGTACTGTAGGCCAAATTAGTGACCATATCTAACGCTGCTCGGTGGTGCTGCCATACATAAAGAAGAGATTGTCCCATTTCATCTTTGTCGAACGGAGACGCTTTCCGGTTTCCGAATAGCTCAAGAACACCGGCCCTATCTCCTCCTTCTATTCTTTGGATAATCTCAGATTCGGATGAGACGACATTATACACTCGATAGTTGTATGTCCAACCGTAGCCAGTTGGAGTCGATTGTAGTTCATATACGGACGATGAAAACCAACTTGGCAATTGGAGATACGCTTGCCACGCACCAGTGGTAGTAGCATATGCCATGGCTAATCGACCGAATTTAGAAAGGGTATGTATCTTGTTGAGCTTTGAACCGTGTTTCGGTATACGTGACAGTTGAGATTCATCAATCTCTGTGACATTGCAGCGAGATTCATCTTGCTTTTGGGCCTCGGTCTGTGGGGTTTCCTCAAGTTTAGAGCTTCCTAAATGGTCCTTGAGTGTTTTGGTGAGCTGAGTTGCAATTAGATCAGGTGTCATTATCGTGATAGTCCTTGACAAATATCATTAGTTACTCCTCAGCAAGGGAGCTCCGTGTCAGCCCCCGTCATGTCAATACTTACATATGCCAAGCCTGTATCGCTAAGTTCAGCAATGATATTGACTCGTTCAGTCTGGTGGTGAGAGCATCTAAGCTTTCCTTTCCAATGGTTATCTTCACAGCGGCTACCTTCCGTCTCAGACCAGTCTTGACTTCGAGTTTCGAGGATATATGATCTGCGTTTTGTCTAAGCAGCTCCAGCGCCTCCATTGAAGCTCTTAAGTTATCTTGCACCAGCGAAAACGTAGGCAACATAGTGAAGGATTGCTGGTTCGGATATTGCTGATCTAGGGCTTCAAATATAGACTTATAACCTTGTAGACGTTTCAAAAGAAGCTGCGTTTCCTGAGGTAGATCTTGGGCTTGGTCCCACAGCCTCTTCGTCTTGATTACGCATTTCCCAATTTCTGTCGAGATTTGGACAAATGCAATAATGCTTGCGGCGGCCTCCATCCTCGGTTGTGGATCAGACGGTTAATGCTTATGGTATGAGCCAACATTCAAAACAAAGAATAAATAAAGTTACTACGATTATGAGAAAACAGCCAGCTTCTATGGGCAGGACGAGTCATTAATAATGAGTCGTTAAATCCCAACAGACAAGAGCACTGCCTCTTTAACGACATAACCAACAAGACTGTTACCTTTGTGGGACAGGGTTGACCAACCAGGCTACTTGATTGAGGCTATCCATGTCGCTATCCGGGGTTGAAAGGCGCGTAGAGTAGTGGCCATGGGAAGATAGGCGGCAAACCGCAGCACATGTTGAATTATGGATGGATGGGTGCCTTGTAATGTTTCACATCATGATCTGGCGATGCACCATGATAGGCCTCCCAAATATGCCTATACCTAACACCACTGGCATCCAGTTTCCGTGTTCTTGGAGACGGGCAGTCAGTTAGATAGGTATTCATCGTATAAACAGTATGAAATCCTGTATGCATGAGGAGGCGCCCGGCGGTTATTAAAGACGGGTACGGTGCGGGTACGGGCCGTTGGAGGCGCTAAACATCGCCAGCTCCACCAACTGTGAAATCATTAACAGGCACGGAGTTCTGTCCAACTCCCTTACCCTACAGTTCTTATGCTGCAGGGTAAAATTGCATGTGACAAAAAGAATATAGAGCCTGCAGACTATTTGATTGTATTTACCTAAACATAAGAGGATATGGCCCTTACAGATTCCAATCTGTTGTAGCTAACTTGACAATCCATCATGCGTTCATTCTTAGTGACCATGTTTAGCATTGCAAAATTGAAGCATTGTCCTGTCGGTGGTCATACACGAGCAAAACAAAGAGTCTTCGCCTTATAGAACCAGCTTATCTTATGGAAACTGATCTACCAACCAATGTGTAAGAATTCCCTATCATGAGATCCCGCAAGAGGTGAATACTTAGTACTAAGGCACGCCTTGCAGCACGGCTCGTATTCCCTGCATTGTGGCTTCCGGTGCCGCGTGCCCCTTTCGATAGTTGGCATGCGTCAGGGCAAGCTGAAAGACTGAGGCTGGCTGCAGGACAGGGTTAAAGACAGCAGTATCCAAGGAGCCACACAGAACGGTAAAGATGTGCAACAGCCGAGTGAACCAGTTACCGTGTAGTAGCCACAATGTGATATGTGGTTCAACAGTTGTCTCTCGGAAGAGCCGTAACCGTTCCGGGGATTTTTGCGAACGATATCAACTGGGGCTAGAATAATTGAGCTGCGGTAAAGACGGTCGAAACCCGCAGCCCCACGATTCAATGGATGCTCATCTAACGACAAAGCTCAGATGGGGAACTTGAGCTGATGCTATTTTCTTTGCGAGAGGTGGGAAAATAAGTAGGGGTAGTTTGATGAAAACATAAGATATTTGTTATGAGTGGAGGGTAGCACCTTAGGTTGGCACTATAGCGTCGGATTGCACAATCTAATTGCGACAACATCAAACATCTGTCGGAGATATAAAATAATAATAGAATGCTAAGAAAAAATTCATAGAAACTTCCCATGTTTCTAGTTTGCAAGTGTTTCTCCATATCAATGGATGCGTTTGTCCAAGTGAAGTGGATTGGATGGAGCTATCCATTTACCGAAGTCGGAGTCAGCCCCAGTGGCAAACGGGTCTATTGCCGAACCGACAGACCGGACTCTTCCTATTGAACTTTATTGGAATATTATCCCGAACCGAGTCGCCGAGGATCTTGGACTCTCGAAGTCTGTTGTACATATTCAAACTTTGCTCGTAGGTAGTCGAACTAAGCTTATACATACGTGGTAATGGTTATCATAACTCGCTGAACTGGGTGCTAGGGACCCTGGAGAGTAGGTACTACTGATTTACGGGCTGGCTGCCTTTTGAATAGCGGGCGCTGGCGTCGACAGTGGGCTAAGACATGCCGTTAACTAACGATCTATAGCGCCCAGCCCTGTCTCACCTGTCTCACCTGTCTAATGTTTCTTAGGAGAAACTGTCTACGCTAATGACGCTGCTAACTAAAAAGAACAGAGAACCGACATCCTAATCTGATCTAGGCTGGCAATGCCTCGCCCGCGACCGAAAAAGCTCTGTCACGGTGTTAGTCTGGATCGTCGAATGCCGTGCCGTTTTAACCATTGAATTGCCACTAATAAATGACAAACTATGCAATAAAATTAATCAGCTCGCTCTTTGACTTGAGTTTTTCCTCCGTCTGGTTGCTTCGAGCCCAATGTCTCCCTTCCCTGTGACAATCTGCTGTACTTGACTGTATGACACAGGATTTACATACCTGAGAAACACCTCTCACATTTGTGTAACCAGCCCTTGCTTGCCTCAGTCTGCAGCTCCTATCTCGACCCTCCCTGGTCCAGGGATCAGCCTCCACTGCCGCATTCCGTCATCGTAACTAACCTAAAAGTCGCCGAAAACTCCTGCAGCCCGCGGCCATTTCATTATCTTGGGTTCCCCCTCCAGCTCCTGGGCTCTTCTTCTCCCATCTTCAACACCAACAAAATTTCACTTTCATTATCCTTTTCCCACGACAAGAGTGAGCACCCTCTTTTGGCGCTCGTGTCACTTCTTCGCCATGGGTATTCTTCAGAAGATGGCTTGGTCAAAGAGCACCAGGATCAAGGTGATGATAGCCATTGACACTTTGTTTTTCCTCGTCGAGATCGTCTCTGGCTTCCTTGCCCACTCGCTGGCCCTCATGGCCGATGCTTTTCACATGGTCAGTCAATCGCATCTGTTTCGCGCTGCATGCGAATCGATGGATAGAACATCAGCTAACTCGGCGCAGCTCAATGATATCATCTCCTTGGTTATCGGCCTCTGGGCTGTGTCTGCCGCACAAAAGACCTCCACTGACGAATTTACCTTTGGCGTACGTCTTCCAAACCCCTCGCGCCCCCCTTCAACCCTGATGCGCTTGTCTAACTGTCTTCTAGTGGGTTCGCGCAGAGATTCTGGGTGCCTTCTTCAACGCCGTTTTCCTAATCGCCCTTTGTGTTTCCATCGTCCTCGAAGCATTGACCCGATTCATCGAACCCCCCGAGATCAATAACCCCAAGCTCATGCTCATTGTTGGTTCTGCCGGCCTGTTCTCCAACTTTGTCGGTTTCTTTGTCCTCGGCGGCCACGGTCATTCTCATGGACCCGGCGAGCACGACCATGATCATGAGCACGGACACTCTCACGCCCACGACGAGGAGGAGGGCAACGCCGGTTACCAAACCCAGGGCACTCTTGCAGACGAAAGTGGCCGTGCTGCGGAGGTTTTACCCGAGGCTGTGATCCACCGTGCAACAGCATCCAAGAAGTCCAACGGCAAATCCAGCGAACAGCGACATAGCAGAGATGCATCCACACGAGGCCGCGACTATCATCGATCCAGTAGGAGTGGACACGCTCGTTTCGCGAGTCTCGATGACTTGAGCATTCACCCAGCAAGTTTCCGGCAAAGCATTATTGAAGCTACGCGTGGCGAGACCAACGAAAGCACTAGCGAGAGCGAGACCGACGCCGAGAACTCTTTGATAATGGAAGAGGACGAGGCGCATGAGGAATCACCTCTTCTCAAAGACGTTGCTAAGAAGGGTTCTTCGCTTGGTCACAATAGAAAGGGCTCTCACTCTCATTCCCACTCTCGACGACCTAGGCGGGACTCGAGCGTTCATCACGGCCACCACCACACTCTTCCCAAGAAATCTGGCAAGAAGGACAGCCACGGCCATAACCACGCTGATATGGGTATGAATGCTATGATTCTCCACGTCATTGGCGACATGCTTGGCAACATAGGTGTCATGGTTACGGCTCTCATCATCTGGTTGACGGATTGGCCTGGCAAAGTCTACGCTGATCCCGCCGTCTCTCTGTTCATCACTGCTATCATCCTCAAGACCTGCATTCCTCTCACCCGAGGCACTGCTCGTGTTCTTTTACAAGCCACCCCCGAGCATATCAGCGTCCCTGAGATTAGACAAGACATCGAAGCTCTTCCTGGCGTTATTACCTGCCACCATATTCACGTCTGGCAACTCTCAGACACCAAACTTGTCGCTAGCATGCACCTCCAAGTGTCTTTCCCCATCGATTCTCACAGTGGCGAGAAGTACATGGAGCTGGCCCGCCGAGCTCGGAAGTGTCTTCATGGGTTCGGCATTCACAGTGCTACGATACAGCCCGAGTTCTGCTTCGATCAGAAGCACTCACACGATGCAGAAGCTGCTGCTGCTCTGTCCCTAGATGGTCCTACTGATCCCAACAAGGGCGATAGTTGCCTCCTTGAGTGTATCGATGACTGTCAGGCCCAGGGTTGCTGCCCTGTCGACTCGTCATCCAAGGCTTCGTCAACAAGACGATGTAGTGAATCGTCGCACAGCGCCACCAGCCCTCATGCGCACGATCATAACCACGGCCACGGCCACGATCACGGCAAAAACCACCAGCACTAATCCACTATAGCACATCAGGTTTTGTTCCGGGCTTTGCTTTTAGGGTGCTGAGGCCCCTGACACCTACACCTATTTTCTGTCTCTACTACATACAGCGAATAATTTCTCCTTGGTCTTTAAACTAAAAGGGTTTGGCGTTCTATCGTGCGGAAAGATGACTCGCTGATATGGGGTCGTCTTATTGTTGGGCAGCATTTGGCACGAGAGTATGTGGTATTCGAGAGGTAGATGGTACCTTTTTTGTCTTTGTACGATAGATAGCGGTATATCACGCGGACTGAAATTTTCTTTATCTTGTAGCATCTATCCTCGCCGTGTTCCGCCATGAACGGCTTGTAGCTTGCGCTGTTGTGCTGTTTCTGGAGTAAGGATGTCTCTTTTCCTGCACAATATAGTATCGTCCCTAGAGGCACGAATAGTAATCACTAGCAATGCATGTCTGTTCATTTATTTGTTTTGAAAATATCCTTGATGTGACACAATGCCGCCATTCAACGCCATTTTCTTTGAGCTGCATTTAGTCCCGATTTGTATTTACATTTGATCATACTCAATTTTCTCATTCATAAAGGGCGTCAATCAATACCTACGCCTGCGGCGGAAGGATGAGTCCATCACGGCTGCCGACTTCGATGACGCCTGCGTCACCCTTGAACAGATACTCCACGCGAAGAATCTTGTCCAAGCCCGGAGCTGGGTCCCAGAATCCTGGCAGGCGACTCTTGCGCACGCCATGGGGGATCACTAGGGCTGGGCCGCTGGAATACGATGATTCGTTGATAAGGGCGGCAACGGCGATTGTGACATCGGCAACCTGATCGCTTGTTGCGAGGATGCCATATTCATCAGGGATGCCGTATTTAGCATTGAGGATAACGAGACCACCAAGCGTCATCTGACGCTTCTGGCGGCCCTCTACTGGATGCGCGAGGAGTGTTGTGATGTTGTCTGCCTCGTATCTATGCCGAGCAACGGCGACTGGTGTCCCAGTTGAAGAGACATCTGAGCGAACGCGGCGGTGAGATCGTGAAACTCGTTGACGGCGACGATAGTTGAGACCAAGCTGCACTACCGCAAGTCCAGCAAAGGGTAGGGCACCAGCCCAGAAAAGGATACTAGACCCAAGAAGCGATCGTGGTGCTATGAGAAGAGGGACGCTGAGACGCTGTCCAAGGCGGGACCAGTAGACGGAGAGGTGAAGGTTGTGCAGACTGATGCCGACTTCAAGACCAACACGCGCGAAACGGCCAATAGACCACAGATTGCGGAGGGCAAAATACTGGTCCTGGAATGTGTTGGAACAGAGCTCTGCCTCTACACGGGCTGATGAGGATAGACCAGGATCCAGTGATGTCGGAGGAGTTTGGAAAGGTAGAGTCAGGTCCTTGCTGTATCGGACAGCGCCGGCCAATGTAGTTGGTGTAGCGGATGCAGAGACAGCCCAGCTTCCATGCTTGCAAGAATTAATCTCGTAGTCGAGACCCCTAATGCCGCCCTCATCGCCAGGAGAGTCTGACGAGCCTGGTACAGGTAATCGGTCTGATGGTCCTGTTCGGAAGCCTAGTTCAAAGTTCGGGGTTGCTCCAGGGGCTTCGGCGTTAAAGAAGTCAGGACTGATTCTTGAGTGTTCAGAGAAGAAATGCGAGTATTGATTGGATCCAAAGCTCCAGTCGCCACTGTCTGCGCGCAGGAATCCTGTTCCATGTCGCAGATTCTGGTAGAGACCTAGAGCAACACGCGGTTGAATCGACGTGGAATCGCGCGACGACTGTATGCTAGCCTCGGCTATGGTTGGTTCTGAGAATTTGGGGAGGAGAAAGTGATGATAAAGACGGCTGGTGACGGAGAACTGTGGTAGAACATCTGACTCGAGCTCAACAGCAGTCTTGATCCACCTAAGCTTATCAGCCGATGATGGAGGTAAGCGGTTCAGAAACTCTTGTCGATATCGCAGAGAGGCCAATGGAGCGAACTTGTTCTCAACGAGTTGTATGAGTCTCTGTCTGGTGATTGGCAGAGGTAACAAGGGTTGATATCGATCGTACAAGAGTGATGTTGGTACCAAGGATAGATCCCGTGTAATGCCGTAAGTAGATCCAGTTACAGTCACGGTGGGTGTTGCGACCTGGATTCGAGGCTGTGATGGACTCTCGATTGCGTCCTTCTCTTCTTTTGAAGCAAGACTTGCGAGTCGTGCGACTTGCGGTTGAAGAAGCTTCTGAAGTGCTGGTAGGTCGACTGTGACGGAATGACTGAGAGAAAAGTCAAGGATTTGCAGTCCTGAGGAGCCAGTCCCGGAGCCAGAGGCGTCAAGTCGAATTCCTAGATCGGAGCTTGTCTGTATGCCGTTCTGTAACCGGTCCCAAACAGCTTCTTTAAAGGCGACGTCGTATTCTGATTGTGATGCGCCTGTCTCTTCAGCTTCCAGGAACTGGTCGAGGTCATACTGAGCTCGTCGCGCAGGATCAATGAGTGTTTCAAAGGCATCCTGAACACGGAGGAATTGCTGGTGAGCTATGGGGCGCAAATGCTCAGGATAGCTGTCCGGGTAAAAGAGGATAAACAGACGGTAGTATGCGCTCCGGATCTGCTGTTGCGACAACTCCGAAGTGTCTCGTGGGAGACAGAGAAGGTCGTAGAAATTGGTGTCGAGATCCTCTGCTCCAGGTGCTGGATCTTGTGCATGAGGCACAGGTCCATAGCCACCCTCAGTTGAGCTCAAGGCAACCTTCTCATCGAGGTCTGGATCTCCCGTCTCGGAAACACTTGTTTCACGCTCGTAGATTGAACTAGCATCGTCGTCCCAGAATTGGAACTCCTGCTTTGTAGCAGCGAACTGTTCGTTGAGGGAAAAGCGAGATGGAGCAGCTCGAAGAGCTTGCGCAGTAGCTGGAGCGCCTGAAGACAGACGGTACTCGTCTACGTTGGCTGAAGAGCGCACTGAAGAGTTTCTGGAGACGCCACGACGAGGACGAGCGCGGGGCACTCGAAGACTTTCGCGGCGGGAGTCTCTGTCGTGGGTCATGATGCCTGATTGATGGTGTTGAGGGAGAGGCAGACGACTGACTAACTCTCCGTTGAGTGAGTAGACTACAGATCAAAACAATAGAGAAGTCACCGCCTCGGCTGATGGCAGTGAGTGAGCAATTCTCCAATCACGATACACAAGAAAGCGGATGGATCAGTCAAAGGCCCCTCGCACGATCCCGATGTGGGTTGATCCATTGTTGGGAGAGTTGGAGAAGTTGTTAGGCCACTAATGTAAGCACCTACTGACGCACACTGCAGGGGTCGTCCTTGAAGTGTACAATGCAATAGACTTGTATTGGTAGTGAGAATTAACATTCATCATCTACCAAACTTTGATCCTCGGGCTTATGGAATAAAACAAGGCTATCAAATTGGTAAGTGCCTTAGTTACTGAGGGAAACAACACTTAGTTATATCGTTACATTTGTGCCGGCCCCATTCTTGGGTCTTCAGATCCACGATGCCCCCAGTCTTTCTAGGGACTCACCTCACTCCATTGAGACACGATGAACATGTGGCAGGTTTAACTAATAAGCGTGGACAGTAGCGGGGTATTCAATGCTATTGTTCCTGAGACTGCCCTTATTTTACACGGAATTCCCATTAGATTATGTCTCTAACAAAAGTCCGAGTTGGAGTCAGTTTGTGTTCACGTAGAAATGAAACATCGAGTCAGCTGGCTTAGTTAGTAGGTAGTTTCATTCTATATACCAGCCATAAACAGCTACTCAAGATCATCCATACTCCACCTGTTCATCCACAGACCTTCAAACAAGTTTCAGCGTTGCCAGGTCATCTCGTACAACTATTGTACCCACCTGAAATTACAAGTAATTTCTGATTACTACAGTATCCATTATCAGTGTCCTCAGAAATGCAGTGTCTCTTCATGGCATGACCGAACCCTCTGAATATTCGAACTGTCTGTGGAACATAGCATCAGTGTTCGACAGCACGGTTCGCGATGTCATGCGTTTCAAGGAGCTAAGCAAGGATTCCCCAGGGTCAAGGATAACTATCCATGTCCTTAGCGGGCAGTATTATTGTTGAAACAAAACTTCTTGTAATGGGAGCCACTCAAGTATTAGTATAATCAACTCTCTCAGTCGGCTATGTGATATCGTAAAGGCCTATTATAGATACCTTACCCAGGAAAGAGGAAAACTTCTGTCCTTGAACTCGATGTGCCAAAAAATAACTACTTATCCCCACAGTCTAAAGGCCTCCTAAGTTGTGCTAAGCTCCCAAGTCTCTTCATTATTATTTAGGATGGGGATCATAAGTTTTTCTTCATTCCCTGGGGTCCCCAGTGATTAGTCTATTGATATTACTGTTATTAAAAACTTGCATAAGATCTTTGACTCAGAACAAGTAGCAAAAAGTCGGCAACTTGTCAGATAGCCCAGCATTATAAGGATAGCTGCTCTCTATGGCAAGATTGCTACAGTAAGGAGCCAGAGTCATATTTGGAAGGTCAATATCAGTACCAATGGCACAGCTATGGAATTATACGGTTGTTATCTTCATAAACCGGATTGGTAATACCACAGCCCCTTTTATTAGTCTTGACCGGGCCCTCATATGCTCAAACATTTCTGTTAAACCTTGCGTCAGTTGGATATTTTTCGAATAATTTTCAACGCAGAATGCGCCTGGCAAAAAAATATCTAAATATTTGCAAAACTATGATGATACAGCATTTGTCATCTCAAGAGTAACTGAAGACTAAGTCATCCTCATGACACCTCGTTTCTGATGAGGCTGCAATGCATCAAGAGTCGCGGATTAGTCTTCACTCATGACAGAACACTGAGGAATAAATTGAGTATCTTGCAAATCCATTATCATCGAGATCTTGTAGCTCGCAAAGCCGAGTTTACTAGCACTCATATTCATCCCCTATTGCGCCTATTGCGCCACTATCAGTCAAAACGAAAAGGCGTCGTGGCGATCACAGTCAAGTATGAGTTGAGTCGATACAAGTCCCTTCGTTCCACTGCGCTATCCAGTTTGATTCGAACTTCAGAGAAGCTCTCCAAATTCTTCCGTACAGGCAAAGCGGTTCAGTCAGTGCTTTATTTGTCTTGCACATTCGCACGTCTCCAGTATATCTGTTCTGTTATACTAACAGACCTCCCTCCCTAATGACTGACTACCAGTGCTGTAAAAGTTATCGATGTCTAGTTATGACGAATTTCATTTGCCTTCCTCTTTGCTTTGAATGGGTATACTATGGCTATTCGGCTGTCTTCTCGTCACTGGCCTCTCTAAAGCCCCCTTATTGGGAAGTCTTCAACCGACAGTCATAACTACAACCTCAGCTTCCAACAAAGCATCATTATATTTCGGAGAAAATTTAGGCCTATAACCATAAAACCTACAAGCGATTTATATGAAGAAAGCACTATCAAATTATACTCGGTATTACTGAAACGCCAAATATCGTTCATCAGGAATCTGCAAGGACCAAACTATTCTGACAATTGCTCGTTACCAAAACATGCTTCCTAGGCACCCTAAATGAATATTTTAGATAATAACCTGTTCTTTAACTCATATCTAGTTGGCATTATCGATCACCTTAACCGTATTATCAACCGATGCACCGATGGCAGTGCTAGATCAGTAGGGGATGAAGAGTATGAATATAATACCCTACATTTTATGTTGTCAAAATATGCCCGCGCTCTCACATAGAGGCTTGTATCTCACTCAAGAGAGTTTCCATAACTATAAATATCTTAAGAACTGTAAAAACTCTATGAGAGAAGCTTTGCCCGTTTACTTGGGCGAGAATATGGTTGTGGTAGGATGCCGCCGTTGGAACTATGTTTAGCATTAAAGGAGTCCGTTATTACAATAGTAAATTTCCCTTGGCCGGTTTTATATCTTTAACTAGATCTTGCCAATGTTTGCGACTTGCCCTATTGTCATTTGATCTCTTCCCCCACAGCTTGGCTAGAATAAGGTCGCATATCTAAAAACTTTAAAGGAAGAGATGTCCTACTATGTTTTCCAGTTCCTTCAAAATTGCATTTCATATCTACAGTAACTGGATATTACTCAATCCCGACGAAGAGATATCTGCATGTATTATGCAAGGGTGGCTCAGCATGCAGTTGCCATTGCTGTCGAAACTTAACTCAGGGATAGAGATATTTCATCAACGTACACAGGCACACTTCTAGTAGACTTATAGTCCCCATTAAGCTTAAAACGAGTCCAAATTACGGGCTATGAAGAAAAAGTACTACTCGGTGGTAATTGTAGCGCATTGTTCAAATGTTCTGGGCCCCATCTGTGCGATCCTTCAACCTTCAACTCCAACCTCAAATGCACCATGCTGTACTGCCAATTACATATGTATCTCCTCACTCGCTGTAATATGCCTCACTACTCGAAATTGTCCGTATGTGTATTAGTCCACCTCCATGTTGCCTGTGCCTGGGCTTGTGTCGTTCCTCTTGTTTTCCAAGCTCGGTGCGAGGACACTCACCAATTCCTACTCTTTCACGGCGTCAGGGTAGTCCTATGGTGTGATGGTTCAGTCCACGTATAACTCATTCACCTCCCGTTTCATGTTCCAATATTCTCAGCTACTTCTGAATAGTGCTATTGCCGCTTTTGGGTCAGGCTTCTAGGGACACATCCAAGTATCTCAACACACATCCCCGAGTTCAACAATTTCCCAAGACCCCTGAACAGAAGAATGATGGTTGCACCCGAAACTATACAGAACCATGTCGGCAGCGTCTATCACACCTGTCAAGTTATCAGTGTCAGTTTTGACGGTGTCGATTGGGGCCACGACAACGATTCTCAGCGCTCCAAGACACCAATCACAGCGATGACCCAGCTATCGGGAGCAGCACACAAGCCCTGACAAGAGAAACTCATGGCCGCAGCTTGGGTCGAGCTGAAAGAGCAGAAAACATGCAAGCTTTTAACCATGGGGGCTTCTCACAATGGCATTGGCCAGGCTGTACCCTGCTGACCAGTCTCGAACTGCAAGGCCGGTTGTCTGTCCCTGCGAACCCGTTGGCTGTTGCCTTTTGGCCTTCCTATCTTGTACATGCAGCAGTGTCAGGATGATCAGTAGAGAGAGTTAGCTCTCTGCGCGTTTCGATAAGCAACTTTATGTAGCCTAACCTAGAGCTTGGAATATTGATTCACAGACCGATGAACAACAGCCTGATCAGAGATGGGTGATGTGCCCATGTTTACAAGCAGCGGCCCGTTGCATACAGTACAGTCCAGTCCCCATCACAATCAAACAACGGGATCTCTTTCGAATCACCCGCGGGCCGGAGCGTCGAACCCGTCCATCCTTCTCGCTTGCCCTGGCCTCGAGGAGCGAATTGCTCAGGCTCTCTCGACACAAGGGAGCTGCGCCGTCACACCTGGAACCGCCGCTGCCAGGCCCTTGTGCGAGTTCAGGGCATGTTTCCCGTCCGATGTACGAGACACAAAAGCCCTGGTACTACCCTATTCTGTGTGCGACGTCGTACAGCGGCTCGTGAACGAGTTCAACGACATGTGTACGCTCAGGTCGCCCATAACGGCGGCGGCCTGCAATGCGAAATGCAAATCATCTGCAGCAGAGTGACCTCGAATGACTGACCGATTTCGCAGCAGGCGAACGCACGCAGCCCTACAGAATATGCTGACAATGCATCGGATTAGGGGTTATGTTGGGGTTGCTGTAGCCAGGGTTGTAGCGAGATGAAGGTCAGGTCATAGAATAGCAATGATTGTCCACCAACACGACGCCCACAGTAAGCAAACTGGCCCCTGAAGCATCTGTGTCACTATCACATTCAGGGAGACAGACTGACCTACCTACGCTATTGTTTGCTCGGCCTAGTTTCAGTTGAGTCAGCTGGAGCATCGATAATAATAATAAAAACACCGCAAATGAGCAGATTTCCAAGATTTCGATATCTACGTCTCTTGGCAGTAAGGACTGGCAGAAAACAATCGCCGATCGAGGACAAGAATCGTATCCATGCGGGTCCTGTGCTGTACATACAGTAGCATACGTTTTAGCTGCTTAATGTACAAGGATTGCTCAGAACTGTTTCAGCTGCATTTACCCAGAAGTGGCATCCGTATCAACAAAGAACCTTTCTGGCAGACGAGAGAAAGAATGGTGTCAAACTCTTGATAGTGTGGCCACATCCTTATTCTCAATTGGGTCCAGCAATCAACTTCTGGGATCATGGGTAAAGAGAAGCATCAAAACAAAGAACAAACAAGTAAAAATGTCAGCCACACCAGGCTACGGTGCGTCTTTAGAGGTCAGCCCGCAAGTCCAAGTCGACATGGCGCCATGGATGTCGCAAAGGGAGGGGAAGAGTATCGGGATCCTGGTTGTCCTATCGGAGATTTCAACAATTCGGATATCGATCTTTCCGATACACGGTTTGTTTGTTTACTCAAGTCCAGAGCGTCAAATCAAAAGCCGTGTCTCTGTAGATAGCTTCAGAATAACCTGTTGAGACCCTTGCACAGTCACATCGTGGCATAGCGTACATACATATTCGATGCATGCATAGCTCGGCGCTGAATGCGAACAGATCTCTCTGCCTTGCGCCTTGCACCCTGCAGAACTTGGTAAACAACTCGATGCACTCTTGTTGAAAAGCGTCATGGTGTTGTCAATGATAGCGCAAGCCACAACAAAAGCCTCAAGCCATTCCGCGTGCTAGAGTGCGCCATTGATCCGCGTATGGAACCCTCCATAACCAAAATCAGCAAGCCACAGACTGGAGAATCCTCTGCTTTGAGTATCCATTGAACCCTGTGCTCGATCTGAATGCTTCACCTCGGTCCACTCGGCATGAGTTGAGAGCTATTTTGATTAGGCAAGTTACATCGCACGGTAATAGAGTTGATAAAATAGCATGGGGTATCGTGGAATTGGAAACAATCAAGAAAACTAGCGTTGACAACGCACGTCCTGGTGTTTGCTGATACGCAAGCGCCTTGCAAAGACACCAATGGGCAAGTCGTAGATGAGCTGATATTGAGGTATTAGTCTCCTACCCTGAGCCTTGCTAGCTCATCTCGAAATCGAGGTCTCGTCGACAACTGGCTGGAGCGCAACTTGTAACTGTTCATCTCACTCGTCTCTCGTTTGAAGTGGTTCTTACCTCACTGAGACCTTACAGTCAAGCCTGTCTCTGCTTAGGGTTCGAGACCCTGAGGACTTCATCCACCTCTCCGTAAACCGAAACATTTCACGATACTTCAGAATCCTTGAACTTGATCGACTTGACTCTCAAATCGCGATCAATATCCCCACAAGAACCCAACATGCAAAAGTTGCGGGGATGAACCAAGACGACGAACCCGAATGACCGCCGCACGAGCCCCAGCTCTGGACAGGGGCCCCGGCCAAAGGCTTCAAGTAAACCAGATCGCGAAAAAATGGCCCCGATTGGGATTTTCTTCCGCGGTCACGAACTTGGTTTTACATCTTAATCTTGCGACATATGCGGCCTATATTCAGTCTCATATCCAACTTGACCAAGCTCCGCAGGCCGCCCAGGTGAGTGAATAATCCTTTGGTAAGACAAATCGACATCAGCCCTCGGCCTCGCCTAGACATTTGGTGGCTGTTGGAGATTCCAGCTTGGCTAGTTTCCCGATTTGGTGTCTCAAAAAGCAAACATGAAGAACTCTTTGACCAATCAGAGATCACAGACCAATCTCACCATCGACTCCGAACAAGGCCATGCCCTGTCAATTGTCCCAGCACCATTGTCCGCTCACGAATCAATTGGTGATCTTTTTTTACGGCTTGTCGACTTTGGCCAAGTTTCCCGAACCAGAATGTCCTTTCGGTCGGTCTTATTCCGGTAGCATCCGACAGCTGAGGATCGTCTTCTAGGTCGATCATGTCCATCATGTTGACAATCGGTGAATGGCGCACTTGTAAGGCCCCGTTCGTGAGATTCCCATAAGATTACAGATCAGCCATCACGACAGACCAACGGTATCAAGCCATCACATGCGATGCATGGATCTACAGAGGGGATATGTTCATGTCAACAACCGATATGTCGATTCTCAGCGCTGATAGGACGCTCGGTGATGGCCTTCCTCACAGCCTCCCACATCCAGCTGACATCTTGAGCCATTAACCGAACTTGGTCAAGGGAACATGAATCCACAACAGGACGTAGGGCAGACTTGCAAGCGAAGCGGCGGCTACCAACCTAAAGCGACCAGGGGTCGATCCTCGGAGACGAACCATTGACTGCAACTCGTCGTCATGAAAACGCAGGCAGCGAGAAACCAACCCTCATTGAGACTTCTCACTGGATGGTCGGTTCTTGGCCTTTGGTTTGAGATCCAAGATCGTGGTTCATGGTCAGCAAAATGCCACCCTGGTCACTCGCATATGTCTCTTTCGGATGCAGAACACATCCCACTCGGTGTTTCTGAAGCTTATCTCCATGTTTATTGTTTATTGTTGTTTTAAAACTCAATTCGCGCGCGATATAAATCCATCGTCCGCGGCAACATAACGAGGAGACAATTATCATCGTATGCCCTGCTTAGCACGTGATGCAACAGAGCCAAAGAGGGGCATGATAACTTGGAACAGCAATCTTGGTAACTTGCTGGGCAAAGGTTTGTCCCTGGCTCAGCCTGGCAGGATTTGGAACCGTGACCTCGACGACACGTCCACTCGCCGCCACTTGGCGGCAGACGCGAAAGTATGAGGGCATCGACAACAAGAGGTGCGGGGAAATTCCGACTGAGACTGGACCGCAGTCCAAGCTCTTCTGGTGTAGCGGGTGTATCAGATTCCATGTTACACACATTGTAAGCGGGCAGCCCAGATGGTAAGACCAGCCAATGATATCGCGCAATCGCATCCCCGCGAAACTAAGATTGCTGTGGGCACTACCCTGGAGGAGCAGCAGAGCACATGGCTTCCTTGCAAAACTTGACGACTTCGAGATTTGTTGCCTGCCGAAGGGTCCATTGAGACACTGCTGATGGAATGCAAACCCTGGCATCAATCTCGCATAGAGATAGGATAGAAACAAGCAAGCATATATCGCATCCTCTTGCACCCAAGAAACCAATATGCCCAACAAGGTGAAATCAAGAACCGTCATAGGTAGGCAAGAATGGGTCGGAAACATCAATGAATATGATGCAGTAAGATCGACCATAGGAAGCAGCCTTTCCCGTGAAAAGAGGCGATGATTGACTTCAACCAAGACCGTGTTGCTTTGCCGGTGGCAGTGACTCAGTAAGAGGCTTAATGTATGGCCTGGTATCAAGGTCCACTGGACTCATGGCCAAACACAGTTGAGCAGGCAACGTGAGGTTATCACAAGATCCTTTCCGGATCAATCGGTATTCTGGAACCTTTGAAAATTCCTTTCACGGCGGTTGCGGGCGGCATTTGACAAATAACAAATTTGCTTGCGGAGACTTTGACACGAACTGCCGATGGTGTCTCTATCGCCGTCGATCGGGGCGTTCGAGCTGGAGCATTACAAGTAACACCGAGGACCAAGGATGCTTTGAAGCAGCTTAACGTCGGGGACGCTGTGCGAAAGAGGAGCACGAGAGGGTTTTTTGAGTAAGAGGCGGAGCTTTGTATGAGATTGATCAGAGATTTCGTGCCATCGCCATAGCAATTGATAAAAAATTGCAAGGTTGAGTTTTTACCAAGCGCCGTGAAACCCGTGGTGATGTATTTCCGACCAGCCTTGGCACTGCATAAAGTTGAAAGTCGAGTGGGTATCATGGTTGCTTTTTTTCCTTGACATTTTTTCTCCTTGCATGGGACCATTCAGATGAATGGATTTGGTTCCCTCGAGGCGTCATGGATCCAGTTAGTCTGGTTCTCTAACCTTGCGTCGCTGTGGTGAAGAAGCGAGGGATGGACACTTATCGAATTCACTGGGCCCAGGCCGCTAGGAGGTGATTCTGCCGACAAGCCAAGCCAAGCCAATATCCGCATAAGCACCAGTCACGAGACACAAAACGGCCGTAGCGGAGCTATTGAGGCGTGCACAAGAGACGAGATGAGCATGTATAAAAAAAAGAGGAGAGAGTCTAGAGAGTCAAGAACAGGCTTCTTTCGCGTAAAAATGGACCCTGAAGGTACCGTATCTTAGCGCGTCACGACCCGACGTGTGGGGAGACGCTACACCAAAACAAGAATGGCTGCTCGGGTGATTCAGCCTCATTTCACTCAGAAAAGGAGTCAAGTGTGTCATCACTGGCGCGGGTAGCTCCGCTTTGTGGAAGGCTTCTGGAACATTTGCACATTAGCGTCATCTCAAGCTGGGGCCTGGCACGTGCAGTCGTGTCGGTTTTGTGCAAATCTGGACCTCTCTGTGGATAACCTCAAATTGCAGCGTGGTCGGGGACGAGGATGGAACCTCATGGGGTACAGCAACAGTACCACTCTGTCGGTCAAATCAACTCTATCACGAATGGATCTTACGTACTGTAGACGGCAGACGGCACTTGTTGAGCGTATGAGGGGCTCTGATTCCATCGCCGCGAGCCGGATTGCGGGAACAAGAAGACGTAGAAAAATCCACTGCGAACCACTTGGTGACATGCACCAGTTGCAGAGGCCCGGCCTTCAATCCTCGGATGGCAAAGATCTCTCCCACGGTGCCGTTTCGGAGAGTGGATGTCGAGAGTGCAACCAACGGGAACGAGGCTGTTAATAACTAATTCGAGGGGGACCGCCTGTCTCAGGCGATGGATACCCGGTGTGTAGCCCGCTATTTGTTGGTCCTGGGCTCAATTGATGTGATTTTCGTGGTCCTTGCACGCATAAGTAAGAACCGCAGCATCCGCCAAGTGGAAAATATGTAGTCAGCAATTGCCGGCGGCGACAGCTTCATCAAGGAGAGAGAGAGAGAGAGAGGAAAAATCTGCATTCGGCGGTTTCTGCGAGGTGATGGAGTGGCCGATGCAGACTCCATCGTGACCAACCTCATGGGCGTGAGCATGTGCATTTGATGATTTTTAACTTCCTTTTTTCCCAAACTCCCCCTCACTGCGGTCAAGGTGGCTCCTCATCTCACGCGTCTCGCAGCAACCCATGTACGTGGAACGTGTTGCGAGCTGCAAATCATCACCAAAGCCCGCGCGTCTCTGAGGCGTCTTTTGGCGTTTATTTCCATCAGAGACAAGACACGTTTAAAAAAGGAAGAAGAAAAAAGTTATGGGGCTTCGGAATGGGGGCGCGGGCAAGGGATGGGGTTGATCTTAAGTTAAGTTAAGGGTTCTTTGGTTCAGCGTTGAGAGCTACAGGCATTATGAGTGGTGTCAGCATGAGTATCAGCGTCTCGGCTTGGGCGTAATTCGCTGATTGAGCCAAGGCGGAGGCAGCAACGCAACACTATGCACCGCAGCAGGGCGAAGCGAGGGATGATGCATCACCAAGAGAAACAAGACGTGGAGCTAGGAAACCAGGCCGACATCATGTCGTTGACGCCATAATTAAGCAACTCGATCCGAGACTCTCGTGTCTCGCACCCTTCACCCTTTTAACCCTTAACTCTGCAGTAGCCACGGCACCGAGCCAACCTAACGCGCTCTCTGCGAGTTTTACCCCGGACCAGGGGAAAATCAGAGCATGCTATGCCATGCCATCCATACGAGGTGATGCTCTAAAGTGCTTGCACATCCTGACGTATTGACGTCCCTCAAAAGCTTGCTATTGGCATTCTGCAACAGGTGATAGCACTTCTGCAAGCCTGCTGCAGGCGTACCGTCCTCTGGGACTTGTTACCCGTGGTGCTAAGGATCTAATTGGAGTGGCCAGTGGTGTAAAAATGGAAACCGGCACAACCACCTCACACCACCGAGGTTACTCGTGTGTGTTACTTTGACTACTACTAACCTTGTCGTCAAATCCTCTTGACAAGCTTGCGGCTCTGTCTGTTCCTTTTCATTTTCACGGTCTCACGGGAATATGAACGAGACCATTCGGCTTTAACAGCGCGGAATTCGGGACCTAGATCGATAATAGAAGGGTCCGAAACAGATTCTAGACAATGTCTCATCTCTGTAGAGACTGCCGCTTCGTTGAGAAGCAACTGCACAGCAGTATCCGATCGTGGTTCTGCTCTGCAAAAGACTTCCGAATTTGGTGATCCCTGAATTGGGAACTCGGAGAGTGAATGCGGGGCAGAGACTAGTTTCAAGCTTCCTAGGCTCTAAATGGCAGAGTTTCAAGGCTCAATCGCACTAGGTCCCACGCCTGCTCCATTGATAGATAGCTTAGGTGCGCTTCTCCACTGCTGTAGCTAAGATCCTACGTCACATTTTTGGCATTTTTCCAAGGTCAAATGTGAGGGAGAATTGAAACCTGCATCGTGGAGGTAGGGAAATGATGAGGAAATATGAGCTCAGCTCAGCTCAGAGAGCAGAGCCCCAAGTTTTGTTGGCGTTTTGACATTTGCCTTGCTTCTAGCCGAGGATTGAAGGCGAAATATTGAATCTAGTCTGACCATTGATGCACCTTGAACGATAAGTCAGCCACTCTGCTGGGACATGGGTAAGTCGGATCACAGCCCAGTACTCCGCAGCGTACGGATAACGCCCAAACCACTAGGTTCACTTTCAAAAGACCGTCAATCGCGAATCTGGCACGTCTAATAAAGGACCGTGGTCGAGACAACTCTGGGTACCTGGCGGTCTGGTGTTGAATTCAGGGACGCGCAAAGCCACCAGCAGCCTCAATATCATCTGTTCTCCCTTGAAGATCGGCAGGGAGAAGTGGCTCATGCCATGCCCGCGAGACGTGGCTTACCTATGCCGGTCTTTGTTCAGCCCGCCTATGTTTCGTCTTTTGGTTGGTAGTCCGAAATTGGGCGCTGAACTGTCGCAGTTAGATATCTCAACGATTGCGGAGGAAACATTTGAGATATTGCCAAGCGGGCGACAATTTCAGCCAAAACCATTCAATGCAATTACCTTCACAGACCTGTGTCCGGAGTTGCTGTTCCTGGCGTGAGGGGTTTCCGAGGCCAAGTGATCATTTCTGGGCAGCTAAACAGTAGAGAGTTTAAACCATACTGAATTACGGATACCACTCCCATCAGTCTTGATCCATCAGAGTCAAGAGCAAAGCCAAGATCACCACGGTCAAACTCTCAGACCCTAGGGAGGCACGTCATGATAGTTAAACCAGCCTCTTGACCATACGAATCGCTCGTCACATATGGGTCAATTCCTATCAAAGAATCATCATCAAGAAATGACGAATGAGGTATGGCAGAACATAGAAACTAGAAGATCTACAGGCTGGCACACCTTTGGTCATGGTTCACAGCCAGATCTGGATATCTTGACCCTCCGCGTCGGGAACAGCCAGGGGAGCCTGGCCGGAGTTCCTGGGGCTACCCCTCACTGGCATCAAGCCGGCGCATGTGAGAAGTGAGAAAAGAAGTGGTGACAGAAACCCCCAATGCAAAAAAGAAAAGAAAGCTTTGTATGAGATCAAAGTTCGATCAGACTGTTGCCTGTCTGATCGGGCTCAGAAACCGGCGATGGCCTGGAAAGTCTCATTTCCAGCACCTACACCAACACCAACACCAACACCGTCACCCTTACCTTGACTCAATCACTGTCTCTGCCTTGCTTCAGTTGCAGGTTACATGTCAGATACTGTCGATCCAACTGTGCCCGTTGCACTTTGAAGCTATTTTGTCAATTCGTGCAGCTGTGCAGGGTTCTTGACGCTAAACCTAGCTCGCCCTTCAACTTTGGGTTTCCTTTTCCAAGCTCTCCCGTTCGCCCAGCCACCTGGGTCCGGCCTAAGATGCGCTGACTCCAGAGTCTCATGAAATGCGCGTCTACGCCGTCTCATTGGCCCTCAGAAACTCCGTCGCCATTTGACGCGGGCGCGTTATAACGTGAGCGCGAGATGGACGGGTTAATAAAGGGGTGCAGGTCTCGTCTCGAGCAGACGTGTATGTGATACTTTCCGGCTTTCGGGCCCATTTGCGAGTTTTGCTTCCTCATGTGGTCGTGTGCTCTCGGCGTGTCTGTCTGTGCCTGTGCCTGAACCTGGAACTAGGCCCGGTGCCTTGATCGTGTGCCTGGTGTCGTTGCCGTGAGAAAGGATTGTGGAGGTTTTGGATGATCCCACACCTAACCACATCCCGCGCGCGAGCAATGCTCCTGATTTGGTGAGACTTGAGGCCAACAGGAGTCTATTCTCCTCCAGCCGATGCCTGGCCAAACTGAATACTTGTGTCAACTTTGACGGAAGCTGTGGTTTGAGTGCCACCAAGTACAAGCGGCTGAAGCAATGTTTCACGGAGGTTGAAATGACTTATAACGAGGCGGCGACATTCTCAGATACCACAGGGACAAATGGAACGGCTGTTGGATCCCGAATCGAAAGAACATTCCTTTGATAGCATCAAAGGACTTCAAAGACCCTGAATCGTTGGAATCTCAATTACTCTCTAAAGTTAATCCATTTCGCTTGTCGACTAGGCAACTCGAGAAGCTCATCAATCACTCACAACGAGGCTTTTTTTTTTGTTTTTTTTTGTTCCTGTTGTACGGAGTAGTGGCCGACACACAGGCGGGCTAATGTGCATAGTATATACCAACACCATATCTGCGTCATTACCTTCACAAAATGTTTCCTGTGCTTGTGCCTGCCTAACGTCTTATGCGTGCCATTCGTACAGGCATGTTCCTTTTCGGCGTGGAGACGTTCTGGTGCGCTGTGGAGAGGGCCAATTTTTTCTCGGCTTCCCTTGCACCAGTAAATTTGAAGCGGCGGCATGGGATGGAAATGAGCATCGGGCGACTTATTACGAACTGAGCCCGCTGACGGGCACGTACAAGACAGGCAAGATGAGCGCAAATATCGGTGAAGCTGTACGAGTTGCCATGACTAGCCTTGAATTAGATTTGTTAGGAGGAGTCTGATCCATGGCGAGACAATCAATCTGTTGGTGATGCCATGAGGTGTGATGTGATACAGCAGCAGATTTCAATCTATAATAACCAACAAAAAAAAAAGGACTGTGCCTATCGGATACCACCTACAGTGTTATAACGACCGTTGATATGGGCGGGACGTCTGAGTGAGTTAGCAGTAGCGTCGGTCTCCATGCAGCCACTGCATTGAATATCTTGTTATAATACTCCGTATCCATCATGTTTTATTACCTGCACAGTATCGCCAAGCACCTCCTTTTACCAACAGTTGCATATACCCGCCTTACATGGACGGGGATGAGGAAACTGAGATCGTCTATGAGATGGGTCTGATGCGTATGAGATCCAACCGGATACGTATCGGGCGAACAAATTTGTTTGCGACATGATAGCGATCTCGCTTTATCAAAGTGGCACCTGGCACGGATTTTGAGCTCAGAATAGTATCGAGCAAGATCATGTCTAGAACAGGGAGATGAGGCTGAAGGCGAGACTGACAACTCATTCAAGGGGGCTACTTTTAGTTGATGAAGCGGTCGAACAATGACATGCAGGAGAAAACATGGCTTCGATATGATTTGTGTTTATGTACGGATATGTGAATAGTGTCAGATTTGTGAATAGCGTCGTCAAAGCGGGGACATGTCCGCGGTTGAGCAAACTTTCGACGACGGTGGCTCAACGAATTACGATACGCCTGAGGAGCAAAGCGGGCTTGGCATTATACGCAGAGCAACCTACCTACTGTAGATGCTGCTCCGTGCTGTGCTCCCAAAACCTAGCATTCAAGGGTTCTAGCAGGGCAGAACGCTGACAGCGTCTCACGACTTTTGGTACTGTACCACGGCCGGCCCGTCACCCCTGAGCTAGGCTAGGCAACACGAGGAGAGGACCGCGCCGATGAACGAACACCATGCTACGTACAGGTACAGATACAGATACAGATACAGTGGCAGTGGTCGTGACAGTTTGACGTTTACAGCTAGAGAGCTGACAATCATGTACAAATGACAGCTGCACAACACAGCATAAGTTAAGTTCACACAAGAGGCAAAAAGCCAAGGCCAATCAAGTGAGAGCTATGCGAGCCTCTCATCTGGCCCAAGGCTTGTCTAGCGACCTGTAGTTCAGTGGATATATTGGAAAGTCAAAGTAAAGATCGCTCGCTGTGGGGATTGAGTGACAGCTTTGGATGTGAGGGAGACTGAGAATGACATTGATGCTTGAGCACTCGATTACATGCATGATTAGTTGAGATGCAGAAGCCCGATGCGGCCAATTGATTGGTCCGGGGAGGATGTAAGAGTCGATAATACCTGAAAGCAATGCGAGCAGCGGATAACTACTGGTGGTTACTATAGCACGAGGGCTTTTCAGTCCGTCAGAGCCCTTTAGTGATTGTCATAGGCTCTGGCTTTTCTGGCTGACAACCTACGCCCCCCTAACCCACAGAAAACTCCCTTTGGTCGCCGAGATGGGGAACTGGGCTGACTGAGATGAAAGTCAGGATCTAGGCAAGACTCGAGGTAATCGTATTAGTCTCTGTCCAAGTCTCGTCGCGCAGGTGCCGCGTCGGTATGGGCCCGTACTTAGGAACGACACGGTTGTCGAGGAAGACGAGACGAGACGGGACGCGATGGCTTCACGCTCCCGTCGGGGCTGCAAAGGAGGCAGCTTGTGGGCTTGTGAAGCAGCAAGCGCAGCAAGTGGTTCATGGGCTAACCCAACCTCAACGTGCACACGCATCAAGTAACTAGCTGCGCCGGGCAACGACGAGTCCAGCCAAGTCGACTCTTTTCTACCTGCGGGAACAGTCAGTCGTCGTGTCCAACGGGAGCTTAATCCGTCCGTAGTGATGACGAGTGTGGGATGTTGGCTAAGTTACGGGCAGCTCGGAACCCCGTTGGAGTGCAGAAGCGTCCACTGTTGACCGGAGTTTTTTATGTTCATGACACTATCACTGTAAGGGAACCCATGCTTTTGAAGGTTCAGACAAGCATTGCATTCGCAACCCGAGCAACAGGGACGATGTTCTGACAGATGGATTTGTTATTGTTGGGGTCTCTCAAACAGGCCCCTGGCCATCACCTTATCATGGAATTGGTGCAACCAGTGACAATATCTCATGATTTCTGTTTCGTTTTCAACAAGCTAAGCAGCCGTAGCCTGTCTATCGCTGTCACCTCAATTCAAGCGCATTGACTTTTGACTCAATATGACGATTGTTGCAGTGGGCCAGAGGCCGCATTCATGGCGGGCACCCTCAACTTGGTCTTGAGGGTGTTGTCGAGATCTTCATATGTCTTTCTTGGTTGCCATGATAAAGACCAAGTGGTGCATGCATGCAAATGTGACGGTTCTTTACAGCTGGTGCCTGCCGACTCGCTGTGGTGAGCCTGTGTAGTGCTCCTTAATAGGTCGCCCGGCCATTGACTGGACGTACAATGCTTATAAACAAGGACAACCTATGGGCCGGCTGTGGCCCTGCTCGACGAGGCCGTGAAGCGGCCATGAGCAGAAGTTCTAAACAAACAAACTGTCGTGGCCGCTTGAGAGAGGACTGCGTTATTGAAGTATATAATGATAAATGTCTTGGTCAAAACTTGAAAGCAGTCAACAAGTAATAGATTCGGCCGAGTGCATCGTGCCATCAAAATATTGAGGCTCTCGGCTTCATTTTGAAGACACCTCTCATTCCACGGCAAGGTCGATTCAACATATAATTCATGATTGCTTTAATCGAACTAACTCGTAGTCATTGTTTCTGTTCTGTATCGGATATATGTCTCTCCATGTTTGCCATCTACGTATGATTGAATCAGAGCAAGATAAACCATCCACGATCAATCCGATCTATGAGCAATCATGAATACCTCAGACCGGATTACAAAGTTCTTTCCCGGCATGGTTTCTCCTAGCCTTGACGCGGTCATCTTCAATCAGCCTTCTTTTTAGAGTCACCTTCACTTTCACCTTCACATTTTTGATGTTTTTATTTTATTTTTCTTACATGCGGTCTCACACGCCCGTCTCCATTCGCGGATCCCTGCCTCAAGCCCACGCCGTATTTCCTCAGCCGAGAGACAGAACACGCTACGACACGACACAATTGGCACAAGTCGACCTGCCCAGCGCAGCTCACACGCTTGACACACGCTTCACCACGCTTCTAACCAAGCCCCAAGTGAGTGCTAGCGTCCGCCCAAAGTTGCTGCATTATACCTTGCACACCCCATGTCGCCCTCCGGTTTCTTGTGCTGTATTGTATTGTAATATTGTGTTGTGCTGTGCAGAGTTGCGTTGTGCTGGCCCTCCGCTCACACCCAATCCCATTCTGCTCTCAGTGCCCCAAGCAGAAGCTACCTGAGTTTAGCCCCAGCCTCCGAAAGAGCGTGCCTTGAATTAGGTACGCGATGGTCAAAGTGGTGAGGTCAAAGTATCGTAACTCCGCCCGCAAAAAAGAGAGGAGGCATTTCATTGAGTGCATTATCTATTGTGAAGCTGATTTGTGTCCTTTATTTGTATTTATGCTACAAGAGTAAAAGGAGAGTCAATGATTAGCATTTCCTTGAGGAACATGAATGTAAAAAGCAAATGAGAGTTCTTTATTGGTAGATTTGATGGATCTGTAAAAGCAAATCGAATGGAAGCTTCCTTTTTCCTCTGGCAAACCTCAAACTGCCAGGATTTGCGTTCCCTTTGGTGGGCGCGCGACCCGAGCTTAGGTGGGCAACTCCTGGTGGCCTCCTAGCAGGGGCCGGTTTAGGTACCTGCACCACCTGTTGCCCAGCAAACCGGTACCTGGTCAGCGTACCCGCAAGCGGTCGGTGGCCGTGAAAACAGGGCAGGTCGGTCGCTATAAGGGTAATGATTGAGCGAGTCCATACCAGGTCTTGCGAGAGAGACAGGAGATTGAGATATTGAGGATGAGATAAGTCGCGTATTAGCAGTGCATTCATCAATGTTTGAAGCAAGGACGGATGGTGCATGCAATGCAGTAACGAATTAGACTAAGGCAGAGCACAGAGCAAAGTACACCACCCATCTCACACACCCAAGATCCCAGCACACTCCTAGTTAGACGACACACTCACACTCCGCCTGCATCTGCGTTTATGTACATACATACGGGTACACCTCACGCCCCTGGCAAGCTACTAAGTTAGAGCTAGCGTACTTTAGGCCATGCCATGGATGGGGATGGATTGGATGGAGCTATCCACCCATACAAACCATGGATCTCTCTCCTCTTGCTGCACTGCAGTTGGTTAAAACTACCTACTCTACTCGCGTACCTGGCACCCAGTCCTTTTCCTTCTTCTCCATCCTCCTCCTACCTCTTCATCCTCCCTCCTCCCCTTCCTCCTCTCGTTTTGTTGATTCCCTCATTCTCTCATTCCGTCTTCCTCTCCTGACCCGAACACAGCAGGCCTGAAGACGCTTGAGACGAGGAGAATTCTCAACTTGACTTGACTCCCCCCCCAGGGCTTTCGCTCGACATCTCTCCCTCAAAAAGCCCCCCCATCCCGCCCTATTAAAGGCCAGGAACCACCAAAGGCTGTGAGACTAGGACCAGAAACAGGCCGGACTGTGAAAAGTGAATCAAAGAGACCTTTACTGGTATTTCGCTTTTCTACTTCCACTTCGCCCTCTGTAATCTTGCCCTCCAGCTTCTCCTTCGACTCTGTAGAATTCCTCGGTTCATCCACCAGGAATTCCAGTCTCAAATCTCAATATCCACTCCCTCGCCAACGCCATCGCTTCCGCTCCCGCCGCCGACGAAGCCTCCCATCGACGAGCCCGCTCCCTTGATTCAATTCAGTTCAACTCGACAGCGACCACTCTTCAACCCTTCCCGAAACTAGTCATCGAACCGAAGACTAGTCGCCAATCAATTCTGGGTATCCCTTGGATTACAGGAAAAATCTAGGTCAAAGTGACGATTGCGAGTTATTCAACTCTCAATCCCGCAGCACCCTAGAGAATTCCGAACCATCCACACACACTCCGTCGTGAGTTAATCAATCGCGACCTGTTCGGTTACATCGCTGTCGTTCTGACTCGATAATCGAACCATCAAAGGCGTTCACGAGCGTAGGAAAGGTATGTCATCGCCGTTGCTGCACGGCGCCGGGGACATATCATATCTAATTTCCGTATAGCTGCATGCCGAGTGTTCAACTCCCGCATACCGCTCTCCTCACCACAGCCACGACCACCACGCTTTTTCTCCTTGAGATCTACCCAGTGGGAGACGTTAGCTCGTTATTCCTGCTTGATTCGATTCAGGGACTGTCTCAGCTTCTCAACGAGCTTTGCCCATCTCTCCGACGTGTGGCTGTAAGACCTGCCCCTCCCCCCTCGATACCATACTCGTGCCAGCTTGTCATGTCGTCTATCGCCCAAGGGATAGTTGCATAGGTCCATTTCGCCGTGTAATGTAATGCCTCCAGCGAGTCACGAGCTTGGCGAAATTGAGATTTGGCTAGTATTAAACTTGATACTGACGCACATACCGCATTAGAGCCCTTGAGTCGATCTCGTCTTTAAACGGCCCCCTTTCCAATCCCTTTTCTTTTTTAACTCCACTATCTACATGCTCCTGGTCTCGTTACCAGCCACGGTCACTCTTTTCATCATTTTCACCCACGTTCTTTAATATCTTAATATCCTAATTAATCGGCTTCGCATCACTCCTTTTTGCAGCTAAAGTCACTCTCTCTTTTTGCGACTTTCCGACCACAAGATTCCTGGCGAACAAACAGTCTCTCCTTTGACACCAAGCCACAGGCACTATTCTGCCCCGTCACCGCCCACCTGAGAAACCCCAATCACCTACCACCCAATATGGCGTACTCTCAACACGACGACTCTTACTTCGTGGAGTCTGAAGAACCTCATCACAGAATCACTGCCCAAGAAGCAGCGCGAATGATGGCCCGTCAACGGCAAGACATCATCGGCGTTGAGCTATCACGATTAGCAGGCGATGAGTACCTCGAGGATATCATGCAGCATATGCGACAAATGGAGGTATGTTGCCGCTTTGACGTCCACCACGCCTCATCTGCTAACAATTTATAGGATGAGACTCTACCAGATGCTTCCCTCATCGATATGCAGCGCGAGATCCAGTGGTTCATGCGACCTTATTTGATAGACTTCCTCATCGAGGCTCATGCCGCTTTCGGCCTCCTCCCCGAGACTCTCTTCCTCACTGTTAACCTCCTCGATCGATATTGCTCTAAGCGAGTGGTGTACAAGCAACACTACCAGCTGGTTGGATGCGCTGCACTACTCATCGCTGCCAAGTATGGTGACAAGAAGGACCGCGTTCCCCAGATTCACGAACTCAACAACATGTGCTGCGGACTTTATGACGCTGGCATGTTCACACAAATGGAGATGCATGTCCTCAACACCCTCGATTGGATCATTGGCCACCCCACCGTTGACTTCTTTTCGCAACTAATGGTAGCAGAGGAGGGTGACGACCAGGAGGTTGCGCACATGGCCGCCTATCTGTGTGAGATTGCCTTGTACCATCGCGACTTCGTTTCCACCAAGCCTTCTGTCATGGCTCGCTCATCTCTCGCCCTCGCACGAGCTATCCTTGGCCGATCTGAAGTTAACGATGGAGGTTGGGACCAGACAGAGAACGTTACCTTGATCACATTGTCGCATCACCTTCATCAACCCTCGCCTACACTTGCGCGCAAGTACTCAACAACAGGTTTTTCTCGGGTGTCGCAGAAGCTGGCCGATTTCATGGCTGAGCAAGCTGCGATCGCCCGTCGAGCTGCTAACCCAGCTACTCCCCTAGCCGAGCCCATCAACAAGCACACGAGCAACATCTACAGCACTCCCCAAAAAGGACACAGCGCGATGGGGTTTGATGGTTACCTAACACCCCCGATCACCCCTGACGGCAACTCTTTGATGGGCAACCACAACATGGCAAAGGAGTCTTACGGCTTACCTCCTCGATGCCCAGTCACACCAACACCTCCACACCATGCGGCAGTATATGGACAACAACAACAACACCACCAATACGTCGGATACGTTAACCAGCATGGCATGAACCAATAATGCTCCCATCATGACAAGATATTGAATCGACGATTCGACCTTCGACGTTCACCCATGTACATCATCGTGGCTTCTACACTATCTCTCCGACATTCTATTACTTGTTCGAAATCATTGCATGGTCGGTCGCACAACAGAATGATCTTTCCACATATGTTTTGGCATTTAGCGACTGCTTTCCATTTCCTTGCGATTCAAACATTTTCTCAATATCAAGTCTAGCGGCACCAAAAAAAGGAACACGCGGATCATACCCTTTTTTTTCTCTGTTTTTTTTTTTTTCTAGCAAATTTTATGCATCAATTTTATTTCAGGCTCCATACGACTTGCTCTCCCGGTGTGGAAGGAATCCGCATACCCCCAAGGGGACCAACGACAGGTCACCGTTCGGGTAAAAGTGGTTGACGACATAGATTACACATGAAGGGCCTGGCCAACCTCGAGACGGAAGAAGCAAAAAGGAAGACCGAGAATACACCAACACAGGTCCCTCGCGGTGGATAAAAAGGATACCCCTGGATTTTGGGACATAGGCGGTTATGGACCGACCAGCTTTATTAAAACAGGGACGATGGTGTCTGACCTCGGTCTGGTACGATGAGGCGGCCTACTCTTCACGACAGCAGCACTACGTCTGCATAATTCTTTCAAAGGTGGATGGGGTGGCGATACATAGTTGGGAAGCCATTGGCATGCACAACAACAAAACGTTGTCCCGGGGGAGGATTTTGGCATTAATCGTGCCTTTGGTTGGATCTACGAAGTCAGGCTAGTTCCTTTCTTCAGGCCCTCGTCCTGTGTATAGATAGTTGTACGTAAAACAGGCACAAAAAAAGAAGTAAAAATTCTTTTAACTTGAACTGTTCAAATCGTATTCATTTCTCATACCCGATGGTAGTATTCGGTGATTATTCAACACGGAGATCGATTGTTTCAATTTGGCCTTGTCAAGGCTTAAGCCAAGCCGTCATACCGATGTTTCTGGTTCAGCCACGTCTTTTGTCTCTTGTCTCTGAATCTGTCTTCGAATTCTCGCTGAACGATCTAGATCGTCGATGGATGGAACGGAGGTTGGGAGCCTGACGTCAGGAAATTTCCCGCATTGGAGAGACTTTAATTTCGCATCTTTAACAACTAACTTGGCCTATTCATTCTCCCAACCAGCCTAGCCTAGCCCTAGCCAGCGCAGTATGGGGAGCCCCTGACTAGGAGACGCATATGTATGGAACTACTGAAGTAGGGCATATTATTAGCATAGTAGTGGCGTTGTCTCAAGGGATGTTTCCCAAGGTTTATTATAGTGAATAGTGGCTGGTATTGGCCAGGTTCATGCTACCCCTGGACGCTGCAGGTTGGGAGTTGAAGATGCGCTGACTCCTATTGGCTGCGCGCCCTCATGCAGGGCTGATTCTTTAATTTTGATAGAAAGTCTATTGAATCATATCTCGTTGTGTCATTCAGTGTCGGGCTGAATAGTTTCCATTCCTGAGTTGTGTTAAGGTGTGGTGTCGGGCATTGAATTGTAGAGTTCCAGCTGACAGCATGCATTCCAGGACCAACATCCTGGATTACGGGTCTCGCAGCGGTAGTTCTATGGATGTCTTATGAGCTACGAGTAATGGAGGGATTTACTACAAGTTGACTATTGCCGTGCTGTCCATGTTGGTTGATATGGACTTTTGGTTGGGAGATGGTATGCTGTACGGTATTGTTCAGTGTCATGCCGAGACAATATTGACTCGTAATTCCTTGCTTCGTGGATTTACATTGAATATACGATGTGACAGTCGAATGTGGTCGTGCTTCATTTCTTCTCTAGGGCACATCATTAAGCTATGTAGGCGGAGATCAATGCTCAGATCCCGCTGTAAGTGTTATCTGAACGGTGTACGTGCATTGAATACCAGAACGGAGTGACCCTTCTATATAATGTCCAACACCACTATAGCTACCGCGAGGACTCAAAGAATATACAGGAAAACAATACACCGATAGAGCACAGATACAAGCAAAAGACCCCGAAAAGGAGTCACTCATGAGTCTATTCGTCGCGCATTGACGAGGCGAACATGAGCCCGCATCCTCATGTAGGGTAGCAATAGTTGACTCGGCCGAGAGCGATATGGCAAATTACGTCTCCACCCGCGATGGAGGTGACTGGCGCATTGAGAGCCCGTGACGAGACGGAAATTAAAACACCACCACTGACGCGATATGTCGCAAAAGCAAACAACACCCGCGCGCCTTACACCGTCTTTTCATATCTTCATTCTTGAGAATGTGTATGGACGGGGTGTGAATAGACACAGCTCGCCCCAAGTCTGAGCCACATGATTTGTGGCTGTTGAGGCTTGAGTTACACAATGTTGTTCTAGCTTCTGATTCGCTGGAGTCGCTTGTGCATGCAACATACCTTAGTAGTACCTAGGGTTTATCATGAACTTCAGGTTGGAAATTACAAAGGTATCACCTCTTCCTCTTCTCTAGAATGCCGACGACGGACCACGATGACCTGAAAACCTCGAGGTCGATTCAGGCAAACTGAGAGAGAGCCAGGGCAATCCCCAACGCATTCATTACAAGGCCAATGATCAAAGGTTAGGATGAGTTCACCTAGTAATGAGAGTCGCTGCGACGTATATTGAGAAGTGGTAGATTAAAAAAAGGACTATTAACCATGCTCAATCGACCAAACATCATGTCATAAAAGCGCGCCGACCGCCCCCCGTATCATCCCAGCCCAATAAGTAACTCAATGCCTCCATGTTCGTCCATGGATTCTATAGATCTGTCCCTTTCGCTCCCAAGACAACAGCAAATATTTTGATGTCTAAAAGCAACACTGTTTTTGTTTCGGCTCTATTGAACCTTTTGCTGCTGTTCTTTGCTCAGAATGATTGTTAGTCAACACTTAAGGGTAAATACCCACCCAGGTGATGAGAAAGGTATGTATTGGGGAATAAATACAATCAAGGGCCAAATTAACCTGGCCTCCTCCCCGGCAAGAACACAATTTCTGGTCTCTTGTAAAGCTTGACGATCTCCTCGGTAGAGCGTTAGCCCACGCGTTGCCGCTTAATTCCTCGATCGGGCGTGCTGTCTAGCCGTAGGTCACTGCGGGTAATTTCTTCTGTACCTGCAGGACTCGGAGTATTGTGGTGGCTCACATGGGGAATAGGATGCCCGGTATGTAGTGACGAATTCGGGTGACTTTGGTCTGTATCAAGGCTGAAGTTGAAATCAGTGCCATCGGTGTTGTACTGCCCATCGCCAAATAAAGCGTTGCTGTCAAAAAACTGATCGAAATCTGCTGGATGAGGATCAAAGTAAGCCTCGGTATCCCCTAGACCAGGTACATGCCCGGAAGGACTCAGTGGTCCGAGTATACTACCAAGTTCGCTAATCTTTGCATCCTGCTCGCTCTGAAGACGATGAAGTTGATCTAGATCCAACTGGTTGGTGTTGATCTCGTTCAAGGACGGCGGGGCCATGGGAGGTCCCATGATAGGGGAAAGCGGACGGGGGTGGAGGTGAGACGGAGGTTGAGGTAGGCATAGTTGGCATGGCCATGTGAGCACCTGATGTAGGTATTTGAGCAGCAGCAGCAGCTGGTGTGGCAGAGACTGGGGTTGGGGCGGGAGTTGACCTGGCAGATGGAGCAGAGGAGGACTGGCCAGCCATGAAATTCACCAATTTGCTTCGTTGGGCATTACTCAACGTGTTGGGGGCGTTGGCCACAAGCTCGGCAGCCTCTGGCAGATCCATGCCATGATTGTTGGTTGCATTGTGTTCATTGATCATCTTCAACATCTGCTCATGAGGATTTGCCTCTAGTTCCTGACGGAGAGTGGGGGAATTTGTGTCGCTAGGTGAATTCTCTTGGAGTTCTGTGACATGGCCCATTTCAGGGTTGTGATGATGGACAGTTTGGTAGGTTGAATTGACAGGTGTTGACCTGTTTGGGGTAGGCGATCTAACTGACTGGGCGCGGCTCTGGTTGGGAATAGGGGGTAGCAGACCGCGAGCCTTCTTATGAGGTGTGCCATATGATGAAGGATCCATCTGTTGGATGAAGTCTCCAAGATCGACCACGCTGCCATGTTGGGCGGACTGTTGATTCTGATTCGTGAGCATGCTCGAAATAATATCATTTACATTCTGCGAGTTGCCCTGATCCTCCAGTGTTTTTCGAAAGACATTGGCAAGAAAGTTAAGAATGGCGTTGATAGAATTCTGATGACGGTCGTGCTGATTCTGAAACATGACCGCCTGTTGATAAAGATCGTTGTTGTTTCTTTGTAATCGATTAATGGCACCGAGAATCAATTTCTGTTGTTCTCGGACTTTGCCCAATTCTTCTCGAACCAGAGTCAACTCTTTCTTTGGTATGGGCTGAGAATCACCAGCCGGTAATGATCGAGGAGGCTGGGCTGCAGAGGCCCCTAGCCCAGACGCGAGGATCTCCTCGGTTGCACCCTCGTCCTCACTGTCGTTATCGATTTCAGTACCCTTGGCACCCTTCTTTGCTTTGCTTCCACTCTTGGGCTTGTTGATAAGCCACAGGAGATTTGGGTGTCCGCGTCGGAAATATGGGTTTGAGTACTCGCTAGGGCTCTTATTCTTGCGCTCACTGGCTCGCATTGAGTTGTCCGACAGACCCACGCGTTTGTGGAAGCCATACATATTGAGCTGTCGAACAAAGGATGCATAATTGTTGTGTTTGAACAGTTCTGGAATCAGAGTCTTTGCAAACTCATCCTCATCAAGCACAATGAACGAATCTCCCTTTTCTGACCATCGAATCAAATCTTCGTTTTTGCGCTCCTCCAGGAAACTTGGACATGGTTAGTTTGCCTATTCGACCCCATGGCAGTGGGGAAACCTACCTGCTCAGTTTTTGCACGAAAGGGGGAATCTGCTTGCGCTTTGCTTGCGCCTCTCGCTTGGCCTTCTGGGCCATCTCCTCCAATATCTCAACGTTGTCTTGCTCATTCAAGTTCTCAGAGGGGTTTTGTTGAAGCAGAGCATTATCATCACCAACAAAGTTTCCCCATTGTTCTACTGCTCCATCATAGGGTCGGGTATTGGTCGGAACAAGCGCGCGATTCATTTGCCGTCGAGCAAGTGTGTTCGACGGCGTCGACACAGGCTGAGCATATTGTGGCTGTGCCGGAACCAGACCAAAAGAGTTCCCAACATGAGCATTCCCATCCATGATACCATCAGCACCGTTCATGAAGCTCGAGGGGTCGCCCATTCCATTCCAACGCATCACCTGGTCGCCGGCCGGGTTCCCCGCGTTGTACTGTGGCTGCATTGGCTGCGGTATAGGCATCATTGGGGACGCTCCTGGTGCTGCTCGTTTCCTTGGGTTGGGCGCTGACATGAAAATGGTTCTGGCTCAATCGTTGCTTCTTCAGAAGCGGTGAGATTAAATTTCTGTGGATTGGCGCGATCGATGCCTAATCTAGTCGGGTATGGGTTTGAGACTGCTGATGTTGGTCGCCTTGGAACCAGTTCGCCTCGTCGCCTTGGTGGAAATCGATTTCACGTAATGCGTGCCTTGGGAGGGCGATGGCCCAGAGAGTAATTGTGACTTTATTAAGACGTCTGTAATTGCGTGTGCGCAAACGTTGTCTGTGGTAAGCGGTCAACGACTTATCTTTTGCTCGGCCGTGTCCGGGTTGTGATAAGGGAAAGTGTTCGACCGTCTCGAGGGAGTAGGTGGGAATCGCGAGATAGCCTTGGGAGGTATATGCGAAAAGTTGTCGCAAAAGCCACAGTCAAACGTGATTGATGGTGAAGAGGCACAGCCTTAAAGATATGTTTATGGAGAAGATGGGCGGGCGCGGTACTGAGATCTAAGGACAGCCACTCGTTTGCTCTATCTTCGTGTACGGAGCTCGCGTAGTGATGCCTTAAAGCAGTGTGAGTTGCGCAGCGCGTTTGCCCAAGTTATGTAGTCTGAAGAAAAAGGCTGAAGGGCAGCCTGTGGTCTCGGTCGGTGGGCCTTGCTCTATATAGATCAAGGAAGATAAGAAATGGTGAGCGGCATACCCATCCTGAAACGGCAAGTAATAGGCGATGCACAGGCCGGAAGCTGAAGCGAGCAAGTACCGATTTTGCGATTGAACGGTGGTGCAGTTTGCGTGACGGTGATGATGCTGGAGTTGATGGTCGCGCTGCGAATGGGTCTTCCGGAGCATTTGGAGCGGGCGGATTGAATGTCGAATATTTTTAGGCCAATCAGATTTCTGTCAGAGACATGGGCCCAAGTCTTCACGTGATGATAAGACGACGTATCTCGATCTTGGACGTTGAAGAAAGCCACGACTTTGTAGCCTCTTGGTGGCGCTTTGGCAGTTTTTCCCAACTCAGTTCTGTAAGCTCTATCAATTTCAGAGACAGAATGTCTCGCTTTAAGTACTTGCATCAATTCGGTCATCGACTATAGGAAAAATAGTCAAAACTTCATCATCACCATGTGTCCTCGAGGATCGAGATCGGTCATGACATGTATTGTGGGGACGGCAGATACGACTCGTAATGCACTTTTCTTCAGCGAACAAGCATTGGCGTCATCCTATCCCATGTCAGCTCAGACTAGGAGGGGCACTATTGAACCTGGCCTGATGCTTTTATGCTGGGTATCATGGACAGACTATTCCTATTATGGTCTCAAACTTCACTTGTCACCAACAGCTTTGAACCACACTTGGCCTATCTACCTGATCTTCTCGGTTACTTTGCTCCTCGACCTGCAAGCGATGCTGCCTGAGCCATCTTGGCATTCCTTGCTGCATCTCGTGCCTGGTCCCATGCTCTTCCAGAGTTTCCCTGCCGTGCATCGCGCGCAGCTCTCTTCTCATCCTTGAGAGTCCGAGCCTTCTCGCGCGGATCAATGACAACAAGTTCTTCTTCTGCCTTCTTACGGTTGCTAAGGTCCTTGCCTAATTTGTCTGCTGCGAAGCTGAGGGAGTGAGACATCCATCCTTCATCATCGCTCTCATCTTTTTCCTGCTTATCCCAGGATGTACAGCTTTGACAGTTTGCGATGAAGTGTAAATCACATAACTCAGCTTCGTCATCTGGAGCATGTGTACTTCCCTCTTCACGCACAACCCCGGTTGTTGTATGTTCGTTACCCTTTTCCGGAGGTGCCCTCTCCAATCTCGATTGGAAGGCCTTCAGCATGCCGAGTGTTTTTGCGTCCTCACTCGCCGAGGTGTTGGTAGCCCCGGGCCTTCGTTTCCGGCCCCTGATTGATGTTTCAGGGATCATGGCTTCGAGTGCAGACTTCTTCTTCTCCTTCACAGGCTCCTCCGCATGAATGGTCCGTCGCATCGATGCTTTCAGAGCGGCCATCTCCTCGTTGGCTCGCTCTAGAGCGGTCTTTTTGGGAGCCTCCGGTTCAGGTGATTGGTCCTTCACCTCCCTGATCGTAAGCGAACCAGGACTCCGCCGCGTTTCATTGGATGGCTGATCAAGCGTGGGTTTCCTCGGCACTTTGTCATTTATCTCATCTGCGACTGATGGGAGCTTCTCCGTAACTGTTGGCTTCTTGGCTTTTGGCTTTGCTGGCTTCCTGGTGATTTCGTCTTCCTCCTCATCTTCCATGACAATTCTCGTATCAAATTTCTTTTTCTTGAGCACTGGCATGTCGTCATCACCTTCCTCGTCGCCGAAACTGAGCAGCTGTTTCCCGCCTTTCCGTTTCTTCTTCTTATCCTTGCTTGTTGCTGCTGCTGTTTTATTAGATGGCGCTTGGGTAGCCACTCGAGATCTCTTCTTCATGTCATCGAAGGGGTTGACCAGTATCTCTACTCGTTCGATTTTCACAGGGTAGGTCGGTCGTTCCGTTGCTTCATCCACTTCCCCGTCGCCCATTTTAGCCAAGTTGTAGATCGTGTCGCCAGCAATTCGTCCAAATAGAGTGTTCTTTCCATTGAGCTCCTCGGCCCGGTCGAGCGTGAAGAAGAACTGGCTACCATTGGTATCTGGACGCGATTCGTTCGCAGAACCCAGCAGACCTCGCCTGTTGAATTTGAGTCGAGAGTGAAATTCGTCCTTGAAATTGATTCCTGTTGGTCCTGCATTCTTCCCCTGGCGCTGGTCCATCGGCCATGGATCTAGGTCGCCGCTGAATGCGCCTCCGTCGTAAATGGACTCCCCTCCATTGCCTGTGCCTGTAGGATCTCCACCTTGCAATATGAAACCTGGAACTAATCGATGGAATATTGTGTTATCGTAATAGCCGTCGAGCGCTAGTTGTAAGAAGTTGCGGCATGTCAACGGCGTTTGCTTCGCGAATAACTCGACGGAGAGTTCGCCCCGGGTGGTGTGAATAATAACTGAGGCAGTGGGCTGCGGTTCAAGATTATAGATCGCCGACATTGCGACGCCTTGAATCTTAGTACTGAGATTGTGTGTTTACTTGTTGAGGTTGTAGAATTCAAGTCGCGTGTGACGAAGACTGGAAGAGCTAAGAAGAAGCTTGGCTTGGCCCGCATGCAAGATCCACACGGAGTCTTATCGATAACACCATCATATAAAATCTTTTGTAGATGGAAGGAAAAGGCGGAATATAGCAGTTATGAGAGACGCGAAACCATTTTTTGTTTAGTAACTGCAATAACATCCCTTTCATTGTGCCAAGTTTAGGTTTCTCATCCTAAGGCTTAGATAAGATTAATAATAATATATACGTCCAGAATCTGGCGGTTTCTTCTGCTCAACCTTGAAAGCGTCAGCATGCTCTGTCGTCAATACCAATGTTGCACAAATAAATGATACTGTCACCAACACACTGCGGTCGCAACTCCACCATAATACAAAAACGTTATTCCTGCAGGAAGTCAAAGAACTGTATCAATGATATTCTTAATTAGCCCAGGTACAAATGTGGATACTAGATGCTTATGTACTGGCTAGCAAAAGTGTTGTTTAACAAGCGGGTCCTCACGATCTTACGGTGAGATGGCCGAGTTGGTTATGGCGCCAGGTTAAGGTTAACCTTAACACCAATTTCCTGGTGGAGCAATCCTCCTGGGTTCGAGTCCCAGTCTCATCAAGATTTCCTTTTTGTGCTCTCTTTATAGGAATAATTACTTGTCAGCTTTTGCTCTTGCCCGGGTCGCACAAAACTCCCTAACTTCTTTATCCGTAGTCCTGTAGAACCCGAAGTTGCCTGTTAAACTATTAGTTATGCCTTGTCTTGTGCTCCGTATGCCAATAGAATTTGTTTGAAACGTCTACAATAAACACAGTTCACATGAAATTTCTAACATAGGGAAATTATTATAAGTAACACGCATTTATAGCTTTGTTCAGAGCAGCTTCAGCTATGATCTTGTTATCACCTGTCGTCCACGCAAACACTGGGGGCTTGCGTTCAGATGAACACTCTTTATTCACAATTGTTCATGTAGCCCAAGATTTAACCGTTTTTAGCAGATCCCCGCATGTTAATATAAAGTGTCTCGAGCTCCGCATTATTCTTCCTTCATTACACGCGGCTTCAAAATTTCCGGTAAGGTCTCAGTTTCGATCTAGTTCATGTCGTCAGGCTGGTCGAGACGATAAAGAAGGTCACAAGAGACGCAACGCATCACAGCGACATTGGTGTCCTTCAAGAACTCTGGACGGATCGGTGAACGACAGGTTCTTTGCGGGCATGTTGTTCCCCAAGTCCAAGCGGGCCTCCGCCCCTGGCTTCAAGATTTGCTTCAATGACAATAGTGGCGCAGGGCACCGTATATTCCACCTCGATATCAAGGATGTGAGAAAATGGCGAGACGCGTTCAAGCCAAAGAGGCTTGATACAAAAGCAGACCGAAGGCGTCAAGATACTCGCGCATCAATGGGCCAATGGGCCATTGCCAATAGTTCCTTCGTTATTTGCAACCAAGAGGATACTCCGACCCCAGAACGCGAGCCAGTGTCCATGGACAGCGGATCACCATGTGAGTCCCTAATTTTTACAATGGAGAAATTGGATCTTCTCGGAGACACGAAATGCAACGGCACGGTTGATGTCGACAGGGTTGCAGAACGGGTCAAGACCGAAAGGATCCTCGAAGGTACGTTGACTCCGGATCCTGACCGAGACTATGAAGGCGAATTTACCCTCTTGTTCCTATCATTCGAAGAGGCTCAACGGGAACGACAACCAGATATTGTTGATGATGGTTCGAAAGGGTGGAAATTTCTGCATGGCATTATCACCGCAGGGCAGAGGGATGAGCCCAGTGAACTTCCTGCTTACCATCCCAGCCAACGAGCATTTCTCCTTGCTCGGAAATTCAGGGGGGCTTTCCTGGTTACCTGTTCTATACGAAACATTGATGCTTGCAGCCATGCGGAACTCCTGAAGCTCATTTGGCAGATGGAGATGACCGGATGGAATGACATGATCTGTCACCGAGAAGGACGAGGAGGTCCCTTACCGTATCGAAAGCAAGAAAAAAGCCGAAGAGTTGGATTGGGGACGTTTTGAAGATGATTATGAGCGCCCACCGACGCCAGCTAATGAGGTTAGGACAGGCAAGAAACTTAGGAGCTTTATCCTAGACAATAAGACGATTTCGGTAAGTTGAGCAGAACTCAATAGGCCTTCAGACTAGTTGTTCTTGACAACTTACTCTGGGGGGTAGAAGTTTTTTTCTCCTGAAAGGGTAGTTTAGAATTCCGGTGGACTCTGAGGGGTTCTGGTTGGTGAGTGTAGATTGAGAATATAATGAACGATGGTCTTCAAAATGGAGTTTGGTGTGGTATATGTTGCAATTTTCGTCTTCCCTCAGTGATGTGCCGTAATAGTAGTACAGTTTCGTTCGAGGCATGGGTTAATGTCATGGCATGGCAAGCATTACGAAGGACATTGTCGTCATCTCAACCAGCGATCGGGTTGGCGTGGATCGTCACATTTTCGATACGAACTGGCTCCTTAGGTCTGTTCTTTCGATCCACTTCGATAGCTTCCATCTTGGCCAATGTCGCCAAACCCTCGTCGCCAATGACGCGCCCAAATACAGTGTTGAGTCCGTCCAGATGCGGCGCCTTGTCGAACGTGATGAAGAACTGCGATCCGTTCGTTCCGGGTCCCTTGTTGGCCATCGACAGCACGCCTCGAGCGCCGTGTCGTAGCGCAGGCCGGATCTCGTCTTCAAACGCGCCTCCCCATATGCTGCGCCCGCCTTTGGGGTTCTCGGGGGGATTTGGTGTTGCGGGTGCGCCAGTCTGTGCCATAAACTTGGGGATGAGGCGGTGGAATGGAGATTTATCGTAGTAGCCGGAGCCACAGAGGGCAAGGAAATTCTAGTAGGCGTGAGCGAAAGACTGGGTTTAAACAGGTACTGGATTATACAAACCTCCGCAGTTTTGGGAACACTTTCGCAGTATATCTCAACCTTTATGTCGCCGTGCGACGTGTGCAGTGTGACTGACATAGTCGTTGTCTTCAATGATGGTTTCAGCGATGAAGGAGATGCTATCTTTAGTTTGGAAGAAGAATACCTAATGATGCTGCGTGGTTGGGAGTGTTGATAATGCAGCATTGAGAAGATGATTGGGTGAGGAAGTTGATGATTTATACTTGATGACTAATACAATCCACGACTGGGATAGTACTGGGTAGGATTTCTTAATCTCTAGGTAGGTAGGTAGCAAATACTACTTCTACCTTTGGACTCATGATTCTGATTCCTAGCGACTCATGGATTCACTAGTGAGTATTCTATAGATGAAATGGTTTGGTGCGCGTTAACGAGGTGTTGAATGTGCCGAAATATGCCTCGTGTATTTGTCAAAGCCAAGCCAGCCGCTCTTTCCCTTCCGTCTATTATGTATGCTTTACATGGCGATTCGTTCTATCATAAAAATGTCTTTGCTTCGTGGAGATACAGAAAATAGATTGATAATACCTGCGACTCTCACCTAAATATACTTTGCACGGCTGCTCTCAGCTCTCACAAATACTGTTATCGATGGCTGCTATCGACACTCAGAGCCCTCTCAGTAACTGCTTCTATAAAGCTCTGTCGCGCTTACCCAAGTTAGTAACAGTTCATCCAACATAGGTAATTCCAAATTAGAATGATGCGACCCCTTCTCTTATGCCCCTTCCTCCTTGGCCCATCTCAACAAGATCACCACACTTTGGGCGCAGACTGGAGAATCATCATCATTCTTTTCAATAGACCCCCGACTATCGGACAGCTTTTAACGCCGTCTGCGCACGTCCAACTACTCTTCTTTTCTCGAGTCTGTTGTCTCAATACCTACGCTTCGCTGTCAGTTATGGAGAGGCTACCCCAGGAGTGTCGAGACATTGTTGCATCCTTTCTGGCTGGGCACGACGTGAAAAACCTGGTTCTCGTGTCGAAAAGGTACTGCGACTTCTTTGTCGCGAGGAACTTGAGACGGCTTTGGTTTCAAGGTCTCCCTAGATTTCTCTCCCACCTATTCACGTCCTTGCAATGAGGCAGTTCAGCCTTATCAGGCGAGTTACAATACATCTTGAGCATATGGAATGATCCTAATATTATCACAGGAAAACACTAGTAGTCCTGCAGAAGCATGGGCGCGTCGGAACTCAGCTATCATTGTACGAGAAACTTGGACCGTTATTTGTCAATGGCATCTCGCAAATGACCGAACTGCAAGAGTTGGGTTTGTCTCTCAAAGGCTGGCCCCAGGAACAAGAAGAGAATCTCTGTCAACTTTTAATGCGGACTCGGAAATGGGATAAGCTCAAATGTCTCAAAATCTCGGCTTCGCCAGAGATATTATGCGCTGTTCTCAGCCGCTGTGTTCCAGAGACCCTCGAAGCCGTTGGTATTGATGGGGACTACTTAACACGGATGTACGATGAGCTAGTGCGTCTTTGCTATTCTGCTGGAAGCCAACACTCTTTGAAGGAGCTCCATATTTCTCCCAACGAATAGGGTCCATTGTTAGATGAGCTGATCATTCTGAGAGTCAAAGACCATTTCAAAGCTCTTAAATGCCTTAGTATCCAAGGACGTTCGCATATGCTTTGGGATCCTTGCTGGACGACTGCAGTCTTTGTGAGTCAACTACTTCAGAAACTTGCCGTTTCGAAAGACAAGCTGTCCTATGTGTTGAAGAAGCTCACATCTACTTAGTCAGACTCGTTGAACACAGTCTGTGATCTTCTTAACCAAACATCGATTCAAGAGCTCTGGCTTAGCATGCCATACATACACTTCGATCGAGCTTCTGTCCTTGAGTATTTGAACGGGCCAGTTTCAGATCCCGTCGAGTTTGAAGATGCAACCGAATCTGAGCTTGAGCGAGCGTATCGCAAATTGATTGTGGATATTGCTTCAGCATGCCATCACATTCGCAAGCTAGTTATCGTTCAAGGGTCTGAAACTCGATTTGATCTTGTTGGAATCAGCCCTCCTCACAAGTATATGGGATTTACTCTTGTTGGCATCAGCTCTCCTGGCAAGGTCATGGAAGTCAAGTTGTGTTAGAAGGGGAAAACAAGCCATTGCCATCCTTCTGTTCTCTGATGCAATTGAGAATTATTAACTGTTGCATTAGAATACGTAGAAAAATGGTACTTGAGAAATCATAAGGGCAAGACAGATACCACTAGAGAGTTCCTGTTAAAACTCCAGAGATTGTGAGCCACTCTCTTCGTTCATTGTTTACCTTATCTCTTCGTCATAAAGCTTGTAGAATAGGCAACTCATCGAACCAAGTTATGACCAGTATGTGCTTGTTTGTTCAGTGTCTCGAGGCTTTTATAAGTCTTTGTGGCGCCATTCCTGAGAAGTTATTCATCAAAATCTAGAGACAAAAGTCCTCAACGACGAAGCAAATACATCTTAGGAGTATGCTGGAACTGAACAGGTATTTAACAAGAAATCCTGAGAATTTTGGCCATGGAGCACAAAGGCCAAAGGGTCCAGAAGGAAGGGGAGTATTTGAATCTTCTCTCAAACTTGAAGCGGGTCAGACTGGGAACATCTCAATGCGGAGGGGTTTTTAAAAGCCCGCGGGGATTTACGTTGAATGGACATTATGGCGAAGGGACAAGTTACCTACTGACTGCCAGAACTGAATTGGAGATCTTGCTCGGCCTTTTCATACTTGTTCAAACTTCTCGATATCTGGAGAAATTTATATGGAATACGGAGTTACCTTATATCAAGAAGTGCTGGAGTATTGGTACATAGAGAACAGACCAATTTGAGATATTCGCCCTGGCTTGGAAACAAAGGCTCACGTTCAAATGATGCAAATGTATTGGAATTTATAGCTTTTTAGCTTGTTTAACCTCTCCGTCGAAGTATGCATAAAGAGATCTTGAACTCAATGTATGGATGTTCATACCCATAACATCACGCTCACATCCTCGCCCTTCCCGAAGGCTCGTCCAATCTTGGCGGCTTCTCCGGCATTAGCTTCCACTAAAACCCCCGTAATGCCCGCAGCCGTGGTAAGAAATCTTGAGACCTGGCACTACATGACAGAAATACTGGGGTAGACCTAGGCTTTGTAAAATAGACCCTTGGTTGATTTATTCTGGCTAGCCAATTGATGATCGAACTTTTTGGCTCCCGGAGGTGACCCTGGCTATCCATCCCCTGGGGAATAACACAACTAACAGTTACAGACCCACTGGAGACCTGCGCGAAATAAAAAAGTCCTTGCTGTGGTTGGTCCCGTCCGGACCGATCGGCCTCTCCTGTTGCTGGTTGCTTCGCATTGGCATTCAAATCTCCCGTGTCCCAGCTTTTCTAATCGTCTTCTCTTTCTTCCCTTCCTCTTCTCTTCAACCTCTACCTCTTTCTTTTCCATTGTCGCCCTTGTTCTCCGTCGGCGGCTATAGTGTGTGATTAGGCAGAGTCTCACCGGGAAAGGAACGTCGTGTCAAGGACAAGCATCGCATCGCATCGCCGAAGGAACAATAACAAAACAACAACAATGCACGCATCAAAGATCATCGCCTCAATTGGCCTTGCGGCTTCTGCCCATGCCACAGTCATCCGTTATGAGCGCGATCTCGAAGCCAATGCCCCTGCTGCTGCTCTCGAGAAGCGAGCCGAACCGACTGCCGCTTGGGTTACTGTCGATGATGAGATGCAGCCTGCGACGACATACACTCCCTCGTATACCACCGTTGATGGCACCACTTCTCTGATCGATGCTCCTCCTCACGATCTTACCGCCAGTGTCTACACCTACACCAGCTGGGGCAAGATTCACACCAGTACTGGCGAGCCTCCCAACCCCCAGGCCACCGGCAAGCATGGCGAGGGTGTCTTTGCGCGATGCTACAATAAGGATGGCGATAATGCTCCTTTCTGCTCGCCTTACGCCAACAGCACCCTTGATGTTAAGAACACATACTTCGGTGAGCAACAAAGTCGTTCGTTGATGCGTCAATTATAATAACTAACAGACTTTTAGTTACCTGGGATCCCGATTACTTCAACAAGACCAAGTCCTCTGATAACTCTACTCTCTTGGTCACTGCCCGCCTCGACCTCTACAACCGCACTAGTGAAAAATGGGTGAAGTACAAGGAATTCACCGATTCCGCTGTCCCCGCCGCTTGGGGCTATTGGCCTTTCGATGTCAAGCAGGACTACATGAAGTACTCGCCCTACAACATCTCCATCACCCTCTACAGCAACAGCAACAACTCCCTCGAGAAGACCAAGTCTTCATCTCTTTACCTCAACCTCAATGATCAGAACTTTCCTGAGAAGTCCCACGAGAAGTTGCCCGAGGGCCAGACCCTGACCATCGCTCTGCCTGTCGTCTTCGGCTCTCTCTTCCTCCTCCTCGTCGGTGGCTTCCTCTGGAACCGCAAGACCCGCCGTATCGGACTCGGCAATATCTCGAGCCGTTCTCGTCACGGTTACACTGGTCGTGCCAAGCGCCGTATCTTTGGTGCCAGAGATAATGGTATCCAGCTCGATACTTCGGTTCCTCCTCCTGGTGAATACCGTGACGCTCCTCAGCGTGCTCGTGCCGACAGCGACGGTCTCGGCAGCTTGGCTGGTAGCCCTGTCGATCCTACATTCCCTCAGCAGGGCACCACAGGTGGGCGCAATGCTTTCCGCGACGAAGTGCGAAGACAGGAGGAAGAGAGACGTATGTAAAAAGAGGTGGTATTTTTGTAATCTTGGATGTCATCATTACTGGTTCTGTTCGAATATTCACAAATGACTTGTTATAATGTGCATCTAGATGATTGGAGGTTTAGTGTAACGTTTTCACACGACGCATAACGAAAATCAATACGAAAAAAGACCTTTCTAGACCGAAAATAGAGTGGCCTCTTGGGTCCATGTAACAAAAGTACTCTGTACAGGAGAGCATCGCCAAAAACAACCAAGTTCCTAATCCGTAAAATCAAAGCCATCTGCCAAAAAGTGTCATACGCCGGGCGTCATGGGTATTGAAGCCATCCCTAGCAAAATCCCACCCCTAGCAGATTGCAATAGTCGATGACCAAGATATCGACAAGCAAGCCGTAGCAACTCCATAAAGGCATGTAATGTAAATGAGCAGTATAATTCCCCATGCGCCGTTCTAGACCTTAGCCCGCTTAGTGTTCCCAACACTTTGCCCGTCGTCCTCGAAACGTCTCTTTGTCTTTTCGGGTGCTGGCGTCGCAGGAGGTGATTCCTGCTCTGCCGCCGCCAAATCAAAACCAGCACAAAGGTCGAGCTGTGTCTCTCCCTCTTGCAATGGCCTCAGCAAGTCAGCTGGGATGGCCGTGGCCAGCTGACACCTCGCCTCACAAGGTTGATATGTGCTCGTTGTCCACGCATCGTCAGCGTAGTTCTTGGCCTCAGCGATGGTATATCCAGTGCTGAAGCCCTCGTGGTATGCATCTGGGAGAATTACTATTGTCTCGCCAGGGCGCTGATCAATAATGCGGTAAGGTATACCAAGTTTTTCCAGTTTCTGGGGAAAGAAAAACTCGGCTCGATGCCGCATGAACTGAGAGCACTTGTCCTTGCGGCCAAGCGCCTCTTCTGCGACATCAACCGCAGTTGATGGCACAACGATCCAAATCTTCCGTCCTTTGTATAGATGGTTCAGAGATACCAACCGGAAGTCTTCTGCGTGTATTTGAAAACTTGCCCCGAAATGGGGTCCTGATTCATACACATATGGAGTATGGATTCCAGGAATTATGGCTTTTGTGTTATCCAGTTTATCACCTTTGAGGGGATAAATCGGACTTCTTTCAGGAACTCCGGCTTCAAGGCGTTGTTCGGGAGTCCATGCAGGCACATCAACTCGATAACGTACATTGCGAATCTGCTTGTGGTCGTTCTTGCGATAAAGTTTTCTGAGCTGATCGATGGCTTTGATCGCCGTGACATTGCATTTCGCGCCTGTAACGGACGAGTTGAAACTGCCGACGGACGGAACCGTGTCAACACGCCAGAAACTGTTCCTTTTAATTTGAGTCGGGCGATAAGCATTCGCCGGTACTTTTTGGGAGTCCTTTGCTGGGAGGTCTTCTATGAGTTCCTCAGGAAGGACGATTTTAAAACAACCGTGGCCTTCAGCCTTGAGGCTTCTGGCAAATGCGAGATTCGCCGGAAAGTCGTTCCATTGCTCGACGGTTGGCTTGAGTCGGAGAACTTGATGACCCTCGGGGCCATCCCAATCAAAATCTATTGATTCGGGTTCTGCGACAGGCTCATCCAATTCGGATGGTAGATCACTGAGAATTGAGCTTGCGTCGTCTCCGTCAAGGTCCGGGGAGAGTGTTGGGACTTGTCCAAGCGGAGATGGCCCATTCGGAACGATATCTTGGTCTGTGATTAATTGAGAGGGCTGAGGATACTGTGGTTCGATGACGTTTTGCTGTGTTTTGGCGGGGATTGGACGCTGCTCGTCTAGGGATTCGGTAGTGGGAAGTGGCCCAGGCGCAGGCGCAGGTTCAGGTTCAGGTTCAAGGTGCGAAGAGTGTTGAAAATGAAGAACAGGTTCCGCAAACTCATGCGGGGGATGTTGAATCTCCATTGAAGCCGGGAGGAGCCCGCCTCGCCAATGCGACAGGCAAGCGATGAGGTTCTGGTGTTGATTGAGGTCTAGCAGTGGAGAACAAAAGTGAGGGTGAGCGTGAGTGAGGGCGAGAAAGGCGGCGAGTGAGAGTTAAGCACAATCGCCACTTATTTCAGGACAGAGGCCAGAGTTTTTGTATGCGCCGTGAGGCTCCGAACTCTCATTCTTGACAGCGAACAACCAGGACAAAGGCACAAAGAAACAAAGGTAGAGCAGGGACTTTGTTGCGCGATGAACGTATGAACAGAAGAGAAAATGGAGGCTACCTAGGGTAGTAGTAGGTGTCAGGTAGTGAGTGAGTGAGTGAGTGAGCAGAAAAGAATCCCCCATGAGAAGCGGAATGTCGACCCAAATAGTACTAGGCTAAACGAGTGCAGGGGGGCACCTGGGCTCCCGTCAGTGGCAGAAAGTGTGAGGTACTTCAACAAGGAAGCAGGTCGCCACCGAAATGCATGTCTCCTTACCAGACGGAACTGTAGGGCACTGCGCTGCACTACACTGCGCTTTAGAAGTGAGCGGGTCACGCGGGGAGTTCAGAGATTGGTCAAAAGAGAAGCAAATATTTCCATGATTCTAGCGGGAAACCCGCCTGCAAGGTCCCTGATTAGCGCGGGGCACTGAAGACCAAGCAGCAAGTTACATCCAGCGGGGGAAAAAAAATGCTGTAACTGGATGCGAATGCTATAAACAATTGTTGTTTGTGAGCGGAACCTTGCTCTTGCAGCTGAGCACAAAGAAACTGATTCTTGCTATCGAAGAGAGAGAGATCTCTTCTTTCATTCTTTGATTTTACTTGTTCAGAATCAAAATTTTCTTCTACCAGCGGGAATGGTAAACGCCGTGACGGCGGCTTTGTTAGGCGGACAAAAATAATCGAGTCTGCTTTAGGCTTTGTTGAAAACGGGTGGAGCAATTGAGCCCAGACCATAAGAGGGCAAGTGCATGATCGTCCCGCTGAAGCACTTTGTTGGTGACGTTGAAAATGAAAAGGCGACAGGGGTCGGTCTTTATCAATCTAAGTAGGTCTTCAACGACCTGGACATTGAAATCCGCTGCATAATATGCGAGAGTCCCGGTTGTCTCAGAGACTACAGTACAGCTCCGTCAGTGGAGACAACCAAAGAGGAAAAAATCATTAGGCCAACATATACCCATGCAAAAAGCCGACGGCTTCCTATCTTTAAGTTTGTCAGTATGCACTGCAGCTTCGGAATCATACCTAAATCATAGAGCGAATAGAGATTCTTTTGCTGCTTCTCAGGTTTCACTGCTGAACAGGGCCAGATTTCATTTGGGGCTCGGTTGAAGTGGCTCTATTGTCATGTTCTGTTCTACCTTGATACCCTTGTTCCTACGCGCCTCGCCCATCAACCTGACAAATATCCCCCTCAACATTGATATGGACCACCGCCGGGTATAGCTCATCCCTCGTTCGTATCATCATGCCAACAAATATTTAACTGTATCGGCCTCTTCTGCGACGATTTTGTCAACACCACTTGGGCTTTGATTGGACACAACAAGTTCCAGTTCGTATCCCCGCAGAGGACTGCCTGTCTATTTGATGGCTGAACTTCGAGAGCCCGTAGTACATGATCTAGCCAGGCATAGTCTTCCATAGTTTTATCATGACACTCTCTAATTGACATCCAGAGCTTCTAGTGTGATGGAGAAATTCCCATGTCATCGAGCCAGTCAACTGTATGCTTCCAATGTGTTGATTGGTGTTGAAGGTTTTCTTTGATGTGACTCTTGATCTGAAATAGCCGCCCTGAAGATACTCGAGGGATTGGTTTTAGGGAACACCGTCTTCACCCAGCCTCAAATGGCGAGTAAGTAGGATGCTTATGTATCCCGCCTTGATCATGTCGTTGAGTTCAGTTTCTAATCGACATAGAGCTTCTGCGCGAAGCAACGAGTGGCTGGCGTTCGTAGCTGGCATGGCCAATCACCCAGGTGGCGAGCAGATATGCCCTGGTGCAAAAGGAGGTGGCGATGAAGAGGAGAGAATTATGAAATGGGCGAGGATTTAGGCCGAGTCGCTTGTAGGCCTAGAGGCAGCGATTCCCGCACCAATACCTAAGTAGGTATGCAGCGAGCTCGACAGTAATTACTAATTCATGCGACTATGAGACGACCTCAAATATACAGCAGCTTACCCGCCAATTGGCACGTAAGTCAAATAGTATACACCTACGTACCGTTAACCGGACTTCGTGCTATGGCTGTTCAAGTCTCCTGCTTCATGCAGTGCATCATCCTTGAACTGCAATTGGCTGCTTGTAGTTCTCGGACACCATGGTATCAAACTCGTTCTGTCCTGTCATCGCCATATCTGCCATCGCAGAGACGACCATCAGATTCGGGATAACCTCCTACGCCATATGTAGCTTTATGCTTCTTCATCTCACAGAGATCACCATATCACAAAACAAGTCGCGCTGACATCCACCGAATAAACGGTCTTGTCTAGATATATGCAGATAACAATCATGATCCACCATGATCAAGTAAGGGTAGGTATAACTAACACAACCCATATTTTTATCCAGAGATATCCATCCATAAAACGACGTCCGTCAGCCCAACAACGCCAGCATGTCGTGTATCCTCTATCGTGTTTGTTAATGCTCATCGTACCCCATCCTCACTGATATTTTTGCTCCATATGCTCTGTAAAAGAGATTCACACATAAAACCCAAAAAGAGTCGCTTCCATGTTCTACATTCCAATGATCTTGCGGGCTCGCCATCCCGCAAACCAGCCTTGTCTCTTTCCAAAACGCCAAAAGTCATGACACCAAATGCTACATGGAGCCAAATAGAGAATAGTATGTTGTAATAGGTTGGTCAAGTAATTATGTCGAAAGTGAGGGTATATCTAACCATCCAGGTCGAGTGACTTCGTTATGTTCGTAAACCGTGGAGAAGCTGCATAGTTCTCCTGACAGAGCATCGGGTGTACAAGTGAGCGCAGCAACTATGCAGCGTTAGGCATGAGCTGGCTCAACGGAACCTATGCAGTATCAAGCAGACACCGAGAGATTCTTGTATTTGCCGACCAACTCTTCGATCTTGGGCAATAGCTCAGGAATTCGAAATGGCTTGGAGATGACATCGTCCTAAAATAAATTATTAGTGAACGAATTAATAAACTCGGGCACGACCAACTCACAATTCCTGCGGCCTTGGCGCTCTCGATTTGCTCCGGTCGTGCATATGCAGTAACTGCAATGATTGGGATATGTTGCACAATGGTTCCCTCTCGTTCCAGCTCTCGAATCTTTCGAGCACAGGTCATTCCATCCATGACAGGCATCTCCAAATCCATCAGGATGACAGAGATGTCAACACCTTCAGCCTCTTTTCCAGCCCAGAATCTTGAACGCTCAAGAGTCTGCAGAGCTTCCTTGCCGTGGTTTGCCACAAACGTGTTGTTGCCACAATTTCGCAGCTGTCGTTGAAGAACCTTTTGATTGACAATGTTGTCCTCCACAATCAAAACATCAAACAGTTGGGTTGTGTCTTCGCTTGTCGTCGTCGTTCGAGATGGTTGACGATTGAGTTCAGGTTTCTGCGGAATGGCTGGGGCATGAGACTTTCGAGCGATCTTGAACGGCGTGATCTGTTCGTAATCCTGAGGAGGAGTCAAAGAGCGTCGGCACTTGACATAAAAGCTGAAGCTGCTACCAATGCCACGGCGGGACGTAACACCAATCTGTCCACCCTGCATTTCTGTCAAGATACGGGAAATAAAGAGACCCAATCCAGAGCCGCCGTACTGAACGTGTGTTCGTGGAGTCGCCTGTTGAAATCGCTGGAAGAGAAGCTTCATCTCCTCCTCGATTAAGCCGGGACCAGTATCCTCAACTGTGCAGTGGATGTTAATCTCCTCACCATGACCCCACTCGTCAGCGTTGTTGATATCCATGACCGCAGTGCGTTGATGGTCGACTCTATCAAAGTATGAGATACCCTTCCGAGTGATTTCAGACACGTGCCTTGAAGCGCTGAGGCTGACAGTAATGGCTCGTTTCTCACGACCCTGGGTGAACTTGATAGCATTTGTCATCAAATTTATCAAGACTTGTCGTAGTCTTGAAGGATCAAGCTTCACCCATTTAATGCCATACTGCTCGAAGCTCTGATCCACGTTGAAGTCAAACTCGATATCGTGGGCAACCAGTTCTGATTCGAACATCTTTAGGGCACGCTGCACAACCCTAACAGGCTGTTCATCGATGGGTGTAACGGCTAAGAGGTTCGAGTCCAGCTTGGACAACGTCAGAATATCATCCACAATACGCTTTTGATGACTGGCACAGAGATTGATTGTGTTTGCAGCATCCAGGCATCCGTCCAGTAGGCTCTCAACTTCTGCTTTGACAGAATGCGAATCGAAGACGGTGATGTTATTTGCGATCTGATCAGCACATTGTAGAATAGCTGATAGAGGATTCCGCATTTCGTGGCTGGTGATATCAATAAAGTTCTCTTGTTGTCGTTTCATCTCGACCGCCTCTTCACGTCGCTCATTCTGCACTTTCTCGGCCCATTTCTGAGAAGAGATGTCGGTGATACAGCCAAATATCAACTTGAGATTGCCTTCTTGGTTCCGTTCGGGATATGCGCTCATCAGAACCCAGGTATCGATTGTGTTTCCATCACTCTGTTGAGAACACTTGAACCGGAATTCCACCGAAATGGTGACTTTCTCTCTGAGGAGTTTATCCCACGCATCTTCCAATGCTGGCCTGTCCTCGTCTCTGACACTATCCATCCAAGTATCAACGGAATCTTCGGACCGGGAATGTCTCGAGATCTGCCACCACATATCGTTGCAATAGTTGATCTTGCCCGCGAAGTTGGCGATGAACATGCCAACAGGAGCGAACTCAGCCATTCGGGTAAATCTATACTCGCTTTCCACGGCTTCTTGTGTACGGAGGTAAAGCTGCATCGAGAGTTCTTGACGGTCCAGTGCAGCGAGGCGCGCAGCCCTTTGACCACGCTTGATCTCCTCCTCGAACAAGACCACTGAAGCCATCGAGGTGGCGAGCTGTCGGGACAACAGATGGATGAACAACTTGTAATCGTCATCATAGGGTCGGCGAGGGTTGACACCCATCACGATGAAACCAATCACGGATTCTCCTGTGGTGGTCGGGATAACGGGGAAAACAACGAGGGTCTTTGAGGGATCGCCAAAGCCCCTCCAGTGCAGACCGTCAATAAGATGTGTAGGAAGGTTACCATTCTCTTCAGAGAGGACAATTGGCACACCGCCTGCAGCCATTGATTGGCGCATGTAAGGGGCGAAACCATCCTCAGACTGCCGCATGTCAAGCTGTGGAACTGCGGCTTGATGATTCTCTGGTGCTCCGAGGCTGCCCTCAAGAACCAATTGGGGTGAGTGTATCAAGCTGCCGGAATGTAGTGATGAAACCTCGCTCTCGGTGTCCTCTCTGGCCGAGTAGATCAGGGCGAAGGGCACATCGTGTTCGTTGAACTCGAGTCCTTTCTGCACCTGGGGCCAGAAACCTGCGACGGTGGTAGCTGCAGCCGTCCTCTCGCCAATCTCGCGAAGCATCAGCATTCGCCTCTCGTTGACCCGTCGACGGGTATTCTCGAAAGCTGGGTTGTATAGTCCAACCACTTCGCCTTCACCACCCACCAAGGGAACAATAGACCACGAAAAGAAAGCTTCTTCCAAGAAGCCATGCCGATTAATGAAAAGCTGATTCTCGTGCTTCATTGTCGCCTGCCCAGATTCTAGTGCGCTCTTGAACACGGGCTTGATCTCATCCCAGATCTCAGGCCAGGCATCCATATAGCAAGAGCCCATCAACTTGGGATGTTTTTGGCCTGCAAGGTCGAGATAAGCTTCGTTGTAGATGATCACACACTGGGGCCCCCAGTACATGGCAGCGGGGTGAGGGCTTCCCATGATCAGGTTGGACATTGATCTGAGATCCGCAGGCCAATCTTCGATTGGTCCGAGAGGAGTAGCCGCCCAGTCTACAGAACGAGCAAACTTTATATGAGGAGGAAGGGCATCCGACACTGGTATCCTTGTCCAATCGAAAATTGACCTTGCGGGTTGCGATTGGAAGACTTGGTTTGTAAACTCGTCAGGGTGTAGTCTCGTGTCACCTCCTTCCATGATCGCATCAACATCTGCACGATCAAAATTAACATCGACAGGTTCAGCATCGCCGAAATAATCTGGCGCATCAACGAGCTCGGCGTCAGGAGTAACGGGCATCTGCGGCGAGTGTCCAGAACTTCTCGTTTCCGAAGCAGCTGTCTCGTCAATAAGTGGTAACGCAGTACTGGGGCGAGGAGTAGCAACACAAGTCTGGGCGCTAACAAAGCGAAATCTTCGACGTAATGTTGATAATGTCCAGGTAATACCAGCATACTTGTGAGTATCGGCGGACATACGAGCTTTAGATTGTGTCATAATCCATGATTTGAAGCGACCAAAATCTGTGTCTGCACTAGCATCTTCTTGGTCCACTGACAAGTATTGGAGTACTTCATGTGCTCCCCGTAAAGACGCGTTGTAGTAGAGGATGTGTAAGCCGGCACGGCTAGCATTAGCGGAATTGTCCAGGTCTATCAGAAAGGTAGGCCTCTCGTCCTGCTCTAGAAACTCAATAACACCAACGCCTTGTAGCATCTGCAGCCCCGGAGGCAGACTACGACTGTCTGGGGTCGTTGTATGAGCGGGAGCGTCCATCGAAGACCCCCAACTACCAGGAGTGCTCTCTGATCTTCCTGGGCTGATGGAGCTCACACTTGCGCGAGGCAACTTCAAGGTTGTGACGCCGCCAGCCGGGTCCTCTCGCATACGTGAAAGCATAGAAACAGCAGGATCGGTTGCAGGAAAGCTGGCCGGACGATGAACGTGCCTCGCTGGCGTGTGAGAGAAAAAGAGAGGCGAGAGGGGCCCTTGCTGTTTCCCCCTTGCTGAGGGATCAAGATTCGCAGCTTGGTTAGGAAGTTCGACCTTTCGAGGTGGTGATGCCCCAGTGCGGGCTTTCTTGATGGGTGATGGGTGCATGACAGGTTCACCTCTGGACGGGGCGGAGGGACGCTTCGCCGGAATGGGAGTCTGTGGAAGCCCTCGCGTGGACGCGCTAAGACCTCGTGGACTACCGGCGGCGGACAAACTTGACTGATGAATAGCGCCGGTAGTCGAAGCAGGCGAGAAGGAGATCGTAAAGTCAGAAAAGGGCGCGATTGAGGCCAAGTTTGGTATGCTAAGATCGTGCCTCCATGCTGGTGCCTCTGATATGCGGCGAGAGTCGTAGGCTTTCCTGCCAGTTATGGTGACCCTGTTGTAAGCTTCCCCGGTAGCTTTAGCAGCAGCAGCAGCAAGAACTGAAACGTCGGTATCAAGCTCAGCGTTAGTCGTGCTGGTGGGAGTGGTGTTGCTTGGAGTCGTAAATGTGGGTACTGAACCCGGAGCAGAGGTTGAGGTTGGTGGTGGTGGCGGCGGATGCTTTTTGTGACCCTCCTTCTCTTGATCGGTTGAGTCTGCGACAGGACAATTCGAAGAAGCAGAGGCAGAAGGAGACGAGGGAGAGTTGAAACTAGGAAGCCGCTGCATGAAGGCGCCTGGAGAAGAGGAGGGAATCGAAGCCCCGGAGGGACTGCGAGTCCTTGGCACCTAGTGGCCAGTGGCTTTGGGCCTTGCGCAGCGGCCAGCAAGAGATCGAGATTCAAGATGCGATGAGGGGCGTGTCTGCGAGGTCGGGTGTGCGTAGCGTATGAGTGAAAGTAAGGTAAGGTACCGTATGCGTGCGAAACCAGTGGTGGAAGTTCCCTATGAAGTGGGGAGACTCTGATGCAGTACCTTAACTATACGGGCCAGCAGCTGCAACAGTCAGTGGGAGGTGCAGTACCTGTTGCGCGGCGCAGTAAAAGCTCGGGCTACTAAGTACACCTTTGTTGAGGAATACAGCCGCTGCGATGTTAGGTTGAAGGGGAGGGGGGAAGAAATGGGATGGGGATCGAGATGGGATATGGGATCAGAGGGGATGAGTTGCAGGGGGATTTGCAGCTAAAAGTCGGCTGTACGGTGCTGTGTTATGGCCGTAGTCCGGGGGGTCCTTCAGTGGGTGGAGTGCAGTAGGTGCTAAAAGCTTGACTCGATTGCGAGTGATGGGTGGCTCAAACAGTTTGTCATAGGGAAAAAAGGAACCAATGAATAATACAATTCAGTTCAATCTGACGAAAGCATTCGGCCGAGTATTGACTCGAACGGAAACTCTGAGTTAGGCCGTGTTTGGGGTGGCGGAATCGGAGTCAAAATTGATAGAACGGACGGGTCCTGGCATGTAGCGTAGGTAGCGTGCCTTATTGGGTACGGTAAGGTAGGTAGGTAGGTAGAATCAGTAACAGTTTTGGGGCCGGTCCAAAAGAGCCGCAATTGCCAGTGAGAGAAAGGCTCCCATCCAGTGGAGATATCTTGACGTAGTAGGTTCGGTTATTGTCAGCCGAGCGAGACGAGAGGGCGACAAGGAAAGGGAAGTCAACGTCACAAGAGAGTGTCGATGAGAGGAAAGAAGATTAACAGGATGAACGAATAAAGTGGCAGTTAGACCAAGATAAGGATGGAAAGAGGCTGATCACTGCTCCGCATTTGAGCTTTCAGGCCAGACCAGGCCACACAAACCGACTGAATGGATATGGAAATAATGGATGAGAGAATGGGAAATAGCATTTCCAAAGGAAGGGAACGAGCACAAGACTGGTTAGTGGTGACATTCACATCGAACGAGTAAATGATAGACAGAAGGGGGCATGATAGATAGACATGTCTAATCTAGAGGAAGAAAGGATCAACGTCTGCTTACGGAGAAAATAATTCATCCCGTCGATTGATCTGCTTCTGCTTCTGCTTCAGCTTGACTCTGAGTCCCATCACAAAACAGTAATACTGTACGGGACAGCACAGCATAAAGCACAACAACTCATATGTATGTATGTATGTACAGACAGCCCTGGCAAGCCATTCAGAGAGAGCCAACCGGGGTTTGTTACCGGGGTCATATTCGTTCATGGAGATTAGGACGGGGAATTGGCGTGAGGCGGCTTGTAAGTGGACATCCCATCATCTTGGCAACAAATAACCTACCCGCTTTCGAGGTCTGGGTCCTTGAAGCTGACAGGGGACAAGACAAGGGAGTTGACCACCTGGACACAAACTCATGATCACGAATGGAGTTACCTGTTGTGGAAGAAGTGAAATATCAGTCATGATAGCAAGTTGCAAGGTTCTCACCTCTTGAGTTGCAGCTCCCAGCCGAGTACCAATATCACCTCCTCCGATAACTCACCACATCTGCCGTCTGCCGTCTCTAGTAAGCAGTCCCACCACATACATACATGCGGCCGGCTTCTTTTCTGGCCGCTACAGACGAACCCAGGCCACCGGACCTAGTCCGTCCCGCTTCAATCCATCTCGGCCAGTCATGAGAAAGACATGGGAATCGAACAAGCTTTTAGACTTTGACAAATCTTTGCTAGCACTATGGCTTTAGTGATCCATCATCAGGCTTTTTCCCTTCTCTCTTGTCGATCATCGTATCGAACCATCGGATTTCTTTTATCGGAGCGGAACTGAAAGACGGGAGAGAGATGAGAGCCGAGAGCCTCGACAAGGACATGCACAATCAACATTGACCAAGATCCCTGTATCAAACATTAACGGCGGCGGAACCATCGGTGCAACGTCTTGGCACCATTATTTGATCACTGGCCATACATAATGGACATTCCATGGATGCTGGGCCTATTTAGCAGTTCAACCCTACCGTCCGGGCACTTTTTAATGGCTGACTTGTCACAAGTTCACTTTCACACTCTCATCACTCAAAGCAAAGACCCTGAGTTACATGCAATTGGGGGTACTTGTCCTTGAACCCGGGCTGGGCTGACAAGGATGGAGGTGTTTGACACGAAACTACCGAGGCATGTATTTCTATTGCCGCAATAATATCATGTCAACACATGCAGGTTCTGAACAAAGGGGTAACGTAAAAGGAAATACGTATCGACGGAACGAGTCATCGACTAGACCAGAGCCAAGAAGGAAAAGGCAGAAAAGAAAAAGAAAAACGAAAGGGAAAAAATCCCGATCTGTTCGGAGAATGGATAAAATGGTTTGGGCCTGTGGAACGAATGCGTGGAACTCACTCTCCCACATCAAGAAATACCCATGACGATCGGCGAGATCTAGAACGGTCTGTTTTGCCCACGCCTTGAGCTCAAAAGCCAAGGCCCCGCAAGCCTTCAGCTCCCCCTGTCTTTTTGTGAGAATGGCCGTCTCCAGAGAACACGGTCTCGAAGTCTGCCCCTGGTCTTGGCTTGCCTTGTTGACCTTGAAATTTGGCGCCAAAAAAACGCCCAATCTTTGAGCCTCTGCTGTTTGAATCGTGAATACTCGGACCGAGTTTGGGGTCTCGAAATTATCGTGAGGTAATGATCAAGGTAACGTTTCTCTCTCGTCCGCTGCTGATGGTCTATTCGGCCGAGATGGAGTTGGTATTAAGAATAATCCTCCGGTAGCTCGGCTGCCCCATGCTCACGATTCGTCGCATGGAATTTCCAAAAGCGAGGCGGTGTGGATACTGCTTACTGAAATCCATGACTTCTGACGGCTTCTTCCCGTGTAAGCCATCCCGTTATTGCCGTGACGGCGGAGTCTCCTCTCAAGTGACGATGTGGCTGGTTCAAGTGCATTCTTGACGGGTTTTATGGCTGGCTTGGTGATGATAGCCGACACCAGTCAGGGGGATTACCTAGTCAAGATGTTAGTATTCTTGCGGGAGTTTCTCAGTAGTGGCCGATAATATGCGGAAGTAGATGATTCTGTTGTTCTCACTAACAATTAATAGGTAAGTTAGGGCCCAAGTACCTATGCTGTCTTCTCTTTATGTTCTAGCCCTTGCGAAAGGTCGTTGATAGTCAGGGCATAGCACATGGTATGGTCAGCCTGAAAGCCCGGACCAGAGTCTAAACTACCGATTTTGAATGCTACCATCAGGAGTTGGGAATGCCCTCACACTGATCCAAGGTTCTGGACTCGAGCTGTTCATGACATGATTTGATCCGGTTAAAAGATGTAACTCTGCTGCAGCGTAATCTATAGGTTACATAATGTCATCATTGTTGCTATCGTTAGCCGCCTGCTGACCGATGATGTTCACAAATGATACATTCCGTGGTATCCAAACTCAGAATGGTACCCTTTGAATGTTAAACAGCCTCGATCTCGGATAATCGGTATATGGAGATGCCACAACTGAGGCCATTTCCATAGAGACTCGACTGACAGATGGTAGCGGGCGGCTAAATCTGGACGAATCTGGCCAAGAACCAACATAAAATATCCGTTCCTTCCGTTCGTTCTGTAGATCACAGGAATTGAATCTGCGAGCACTTGACGGCAAAGAATTGGCGGTTCCCAATCCCTGCGACTCTCACTCAAGAGCACATCTTCAGCTATTTTCTCGCGCCCTGATTGGTCAGCCAGCCACATGAGGTTGCATCTCTGGCCTCCAGCCCAGCCAATCGGGCTACTCCATCACTATCGGGCATCTCATGATTTCCACCCGGGCGCTTAACAGAGGAGACGAGTGGTGATAGCACCTCACTTCTATCATCTGATTGGCTCACGCCGTTGATGCTCATCCTCGAGATGCAGTGATTGGCATCAGAGTATCACTCCAGGCGCCCGCTCACAGGCTGGCTACAGGTCCTTCACGCAGCATCACAGCGGCTTTTCTCACCTCGAGAGCCTCTCACAGCTGTCCAACATGGGGCCCCCCTCTCAGCTGATGGCCACCTCCAAGGCCCTTAAACGGCTGCCCACCCCGACCTGGCCGCCCAGGAATGCTTCTTACATCTTTATTGAATTGGCTGCCGGTCAGCAAAGACGAATTTGACGGGTTTAATCAAGACTCTGTACGATATCGCATGTGGAACAGTTTATAGCTGCTACCAGCAGCCAACACCGCGCAACTTTGAACTCCAATACCACCAAGCAAGCAATCAATTCAGATCAGATCAATCGCCAACATGAAGTTCCCAACCTTCAAACGCTCTCAGCAAGAGCACGCAGACAAACCAGCCAAGCCAAAGAATTACCGCGTCTTATTCCGGAAGTGGCCTCGCGTATCGAGAAAGGGAACGTGGTGGTTAATGCCTCTTGAGCTGATTGGAATTGTCCCTGCTCTGGTCATCTTTGGCATCTCTCAACCAAATCTTTACCGTACCGATATGTGGCAGATTGGCTGGGAGCACAATCCTCCTCTCAACTCGAACCCTGCCAGAATTCTCTACGCTTATGCCAATTATCAGCCTCAACCAAAGATTGCTCTCATCTGGACACGAACGTGAGTGTACCTCTGACTGTGCCCAAGGGATTGACTAACATGAACAGCTTCACCAATTTCAATGTCGCTATTTCGATCATCTCACTCTTCTTCCTCCTTGGCAAGCTTACTGCCTTTATCATGAGAGTTTGGTATCCCATCTTCGCCACTTTCATCAATGTCAGCATGGTCGCTCTCTACACAGTCTGCGTCTACGGAACCATTGGACCTGACTACACTGATTCACGATATCCCGCTCCTACAGCTTGGTACTACCGTATTGGGTGCGATATCGCCAAGCCATATGGAAAGTACAAGAGCTGCATGATTGCTCGATACTCGCTTGTAATTGGTGTTTACATGCTGTAAGTGGTGTATAGTATTCACATATGCCTCAACTTCACTAACGCTGACTCAGGGCAATCTATCTCTGCAATCTGGGATTCAGCATCTATGCCATGCTCCCAAATAAGATCAACGATGTTTCGGACGACGACGACGATGAAGATGGATCTACGACTTCGGAGCCGAAGGGAGGTGTTTGGGAGATGCACAACATGAAGACTCCCAGTATTCGAGCAATGCCGTATACTCCTCGAACACAGGCTTTCCACACTCTGGATCGCCAGCTGCCACTGCGATCTCAGCAAAACAGATACTATGGCTGAAGAAGTATCAAGATGAAATTTGGGTTATGATATGAAGGGACCACTATCATTAATGAGCATTGGGTGTTTGGAGTTAAGGATGATATACCAAGGAACATATATAGCCCGACGAGGCTCGACTTCCATTAACTGTTATTCATATATGAATCTGATAATCAACTGAGATTTATGAGTTATCCTTCGCGCAGAATTGCCTATTTCGTAAACACGGCCCGGTCGATTGGTGAAATACAGAGAGATAGCTCCACAAGAATTGCCGGTGTCGAAGCCTCTAAGCTGAAGAACGTTAAAAAACTGCAGGGACTGACTCACTATGGAACTATTTGAGGTTAACTAATCGGCCTTTGGCAATAACATGCCGATATCTCTTGTGCCGGTCCCGCCGGAGCCGATAGTGGTCAAGATACCGGCTCCGGGAGCTTTAGTCAACCCCACACAAGCTTGTTTAACAAGACGTCACCCCGCCATCACCAACCTCGATCCGTCATCGGCAACAGTGAAGCTCCAAGTCTTGACCCTTTATCTCTTCAATTGATTGATTGTATTGTATGTTTGACTCTGTCGAGCGTGAGTCGAGATATCAAGATGGCTCTTCTCCAACGATTGGCCGCTCCATCGCGAGGAGCTCTGCGACAATCTCCAGTCATCTCATTGATGCTCACAAGGAGAGCTTCCAATGTCGCTCCCCCAAAGGTACACATCTCACAGTCTGAATGATTGATTATAGGACTAATCTCTTGTAGCTCAAAGATCCATCACTTCTCAAGCAGGATGTTTGTTATGTCAATGGTGAATGGGTCAAGGCCGGTTCCGGCAAGACATTCGAAGTCCATGGTGAGCTACACCCTCTCATTCAACAATGTCATATACTCACAGTGTAGATCCCTCCACTGGCAAACTCATCGGAACGTGCCCCGAATTCAACTCCAAAGATACCCAATTAGCCATCAGCGCTGCTGCAGATGCGTTCCCTTCATTCCGCACCAAGACGGGCCGTGAGCGCTCAAAGCTACTGCGCGCTTGGTATGATCAAATGGCCGCCAATGCTGAGGATATCGCAAAGATTATTACCTGGGAGAATGGAAAGCCCATCGCCGATGCCAAGGGTGAGACAACATATGCTGCAAACTTTCTCGAGTGGTTCAGTGAGGAAGCACCACGAGTATATGGTGACACAATTCCAAGCTCGGTTCCTGGAAACCGTGTTTGGACTATCAAAGAGCCCGTTGGAGTCTGCGGTCTCATCACACCGTAAGTTAGTTTCACTCTCACAGGAAGCATAGTTGACGTTCTTTAGATGGAACTTCCCTGCCGCCATGATCACACGAAAAATCGGACCAGCCTTGGCAGCAGGTTGCACGGTCGTCGCAAAGTCCCCTGCCGAAACACCATTTACTTCACTCGCCTTGGCCGAATTGGCTCACCGCGCAGGCATCCCCAAGGGTGTCGTTAATGTCGTGACCTCGCACGAAAACACGCCCGAGCTCGGCGAGCTTCTCACATCTGACCCTACTATCCGCAAGGTCTCCTTCACGGGATCCACTGGTGTTGGCAAGCTTCTCATGAAGCAGTCCTCTGGTACTCTGAAGAAGCTATCCATGGAGCTTGGTGGCAACGCCCCTTTCATTGTCTTTGATGACGCTGATGTGGATGCCGCTGTGGCTGGAGCTATCGCATCCAAGTTCCGGTCTTCGGGGCAGACCTGTGTCTGCGCCAACCGAATTTATGTCCAGCGCGGAATCTACGATGAGTTTGTGTCCAAGTTTACCGAGAAGGTCAAGTCTTTCAGTGTAGGCAACGGGTTTGACCAGGGCGTTACACATGGACCACTGATCCACGATCGAGCTATTGAGAAGGTTGAGGCTCATGTTAAGGATGCTGAGAAGAAGGGCGGAAAGATCACCATCGGAGGCAAGCGACTCAACGATCTTGGCTCCAACTTCTATGCACCCACTGTCATCCGTGACATGACCCCTGAGATGGACATGGCCTCACAAGAGACCTTTGGACCCGTCGCTGGTCTCTTCCCCTTCGAGACGGAGGACGAAGTTGTCAAGATGGCCAATAACACCGAAGTCGGCCTTGCAGGCTATTTCTTCTCCCGAGATATTGAGCGTGTGCACCGCATTGCCGAGTCTCTTGAGGTTGGTATGGTTGGAGTCAACACTGGTATCATTTCCGACGCTGCTGCGCCGTTCGGTGGTGTCAAAGAGAGTGGGTTCGGTCGTGAGGGCTCACTGTATGGAATCGGAGAGTATCAGATTACAAAGATGATCACATATGGAGGCATGGGCAAGCCGCTTCAGTCATAGACTGATGAGCATGGCCAACCGATGCACGAGTTTAGTCTTATGTAATGAAGAATGAAGCTATCACCAACGGCGGTAACAGAACATTTGCACACGCCAGGTCCTAGCTACAGAGTAGTTTATTCTTCTAGGTATTGAAGATAAGCTGTGTAGTTGCCTTTCTCCTGAGGTTAACACTTGGGTGGCTTTTCAGGGGAACTCTATTTTAAAAAGCTTTGAAGCAGCGATATCAACATGTTTGATCAAAAAACACAACCAAATCGTGATCTAAACCACTATGGGGGGCAGAATATGGCAACTACTACATCTGTTTGCAACAATAAGCAACACTCAAGCCAGCTACTAACTATTGATGTTGGCTACTCCCTTCGGTCATTTACCATTTCCCTTTTATGATCTGCCCTCGTTCTACTCTTCTTCGCCCACATCATATCTCAACGTAGCGTAAGTCAATGGCAGTTCTGACGCAGACTAGAAATCAACATATCAGCCTCGAATCGTACCTACATATCCACACCAACATTGGTCCCATCCCATTTGGCTTCAATATCTTCGTCGGCCATGTTAGGTAGGGAAAACCTCTCTATTCTGGGAAGTCTTTCTCCCGAGACCTTTGACATGCCTTGCAATTTGACAACGTAGTGGTTCTCCAGGGCGGATAGCCGAAACAATCACCTACATATCAAATTGGAGCTGCGTTGCTCGTCCGTTACCCACTGGGACTTTATGAGGTCGATATTGACTATGTAGGCTTGGTTGAGTGGTCGACCCAGGTCTCTGGCTTTGAGAGACTGGCTAAGCTTGCCTGCAGTAAATTTAGGTATTGGGGGTTTAAGTTTGCCGAGATGCTTAAGGATAGCTTTAACCTGATTTCGTGCAGTGGCCCTACCTTATTCTTCATGCCTTTTTCTGGTTATCGGTGCTGATATGCCTTTAAAGAACTTATATATCTTAGGTAGTGGATGCCTGAAAACTCTAGACATAAGCAATATAAGTCCTACGGCAGTTTTAGGATAATTTGATGTAACTTAGGATTGCTTAGGATTTTATGATGGGCTCAGTAGTCTGCTAGATATCAATATGGGTTGCTCAATTGAACTGAACTCTTTCCTACCTAGGTCGGTAGTTGGTAGCCGTTCCTCCAAAGCTCGCGCCATGGTGTGTCAATCGAGTCCTCACCAAAAGCAGGCGGATTCTGGACGGCGGAGGTGACGAAAGATGTATCCGGGAGAGTGTTGCTCCGTTCCTCAACTGAAGTAGGCTGGTTCTCGGCGTGTCCGTTGGCGGCGGATGTAGACATTCACGATACAATTGCTGGTACGGAAATACTGGAGGAAGTACTAAAAGGTGTCGACGCGAATAGTTCCAACCTCCACCTCGTCGTTATCCACAATTGTTTGCGTCCCTAACGCATACGTATCTATAGACTCAGATAAGGTGTGGATATCGCCGACAAGCCACAAGGCACCAAGAAGTCGATAGGACACAAAGTCGATTCTTGTGCGCGACAAAACGAGGGCCGGTTCCAGAGTTGATAGTAAGGATAGAGGTGACAATGTAAGTATCACGACCTTGAAATTAATCTGCGGTATTTGTCCCAATCTGGCAGGGTCTTGGCATTTCTAAAGCCTTGAGTGCTTGAAATCTTTGGAGTGCCTACCAGGGCCTTGGTATTTCTGGCCTTGATGTTGGCGAAATGCTAAAGTCCTTTATTTAAAGAACTCGGTTATTCTTAGGTAGCAGAAAGCTCAAGGCTTTACGGAGTAGTCCTAAATAATATAGATCTTTAGGTAATCTTAGGACAAGTTAGGATCAAAGCATAAACTTCGCAGACTCTTTAACTCCTAGGTTTAAATCTTCTGGTTCGTTATAGTCTTTTAGACATGGAGAAAAGACTCCAGACGGTGGGAAAAGCCAAGGGTGAAGACTAGCAAGTGTAATACTAATGCTCGGCGGCAACTCAATCAATATAGATAGCCCCATATGGTATGAATGAATGAAGACTATGTATGATCAACCATATCTATTGCTTAAGACCTAAGCTGACATGATGGAAACAGATTTCAAAGCTCAACTGGTAAAGACAAAGCAATCACTTCATGTGTACAGACAAGGTATTCAACACGCAGCAGTTGTATTATTAGGTATTAATTATCTCCATCCCGGGTATCAGACAAGAAAAACAAGAAGCAACGACGCGGGCAACTCGACTCATCAAAGTCGAAAGCCCATTCAACATTTTTTTTGGTGATTTTCGGACATCCATCAGGTATCCCTTTTCTTCAACATCCTCCTCTCCTCCGTCATATTCAGTAACTTAGCTATGGAAATTGGTATCAGTGAAGCAATCTCGACAGGGTATCTCGGTATCTTGTGAAGAAATGCAGTTCCATCCTTCCATTCCCAAACCTTCTCAATGCGCGTGTTGTATGGTGTTGGGGTTATTGTTTCATTGTGAATTCAGTCGTAAATCTCAACGCTCAGCGCCGGGCAACCCTCTAGGCGGCGGCGGTGACAACGGGAGCGGGAGCGGCGTCCTTAGGCTTGTCCTCAGCCTCGGGCTCAGTGGGCTTAGCAGGCTCCTCAATCTTGGGGGCCTCCTCGGTCTTGAGCTCCTCGGTCTTGGCCTCGGTAGGCTCCTCCTGGACGGTCTCCTCTTTGTTCTCCTCGGCGCGCTTCTCAGCAGGCTTGGGGGACTTTCCGCGGATGGTGTTGCGGAGCTTCGAGAAAGGAGACTCCTTCTTCTCTCCCTCAGCAGGGGCGGGAGACTTGTCACGCTTGCCGAACGCGAAAGGCAGAGAAGACTTGCGCTTCTCCTTGAGGTCCTTCTTGGCCTCAGGGGCAGGGGAAGTGGCGGCAGCAGTCTCGGTGGTCTCGGTAGGGACGGTAGCGGGGTTGGAAACGTCAACAGCGAGAGGAGTGGTAGCCTCGACAGGGGGGATCACAGGAGCAGTGGTCTCAGCCTCAGCCTCCTTGGTAGCCTCAGGCTCAGTAGGCTTGAGCTCAGGGGTCTTCTTCTCCTTCTTGGAGAAGACGTTACCGAAGAAGCTGTTACGCTTGGTGGCGGTAGGCTTCTCCTTGGGGCTCTCTGCAGGCTTGTCCTCAGCAACAGCGGGGACGGCCTCAGGGGCAGTCTCCTCAGCGGGCTTAGCGGGCTCCTCAACGGCAGCGGGAGCAACCTCCTCGACAGGCTTGACGGGCTCATCGATCTTGGGGGTCTCCTCAACAGCAGGGGTCTCGACAGCAACCTCATCTGCGGGCTTGGCCTCGGCCTCCTTCTTCACTTCCTCCTTCTTGGACTCCTCCTTCTTGCCGAAGCCGAAGAAAGATGTTCGCTTGCGGCTAGCAGATCGGCGCTTGGGCTCCTCGGACTTGACATCCTTGATCTCCTCCTCCTTGGGGGTCTCCTCAGTGACGGGAGCAGCCTCCTCAGTGGCAGGGACAGCAACGGCAGCCTCGGCGGGAGTCTCCTCCTTGGCGGCCTCAGCAGCCTTCTCCTCCTTCTTGACAGGAGTAGGGTTGAAGCTCTCGAGAGTGGCCTTGTAGGTCTCAGACTCAGTGACGGTGGTGGCAAGCTCTTTAGCTTCGGCAATCTTGAGCTTCAGCTGAGAAACCCAGTTGTCGCGCTCAGCAGTGCTAGAAGCCTTGAAAGTGTGCTTGTTGCCCTTGGAGGTGAGGTGGAACTTGTGGGAGCCGTCAACCTCGGGCTCTGTGGCATCAGCCTGTGGAAATTGGTGGTTAGCTTACTCTGACATGTCGGTAGTTGACACTGCAGGAGACGGGAGTTTTGTGGGTCCAAAACTTACCAGGCTGATGACGCTAGAGGGGCTCTTCTTATCACCAACGAAGAGAAGACCCTTGCCAGTCTTGGAAGCCCAAGCAATGTTAGAGTGAGCAGTCTCGGTGGACTTCTCGCTCTTTAGGTAGTGGGAGAGAGCCTTGGGCTCGACAGCCTCGGTGCCGAAGAAAAAGAATTCCTTGCTGGGGATGAGGTTCCTGAAGGGGGCGTGAGGTTAGTGCCCTGTTCTTGATAGTTCGAGTCCTGAAGCGTTTGCAATAGCAATGTTTCTTCCACCGAAAAGATGTAGAAAACCTGTTGGCGGCAAGGCTGGGACTTGTATATGCAATTCTACTTACTTGGGGAAGCTCAGGCCTTGAGCCTTGTGGTTCAAGTGACCCTCCTCCACGGGCTTAACTTCCTCCTCCTTCTTCTCCTCAGCCTTAGCAGCCTCTTCGGCAGGCTTGGTCTCCTCGGCGGGCTTCTCCTCTGTAGCGGGAGCGGTCTCGGCGGCGACAACGGGAGTCTCTTCGACAGGCTTTGTCTCGGCGGGAGCCTCAACAGCAGGTGCAGAGATGCCAGTGGCAGGGGCAGCAATCTCAGGCTTGGTCTCCTGAGGGACCTCGATGTTCTTCTGTTCCTCGGCCATTTTGAAAGATTTTGGGGGGTATCAAATGAGATTGGGTATCACAGCAAATAAAGACGTTGGTATAAAAAAGGAAAGAAAAAAGGAAGTTAATCCAGAAAAAGCCGTTGGATTTAGATGGAGCTGAAGAGCAGGTAGAGGGGAAAGAAGAAGGAGGGAAGAAAAGTTTCGTAGCAGACGGGGAGTCTTGGGGTACTTATTTGTTGGTGTCTTGCTGTGATAAAGGGATCAGAAGAGAGGTATCTTATCCCGTGGACGCCCAGGTTGGAAGGGTACGGTACATTCAGGCAGGGTCACACACAGTGAACAGGGCTAAAACTGAGGACGTGGGTCCGGGCGGGGCGTGTGCAGAATTGGGCGGGAATTAAGGGAGTGAAGAGATTAAAGACCGGCAAGGGCAGGGTTAGTAGGGAAAGGAACCTAAAGGGGGGAGAGAGGGAGGAGTCATCAGTGTGCTGGCGCCTCATATCAGCACCTCAGTCAACTTTTCAGTTGATCAGTGGCTAGCCATACCGTACAGTTTGTAGATAGATCCAGTGTTGGTGCCGCACGATGGATCACTGGACCGTATCTGCAGTGACAGTAACTGCACTGTTCGGCATCTGATTTGCAGTTATTCAAGTTCGATTGTTCTATTCAAGCCACACAATCTCCTAATCTCTCACGATAAAGTGTAATCTCTTAATGTGAACGGAGGAGCACCTCATCAGTAAACGATCCGCTTATTAGTCTATTCATTGGCTACTCTCGCGTCAAAACACCTACAATTAAGGAGTACAGGGCACATCACAGCTTCCAACATCCACTGATGGTTCAGCAAGAGATCGCATCCTCCATATCTATCTGTTTGATAAGGATTTACTCCGGACATTTACAGTACATCCACCACAGCTCATGCAATCTGCAACATGATACATCACTCATCTGGTTCCCCAGCAACTAATATCTCCTCAAAATTACCTGTCTCTCGTTAACCAATTCTATGCTTCTTCTCAACAATCTCGTTTTTCTCTCCTTGTTGTTGCTGGGTGATGCCCTGGTCTGTGCTGCATTAAACAAGTGGAACTAATATTGCAGATGCCCCATCGACCTGCCGGCTACCAGTGGATTGACTCTAGCGAATGACGCTAGCCGCGGACAAAATTGCAGTAGCATATTTCAGGGCCCACGTACTCGACACGTACCTTCTCAGTCTCTGATGGTACACTCCTTCCTCACCTTACCTCAGGACTTTGGTTCCGTCTGAACTGGGCGCACGCTCACCACAGGCTGGCAGGTTAAATAAGGTAAAATGTAAATAGCACTTTCCTTGCCAACCTTGAGCACATGGAGCAAAGGAAGCAAGGGAAGGCGCTCACCGTATCCTCCGTTTCGGCCGTATCCAATAATTCTACTTCCGTTGCTCATCATCCCTTTGATACCTATTCTCGATATAAGCTTCATTTGGCACTACGGGGCTATTACTCATTCTGCAGGCCTCTGATAGTTGACTGGCAATTCCGGGCGTCCTCCGAGTAAATCCCAGTACTCTGTTCCGCATTGTATCAATATCAACAACTATCCTCGAGATGAATAAAATACACTACACTCATCATCACGTCTAGATTCGTTGCCGCTATATGCAGATTGCCTACGCAAATTTCAGCGCTATTCTTTACCAGGTGTATCCAACGGCTCCATCTTGGGCATGGAAATCATCCATCGATTCAAACTACCCTTCGAATACGGTGTTGATTGCCCTGGAACTATACCAGTCTGTCAACCACTATATAGAAAACCATGCCAAGGCTTGCTCACCCCATCTCCAGCCCTGACTCAATCATGCGGGTCTTGGTCCTAGAGAAATGGAAGACAAATTTCGCTGTTCATTGTCCACTGATTTTCTCTTCTAGCTCGGTTTCTGAGCAATAGCACGGACAGGGTCTCAAGACGGTGCTCAATATCGATCTCCAAACCGCCCTCCTTTTCCTCCAATCACCCGTATCATCCATCTCCACTCTGCCGAGCAATTTGGCCTAGCACTTGGCCTCCTTGTGCATCCCAAGGGTCACAAATGGGCCAAAAGCCATGTGCACATCAATTTACAACTATGGCTTTCTCTTGACTCAGTGGCTCGTTGTGTTGTTTAAGTGGCTGTGTACGGATACTGTTCCTGATTAATGAAAACATTCTACCCAGCTCCTAGGATCTTCCACCAAAACCCAATCAACATCCAAAGTCCTGCTGCCTCCTGTCACCGGCCTTGTTAAAAGCCCCTTGACAACAGGACAGGCTTCATTCCGAACTATCCACCAAGTCCTTGTCCTGGATTTCTCGCTTGAGCCCAGTGCCGACGAGTGCGCCGTGCCCAGGCGGCCAAGATCAACGCAGTTGACATGGTCTTGGGTGGATCGATATAACAGAACCCGAGATGATGTTGTTATGCCAGAACCAGAGCGTTTCGACAAGTGGCAGTTTCGACATTTTACAGCCAGTCGTCAATGCTCTCCCCCAGCGCAGAGGTCGTCTGCTAGACTGCATGACCCTGTCATTGGCTTCTTGGCTCTGCTGTGTCTTCTGGCACCACTTTGGCGCTCAGATAAACCACGGCGCCGCCCATAGCTGCCATGAGGCTCTACTGTCTCATGTTTGCTGCAATGGATATTGCGATGTTAGTTCGGATTTGAATATCGTCTCGGGTCAAGAAATCCGTTTTGTTCGAGTTTACGACCCCAACACTGTTGCTGCTTTTCTCCTAGTCCACAGCGTATCCCTGTTCCGCCGTGGGATGCACCAAGCACCCAAGTGTCAGGTCATGTCATATCAGGTCACACTTCAGCTACCCGCACCAGCGTCATCCTCTGACAAACGCTTCTAATCAGTAACCTTATATATCAACCCTCCAACATGTCGTGGCTACGAGAGCCGGCCATCATGGAAACTCTACCGAGCACACCATTACACTACACAGCAGGTTTGTCTGGGATCTGGTGATTCCTTGCTCATCGATTTCTTTAACGTTAGCTACCTTACCTAAGACCCAAAGTTCAAGGAGAGACTGGTCTAACCTGGTTTCAAGCCTAAGCATGGCCCTACGACGGCTGGGCGCTAACGAGAACGTCGTATTAAACAGTATCCGCATTGTGCCCTAACTCAAGATACTCTGACGAATCAATCAATACGGTCTACTGAGGCAAGGGACTGGACCCCATAAAAGATACATTGCCATGCACGAAAGGTACCTCGCTGGACTTGTGAACCAAGCGCATACGTTCTGATTCCCAAGATAGTATCGGTACCTTACTTTGACCGCTAGACCCGCAAATCCTCGCCTCCACGACCCTTATTCGCCTGTTGTTAAGCTCTCTCACTTTCAAGAATCACGATGAATGAGGAGAATGCTACCCTGGAGATTGACCAACATTTGAGCAAATGCGATCAAGAACAGAGGCTGAATCCAAGGGGTATACACCCACCAAACGTTCAACGTGTATCAAGTCGAGTTATACCTATGATTACCAAGTATCAGTACATATATGCGCCTGCAGGCTGTTTCATTCCACACACAGCCATTTCCATTGTCCAATACGAACATTGGAGGTTGGCTACCCATTCACAGTGGAGGCACAACAATGTCACGGTTCCGCGATGCCACACTCAGGTCTTCATCAGCCACTCAGGTTTCGATTCCATAATTGAGGGCAGACCAGACTACTGATTAACCCCAGCCGTGGCTCACACGATCGCGCTCCCTCCCTCACCGTGCGTTCAGGTGACTCCCAGTTCAGCTACCGCCTTGACCAACTCGAGCACAGATTTGTGACAAGTTAGGGATAGTAGATCAGCCAGAGCCGCGATCACCAAGCCAGTTTGGGCCGTTTACCGCCCTGAAGCCTCCGATACCAGTGGACCAGCTATTTGGACTACAATAGGGATGTTCATTCCTTCATTCCCTTGACTCAAGCATTCCGAGACTACTGCTACTATTGAAAGTTGGGGACTTGGTTGGCAAGACACATACTATCTATACAGGCGGATCAAAGCCGAGGATACATGGCCAGCGGCACGAGCGGTACAACCAATTCTCTGGATGTGCCAGAAGATTGTGTTCCAATCATATCCAACGTCTGCTAACCTAAACCGGCTGACGGTAGCTTTGTTAGACAGGAGCCATGAGAATGCCATCAAAATGAAGTTCATGTGCTTTGAGAGCCTCGAACTCTGATTCCGTTCGGAGCCCCTTCTTCTCGTCTGAGCTGGCTCCTGAGGCGTTATAATTTTGACTGATACTCCGTATGATCTTCCCTGATCCTGCTCACCGTGTCGACTTGGCTCTGATCTACAACCACCTCCCTTCAGAGATTCGTACACCAATAACCTCACAAGAAGAGGAGTAGGATGCTTCTGGTGCACACCCGTGATCACCATACCTACATACATGGTCCGTGGCCGGTTGACAATGCCCTCTAGGTCCACATGCCCATCAGCGCAACCATTCAACCACAGCTCTCCACATGCAGGATTTCGGGTTGTGGGACCAACCCTGCAGCCTCTTTGGCGTCAGGTAAGTACATATTGCGACGTGAATGTTGCCGAGGAATTTTGTTGAACTCGATCGCCAACGTCCAAGACGGTTTATTCCTTCAACAGCAAGCAGTGTTGCATTGCCCCTTGGAACCCCAGAATAGAGCCCGAACCAGCAGAGCGTTCGTTTCGATCCAGTGCCCACTGTGATGGAATTTTATCCAGGGCACACCGACATTCGATGTTGAGATTTCTCGGGTTGTATCCTTGATGAGCGAAGCTGATCCCTTCTTCACTAGACCCGAGTCTGTTGAAGGGTCCCTGTTCTATTCATATCGCGGCTTAAAAATTTGTCGCCTCTTTCAATACTGCGACTGGGCTTATTCGTTTCACGCTTGATCAGCGGCCATTCACATTGGCTTTGTTATTTACAGCGTGGCTAGTCTCTCTCCTATTTGGCGAACATGACTCATTCGCTATGAGGAGTGGTTATCATTTTCCATCGCTGTACCGTTGTTATCAACAAAAGAACACTTGACCTTGGTCCTACGTGATTTAGAATGCTGCTCGCATATTTTCGCATTTTGTCAAATAACAAGCTAGCAAGGCAGTTCCACAAGATGATCTTATTTGAGATTTTATGCGACCGTGCAATTTAACTTATCCTAGCGGCCCTTTGTTGTATGGCGATCCACCTTTTTCTCTGCGGTTGTTGTGATTCGACTCGTGATTCTTCATGTGAGTGGGCTCTTTCTTGTAGAACCCGTTTTGACGTTTTGGAGGTCGATCTGATCAACCTCAAACGGTCGTTTCCCGCTACCCATGAACGATCATGTGCTGTTCACAAGCTTTTGTTCCATGCATTGGCCACAACGGTGCCCGTCCTGTGTATGTATGTATGTCTTGAACGGCGCCACCGTTTCGAGTCAGATGATTTGGCGTCTTTTGGGTTCATTCCTCATCATCTTGACATGATCATCCCACTCGCATATTGGCGGTACCCGAAACACCGATATGCTTGGTATATCTCTGATAATAGTATCAATCTCAGAGACGGTGCATATATCCAATGAATGCTTCGGGTCTGAACCGCAGTTTTCTATATTCGGCTACATCTTGTAGAAGCCCTGGGACTTTGGAAGCAGAGTGCCTTCGAATCAGAAGACATTGCATTCTCGACCATGGTAACTGTCACCAGTTTCTGTACGTCGATGTAAGGACGTCCAAGACAGATGGAACCGAAGTTCCCGTTTGCATGATCTCGTGCGCATGCGTGTCATGATCTCATACACAGCCAACCTTGTTTAACCGCCTGTTCCGTTGTGCCCTAGAATTGGTCAAATCAACCGTACATACATTAAGTACATGATAGCATAAGTGAATGCGTGGTATTCCATGCCGGCCGTCACACACCTTTGCTCTCCTGGGACAATGACGACTCACATCGAAGACTCGAGCTTATCCTCGTCGAGAAACGAAACGAACCGTTGATGCAAGCCCCGCACCCTTGCAGATTGAGCTACGGCCATGTGCCATGCTTTCATGCCACCACTACTTCTTTGATGGCACCCAAAACTCCCGGAACGGCTTGTTTCTCATGTCTTTGTTTGGCTGGTGGTGTGTTGGACCCTTGTCCTGATCTTGGGCGTAAGCTAAAATACTTGGTCCAGGTTAGCCTGTTGTCCTTGGTAGCTTGGCCCTATCAAGGCTATCATGCAACGCACAGTCTGTGCCCGGCATGTGAGTGCGTACGTGATAAGGCAGAGATATTGTGAACCCAGGCCTACCATGTCCGATTCGATGAGAGATTCCATGCCTAGCGGGGACTCCTGCATCTCGAATTTTCTTTCTTTGCCGGCTGTGTTTTCTGATCTTGGATCAGACGAGAGATCTTCGTGTTATTTCCCTGTTTCAACATGGCACGCTCTGTGATCTGCCAGCCCATGTATCCATATCTTGTTTAATATGACTCTCGTGGGGTATACTGAGACGGCGGTGAGATGAAGCAAGAGTGTAATACGGCGCAAAGAACAAAACGCCGTTGGCCACCACAGTTTGTTGTACACGAAACCTTGTAGTTAACATTGGGCGTAGAAAGTGACCTATGCAAAGGTAGTCGGTGTCATTGCGTCAGGATCGGACCTGGGCCATGATGCAAACTCTATACAAGTCTGTCTCAACTTACGAAATACCCAAGCGTCTTTAGGGTCAGTTCTTTGGCTTGTTAAGGCTGTTGAACCGCCACTGAGGATCTTGGAGTTGATTGGAGCCCTTGTAGAGGACCCGTATTGGTTCGGCCGTATGTCAATGGATCGAACATTTCGATCTGCTTCGATGAAAGACTCCCCCAATGAGTGCTGCTCCGTATATACCTCAATAATGTCTGTTCTAGCGTGTGTCTGTACCTGATTCGACACGTCCCCAGTGCAATAGGTGTGCAATCAAAATTCGTGTCGATTTTGACCAAACTACAGTATTATTACGCTGGTGCCGGAACTTTGGCTGTCTACCAAAGAGTGTTTCGTTTCATGGGTGCCCATTATCGTGTCTTCCGAGTAGTCTGGGCCGAAAGCTTCTTCTCGGGATATCGAAAGCTGGGTGTCTAAGTCAGGGGCTCTTGAATGACAGGAGATAGGAGATTGATTCGAAGAAGTCTTATAAATATTGCATGGGTATTAAATTGATGTAAAAAAGTTGTATCTAAGCCTGCCGGTATTGAAGGTATGAGCTTTCGTGAATGTCTGGGCAGTGCAATGACTGTGACTCAACTTCGACCATCCCTTTTCGAGGGAACTTAATGTGAAATCGACTGTCTTTCTTCATGGCACGCGTGACTTCATCAGTAGCCACGTCTGGGAGATTAAGCTTCTGTATTGAAGGCTTCTTATACCCCAGGCAGCTGCAAACAAGGTTACTGATCGAGTTGTTATTAGAGTATATTATTCTGTTTTACATTAGGGACTTAATTCTACCAAGGCTATATGTAGATTGACTTCGGGAAGCTAAAGTTGACTGTGATTTTTCAGTGTGTTGGCTTGATATGTCTCGTTGAGATGTCATAAGCTTGAACTTAGCTATCACTCAATCAATCAACTTCGACCATCTCGAAATTTCTCAACTGCATGTAACAAAACATTGCAACATGTACTGTTGTTGTAGATTTGCTTGGTAGATGGCACGAAACGTGCCTTGGGCAGACTCGTCCTTGGGAGTTCCTCAACGATTCAGGGGTATCTTGGACATGTCTCCTTCTATTGACTCTGGAGCCCTGCTACAGCTAGAAAAGTTGGAGATAAATGAGACAATAGATTCAAAGATATAGACGGACGGGGTAATTAGAAGATGAATCGTAGTATCGTGTGTGTGTGTGGGTGATCGAATCTTGAGGGGATCGAAGTTTCATAACGGCGGCGGACGACACGATTATTGGTCGAGGGACTGAGAGACTCTGTAAAAAGGTAGAAATGGTTTTGTTAGTCTTATGATAGGAGTTAATCAGGGAAAGGAAGTCTCTTAGCAACCGGGTGATGTGTGAAGACCCCCACGTGCCTGTTCTTAGCTTTCTGACCCCAGATTCAAGTCTTGAGTGTATTTCTGAAGTCAAGTACTATTCACGAAGGTAACAAAGCAGTCGAATGTGCTCTCAGGATTATCTACTCGCGTGGATTCGATGTTTGGTTTCTGTAACGGGTTGTGCGGTTGGATGCCAATCGAAAGCTCGAGGCTGAGGGTTCGCCCCTTTTCCACATTTGATGGAAAAGACACAAGTTGACAAGATGAATAACATTGTGGTGCCTTTCGAGATGATTATTTCTGCCGTTTGTTGCAGAGCAGATGAACCAGTGGGTGTACAGTGAACAATCAGTCGATGCAGGTGGCCATGTTCACAAGATGGAGTGAACAGCACATGAACCATCACCCAGTGCATTAAGGTTCATTACTTCTTCGTGCATTTCTAGAGAACATATGGAAACCTAACATAGGTGTTTAAAGATTATCCAGAGGGTGTACGAAGCTAGAGACGGTGCTGGGAGAATGCTTGCTGCCTGCCGAGTCCCCTAAACCACGCCCTGAGATTTAGGGGATGTATCACAGACGATAGTTCTACAGCGCTCCATAGCACTACAAAACATCATCACATCTCACGCACTTTATGACGCCAGAGAAGCCGGATAGTAGACTTGTAGAGATGCACATATGATAGAATGCCTTCAGTGGCCGAGTTACATCACACACCCCTTGTTTCGTCTGACCTCTCATTTAGACTCTGATAACCACTACAACAATTACTTTCATTGTTTACAACTCTCTATTGTCCTCTATTGAGCTAAATACTTCACAAAAGCCTGCCCATTGGCCAACAGTGCGAGTGCGCTTGGCCGTTTGTACTCTTATGCTCGTTTCGTGGTGACGCGCCTGAGCCACACTCCACAGCCTTTCTCTTTCTACACCTCCACTCGCGCTGCAAACGCATTTAACAAGTACCTTAGCTACCTACTAAGCTGATTAGTTGGCAGTGAGTCAGAGCCTTCTTATGCTTTCGGAGTGGGGTATAATCTTCTCTTCTGTTACATATCCCTCTCTTCTCCGTCTCCCTCTTCCTTTCCTGCTCCTACTTCTCACTTCCTCTTTTCATCCTCACCTTTCCCTTATTGCTTCCCTCTAATCCAAACATATACACTGCATCTTGGGATTCTCTTGGAATTCTTGGACCTCCTTTCACTCTAATCTCTTGACAACCTCGCCGTTCTTGTACGGCAAAGCCATCAACCATGGCTAAAAGTAAATCCAAAGCGAGATCTCGGAACAAGAACAAACAAAATGTTCCTGGTAACATCCCTGTCAACTCGACGATTGAGACAAACTCAGCATGGAACACAAATGCTGGATGGACTCGGGCCACCCCTTCCAACAACTATCACCGTGCCCGTCAACCTCTCACGAAGGTGACTCCTATCTGCAAGCCTGAGCATCGAGGACGCTATGGCCCCAAGGAGTCTCGAGAGCGTCTTGAGTCCCAAGGCTACCATCCCTCGGTCACTAGCATGTCTAAGGAAGAGGTCGAGGCCTCTTACGAAGAGAAATGCAAGAAGAGCCTTTACAAGCCAGACTATAGTGACTATTACAACAAGGGAAAAGAACAAGGCTTCCAAGGTCGATATACATCCGACATGAATCTACTTATCAAGACAACCGGTTCCTCCCTTGAGAGCAAGCATGATACCTCCGAACTCACCAAGGAAGTCTTCGACGGAACACACCCGCAAGGCCTCCTAATCGCACAGCAACTTGCTTCGCTCGGCATCAAACATCTTGGAAAGCTTGCTCTTGCTCGCCCTCATGAATGGGACGCACTTTCCAAGGGTATGGCTATTTGGGATTTCACTACCAACAAGTTCCATGGCGAACCATCTGGTCACGTCTTTTTGTGTCTTTTCCCAAAGATTTCTCAGAGAGCTTTCAGCGGGTCACCTGCACACGAGGAAAATCGAGAACAGGAAAAAGGTACTCGGAAGGATATCATCAATCTGGTCAACTCGATTCACTCTGAATGTGGTCCCACAGAGCGACCTGCTTGGCATGCCAAAGAAAGACTGAAGATGCAAACCGAGGGTCTGAGCCCGGAAGTCTTGCGCTGTCGCAACAGCGGCACAAAGCCACCGCTGGTTGTGATCAACATGACCAGGTCCATCCCAGATACCAGCAACCTCGAGGACATGATGCGAGACTATGTCGACCAACCCGAGAATCTTGACTATTACATGTCAAAGCCAATCGCACTAAAGAATATGTTCGGCCTCCGTAAGTTCCATTCCCTTCTACATCTGTGCTTTCACTCACAATTCATAGTCACAAACATCTTCAACAGAAGGACCAATATTCGTGTTCTTCACTTCCAGAAAACGCCACTTCTTGACCGACGACTGTTGGCATGCATCCTGCGTGCTTGCCCCCACGTCACGACCATTGGCATCTATCAATGCCCCCTGATTCACTTTGGTGATATCGTCTGCCTTTTGGACCTTATCCATGAGGTCAACTTGAAGCGCAGCAGCCAGGGCTTGCCCTTGGTAGAAGCCTTGGACTTTTACCCTCTGTACCAAGCCGGCATGCCCTTCAAGGTGCCCACTGCCGACAATCTCACCAAGGTAGAGAAGCAACGTGGTATGGAGCCTGCCGGAAGAGAGACACATGGATACGGCATCACTTGGACCCATATGGACCTCGAGGTGGTCCAGCGAGGCGTTTTCGCCATTCTTCTGAAAACTGTTCTGAAGGCTCGCAAGATGGGCATCCGTCTTCTGATGGATAAAGACGCAGCCTTCATGAAGTACCTCTCGGATATTCCCATGCTACCCGGTATCATTTTTCAGTTCCTAGACGGGTTGTACCGCTATCTTGATCTCAAAGAGGCTGGATCCAAAGATCACGCCGCCATGAGAAGAGCGAAGTATGACATGGTCCTGGCCGTACGCACCGGCCTACAGCCGCCAAATTATAACAGTCTTGACCCATCCTACGACGATACCCGAAAGGTCACTTCAATTTTCTGCCGCTCGTGTGGGTACAAGATGTTGGACATTTTCTTTTGCCCCCGGCAGGTCCGAAACCGACCTGACCCTCAAGACTGCGCTGGGTGTACGTTCCAGGGCTTGCTTGACCATCAAAGCGATCACCAAAAGCAACATGACATCTCTCTGATGGGACTTTTCTTAGAGAAGGACTGGAACCCCAAAGGTTTCAACGTTGATGCTCCGGTCCATGACGATGGCCAAGAACTCCTTTCTTTGCAGCCCCGGAAGACCACACATGACATCCCTCAGATGGTGCTCCTCCCAAATGGTAATTTCGACCGGCCATCGTTACAGGAGCAACTTATTTGCGAGCACAAGAAAAATAACGACTGCCTCCAGGGTCTGGCAACTCTTCAAGACTTACTCCTACAGAAGGACGCCCAAAAGACACAAGCTAAGAACTATGCTCTTCATATTGATGCATGCCGGGCCCTCTCGATCATCATGACTTATACTGACTCCGAACTTGCTGAGCTGGATGAAAATGATGGTGTTGGGGGTCATTTCTGTGAAGGCCAGACATGGCGTCCTCTCGTCAAAGGCTTCGGAGATTCGAAGGAAGGCCAGGCGCGTCCTCTCGATAAAGGCTTCAGAGATTCAAAGAGAAGCCACACATTCGAGTCAGCCACGAAGGCGGCCCAAAACCTCAAGGTAAGGGCCGACATTGCAGAAGGTCGACGACCGGAGCAGGATGCTGCGGGATTTTGGTGATGCTTGGGAAAAACCCACCTAGGTCCGCCCTAGAACTTGGGAACTCACGGAACGTTTGGTTGCTTTTGATTTGTTGGTACATGGCACATTGCAGAACCCAGGATGCGGTTTTGTTTACAATACCCAAGGACTTGATGATAGCTACATGGAGGATAGAATGAGAGCTTTTGAAAGAAAACGGAAGCTGGCTATAATGGGAGAATGAGCACAGCTTGGGATCGTTGGTGCTGAGATAGCTATTTTCTTACGCGTAGCGTTAATCAAGTTCACTAGAATAAGACGAAGCTCCAGTGAAATTTCGGGAAGGCTGTGATCATAATGGCTAGAATGCATCATAACAATTGTGTAAAGACCTATAGATCTTGTGTCATCAGGATATGAAGTTCATGGAGGTTGAGGATCCTGGTGAGATGGGAAAAGTGGATTCCGGGGTGGTTTTATCCACACGTGATTCGACGATTCGGCACTCGAAGGCAAACCTCAACTGTTCAAGGATAGAACTTCTCTCTGCTCAGGGTCGTCCGCCTCAGAATCAACCACGATGGCTTCGTTTCTTCGCGCCTTCTCGCTGTCAGCGAGATCAATGACCCCAAGCAATGCCATGGGCGCTTTTGCGACTCGCGCCAACTGGTCGCTCTTTGCCAGCCCCTCAACGACGCCCATCTCTCGAGCACTCGGAAACGGGTCGATGCAACAGACTCGCGGCATGAAGGTTCACAGTTCGGTAAAGAAGCGATGCGAGCACTGCAAGGTAAGAGAGGGCAGCCAGGAACTCGGCTTCACGTTGGGGACTAGACCCGGGCAGAACTGATACTCGATAGGTTGTTCGACGGAAAGCCGGCAAGCGACATAACGGATACTTGTATATCATCTGCAAGGCGAATCCTCGACATAAGCAACGACAAGGTTAATTCCGAATGATGGGATACGGGAGGATATGTACGATATGTGTGAAGCAATTGCGAATCGGACATTGCTAGGCGGGCAACGGGAAACATTATGCGTGATAGAACGAACGACATGCTGGGCGATTCTTTCAGTGAGAAGCCTTGAATAAATATTCTATGGAATTTGAGAAAAAGACGACAGTGCTGGGACCGGAGCTGTTCGTCATGTACAACTACATCTACATTCACAACTGCTGCGCTACATACCATCGATATACCTCTCCATGCCTTCCCATTCCGTCTTTCCAATTGAGAGGAGGTACCGAACATGTGACTTGGAGAGAACAGTCAGTAAATGGGCCGAGAAGCGAGTGAGGGAAACATACAGCGTCTGTTACGTTGCGACGCCGTTCAAATTCGTCGCGGGCATATTTTCGAGACTCAGCTCTTGTTGTAGGATCAGCGATCTTTTTTGTCCCGCGTAGGATAGTGCGGTAGAAAGCCAAGACTCGGCCTCTTTGGATGAACTAGATACGATTCTATCAGTATTTGACATCATGAAATTTGTATCAGACCCAAGCGTGTAGATCATACCTGGTCGAGACTTAATGTTGGCTTGAGACGGGAACCGCCTGGTTTGGTGGCATAGCCACGGCTGAATGTCAGCAAACGAATGCTAAGGCCCATTCCGCCAACTTCTACCTCGTTAATTGAGAAATAGTGAATTTTGACATTCCTTGAGGTTTAGATATTGATGATGAAAAGCTTCAAACGGGCTTTCTCATCATGTCGGACGAACCTCGGCTATCTAGAGGGTCTGGTCTTTCCGGTTCATTCAACCCTTCATGTTGTTAGTGGAAGGTTTGACCATGTTTGACAGAGACAGGTATATTACCACCTTGCCATTCTCATTTTCAATATCTTCATCCTTGTTTCTTCTTCCTTAGTCTGCAGCATCAGGACCTCACATTAAGATTATGACAGATACGAATGGCACGAGAGAACCAAGGAGATTGGTTGGAAGAAGACGACAACGACCCGAAAACCCCATTGAGACGGCCAACAAGGTCGAAGATGATGAGTTTCTGACACAATATATGAAGCCAAGGTTAGTTTACGTATAACCCAGACAAATTCAGTCATAACAAGCGTGGTAGCCAAAGTTGGTCAGAATGGAAACACCCACAAGATGAAGCAACCTATTCCATGAGCCTCATACGTCCTACCTGCATGAGCAATGGAGATCTGGAGGCATGTTATAGTTTGGTAGAAGAAACAAGCGGCCAAGATTATCGCACTTCGTCTCTCGGTTGGCATCCGGCCACTAAGAAGAAGGAGATGCGGTCCCCGGACCTTCGTTACATCCTTGTGAAAGACAGCAAGGACAACATAAAAGGGTTTACATCTTTTATGCCGACGTTCGAGAACCATGAGCCGGTCGTTTACTGCTATGAGATACATCTGAAGCCAGAGTTACAAGGGTGAGTAAGCCAACATGGCCGTTCCTGAGACCATCCGCATTTCAACGGGGATTCGTCCATCATGCAGGAGTGTACCACAAATAGAACACGGATGGCCGTTGAGCTAGCTGACATCCAATAAAGAACAGGTCTCGGCAAGAAGCTCATGGGCTACTTCACGGACGTCGCGGAGAACATACCTTCAGTTGAAAAGGCCATGCTCACGTGTTTTGTCAGCAACAAATCTGCCCTCAAGTTCTACGAGAAGCTAGGATTCTCAAAAGACGATTACTCACCGGGGGCGCGAAAACTGCGAGGAGAAAAGGTGGTGATACCCGATTATGTGATACTCAGTCGACAAACAACCTCTAAGAGAGTCGAGGCTTCGCGGGCGCACGAGCCTGGACTTCGATGAGAAAGGTGGTACCTACCTAGATACAAGCAAACACGGACTTTATCTTGTTGAGGTTGCAAGGCAGCTCGTATTACTACTACGTGCGGTCGCGGCCGCTTATTAGTGTAGAAACGGATTGCAGTCACGTTTCCTTTATTATTATACCACTCTACAATCACATTTGGGATTGCCAATTGCACCTCAACGATAATTCGACATAAAAAATCCGACTGTGTTTTTTCATGCCGATTTACCTATTCGGGCCCCCTTCAGCCGCAAATACCAAGCATTGCATTGCCCCATCGTCAATGAGACGCTACCAAGTTGGATGTTCCAGCATTTAAGGGATGTACACGTCTTCTCTAAGAATATCATCGTGGAATGACATTCGCAGTGGTGGCCGAACTTTGCCTAGTGTGGCCTATTGAAGCCCAGGCTGAGAGCTGTCCTCCACCCTTTTGACTCTGACTGCGCAAGACCAGACACGACTGTGAGAGTTACCCAATTCAATTCTGATGGCCTCATGATAAGCGGTTCAACTAACCAGCTTGGGCGGCATTAATCTTCTGCAGCTCCAAAGATCCCTACACCAAGGCTGACACGCTGGGGGCACACTCCACCACCACTCGCCAACCATGTCAGCCCTAGGACGCTAGTCAGAAGCCGTGGCTGAACTACCTTTTCTAGGAAACAGCTCTACCGTGAAGCACCGCACTTGGGAAAGTATGTAAGTAGGTATTCTGCTTGCCGGGTTTGTGCAGAGTTGTACAAGTTGCACAGCCAGCTTGTGAGACATAGCGTCGGTGCCAATGCGGTAGCTGCATGCAACCAAGGGATGATTTTCCATCATGTTTCTGAGCTCGAGGCGTCAGACGGCTTCTAGCTAGGCTGCTAGGCTCCCCTGTTGCCTGTCCTGTCATGGAAATGAAGGGCGATCTAGCTACCGTGAAGGCTTAGAGCTGAAGCTGTGGGAGGAGAGGGCTTACTTATGATACGCCAGTCTGAAACGAAAGGCGAGTACCGTGCCGAGACGGTTGATTGTCCGTAGGAGTTTCTCTCATAAGACGCCGTTGCGCCCTCTTGACCGTTATTCTCCCTCCTCCTCCCTCCTTCAATCCACACTCTCTTTCTTCTTGGCTCAAATTCTGTTCAACTATAAATCAATTGCTTGGTCAATCAACTCACGCATTATTCACAATGGCTCAGCAGTACTCTCAGGGACCTAATGTCCAGAATCAGGAATGGCAGAACAACCTCTGCAATTGCTCGCCCTGCGACTCTTGCCTGCTCGGCACTTTCTGTCCCTGTATCCGTATGTGATCTCTGGGACAAATTGATTACAATTGGAAGTCTAATGAACTCGTCATAGTCTTGGGTAAAACCGCCGATCGTATGAGAGACCCTACTATGCAGACTGCCGATACCTGCAACAGCGATGCTCTTATATTCTGCGCGATCAACTGTGTGACTGGCTGTGGCTGGATGTAAGACTATTCTCGTAGTCTTTTTCAAACTGTCAACTAACGCGCGACTCCTAGTTACTCCATGATGAAGCGTGGTGAGATCCGTGAGCGATTCGGCATCAAAGGCAGTGGCATGAACGATTGCTGCGTCAGTTACTGGTGCCTCTGCTGTGCTCTGATCCAGCAGGACAACGAGGTCAAGTCTCGCCTCTCTCAGGGGCCCATCACCCAGGGCTACCAAGCTCAGAAGGAGGGAATGCACATGCCGACATCTCCTCCTGCTCAGCAGCAGCAGCAGCAGCAGCAATATCATGATCAGAAGCCCAACCCTCAGCAACAAGCCCCTCAGCCCGATTATCAGCTTCCTCAACACGATTACCAGTCTCCCCAGCCTCAGGGATCCTACCCTCCACCCCAGCAGACTTACAACCCTCAACAGCCCCAGTATTAGGCCAGTCGGCCAGGGAATGTACAGCGAGATGGAGCCTCACACCGATATGACACCACAAAAAGAGAGAAATGCATGTGAAGAAGGCAATCGGAGAAATGTCTGGCATGTGAATTGACTTTCACCGCGGACGGGTACGCGCCAACGGATTATACCTATATACCCAGTGACGAAGACAGTCATTTCTTATTTATATTATATTTATTTCGATGTATTATTTGCTTTAATGAAATAATCTATTACTGTTCACCTCTCAGTTGCATATGAAAGCGTCATATTCATTCTCCCATTCTCTTTTGAATTGCCTAGTTCGGCGATGGAATACGAAATGGAGAATCAGCAGACAATATTACTGAAACTCTAAAAAGAAAAAACTTCGGGCTTCAGCTCGAGAGACCCTTGCAAGCTACCATTTGGGATTCCACTTGACCTTCCCCTTCGAGGCATGGTTTTGTTTCGCTTTGCAATGATGCTTTCCGGGATTACAGTCTGTGCACTTCGATACTTCGGCGATTTCCATGTTACGGAGGTATTCCGATGCTCGGAATCACAGCTTGTGAGGCCAGAGTGCCGATTATCAAGTACAAGTCATACTAAGCGATTCTTGAGAATTTACTGGTACAATGGCTTAATGATATATACAATTACGGACTGGTGCTGACGTTAATCTCCCCTTCTGATCCTCACAAGATGTATCACAACTCGGGCAGACCGGCAGCACTTCAGTATCCCTCGAGGGTATCAATAAAAATTTCATTCATGACCTCTGTCCCTGTCCGTTTTTCAGACTGACAGCAAAACGCCCGCGCCGCACCTCTATAGTGGTTGGACAAACGCCTATTCAGATCTACGGTTATAGAGGCTCTTCACCCTCAACCCAAATCAAACCCTTCTGAATCTTGTGCCCAATCCCCAATGCAATTGAATGCATATAAACAAACCAGTCCATTTTTCCGTATCCCTTTCCATCATCCCATCATTTTTTTCAAACATATATCATTACGCATAAAGCTTCTTCTCATAAGACTCCATGTTGACGTTGCCTTCCAACTGAGCGCTGGCCGTTCGAAGCTCGAAGCGCAGCTCACCAGCCTCAGCACTCTCGTGCATTGTCTTAAGGCTGGTCATGCCACTGTCCTGGAGAGAGTGCTTGAGTCCAGCAGCAAGATAGGGAACAAACTTGTTGATCGAACTATTGCATGTTAGCATTCGCGGTTCCTTTCAGCTTCGGGTTATGACTCACCCTCGGTGAGCAACAGCGCCAGAGACACCCTGAGCAACCAGGACGCTATCACCCTCAGAAAAGTAACGGGCAGTACCAGCATTGCTCTTCTGGCTGTCCTTACCACCGTTGCCGGCCTTCTTGTCCTGCATAGCATCGATACTTCCCATACCTCGGTAAGCCTTGACGAGCTTACCCTCGCGGGAGACGAAAGAAGTGCCAGGAGACTCAGTGGTACCAGCCAAGAGACCACCCATCATGATGGTAGAAGCACCCAGAGCAAGGCCCTTGACGATGTGGCCAACGTTCTGGATACCACCATCGGCGATACAAGGAACACCAAAGCGGGCAGCGAAGCGGCTGACGCTGTAGACAGCGGCGGCCTGAGGACGGCCGACAGCCATAACCTCCTGGGTGATACAGGCAGAGCCACTGCCCATACCGATTCGGAGACCGTCGACACCAGCAGCGATCAGAGAAGCAGCCTGCTCTCGAGTCACGACGTTTCCGCCAATGACATCGACACCAGGGAACTCACTCTTCACCCACTTGATCATCTCAATCTGATACATGCTGTTACCCTGAGAACTGTCAAGGATAACGATGTCAAGGCCGGCGTCAACCAGCTTCTTCAGACGAAGCTTGTCCTCTGGGCGAGTGCCAATGGCAGCAGCGCAGAGGAGCTGCTTGCTGTCGGGAAGCTTGGAGGCATTGGGGAAGTGCTGATTCTTGGTCAAATCGGAGCGAGAGATCATAGAGACCAGGTTGAAGTCCTTGTCGACAATGGGCAGCTTGCCCTTCTTGGACTTGGAAAGACTCTTGTTGGCTTCGAGGAGAGTGACGTGCTCAGGAGCAGTGACAAGGTCAGTAACCATGACATTGGAGACGGGCTGGTCAAGGTCCTCCTCGAACTGGAGGTCTCGGTTGGTAACAATACCAAGGAGCTTGGAACCAAGCTTGCCGTCGGCTAAAAATTTTCTTGTCAGCCCAATATTCTTGTGTGGGGCAATGCGAGCATAGATGAGAAAACAACCAGTTGTGGTGATTGATCATAGTAAATAAAGTCCCCATGACAATAGTCTATACGGTGGAACGAAAGTTATATAAAAGGGTGTATAATCATGCAATCTTGTGAGAGGTGAGCATGCTGTATAACACTTACCAGTGACTGGGAAACCACCGAAACCCCACTTCTCCTTCAGAGCTTTGGCCTCACCAACAGTGGTGTTGCGATCAATGACGATGGGGTCGAGGATGAAACCGTTCTCGTATCGCTTGACCTTACGGACCATATCGGCCTGAGCTTCAGGAGAGCAGTTGTGGTGAATAACACCAAGACCGCCCTGGAGAGCCATGTGGATGGCCATCTCGTGCTCTGTGACAGTGTCCATGGGAGACGAGACGAAGGGAGTCTTGAGAGTGATGCGCTTGGTGATGGGCGCATCGAGGGTGACCTCAGAGGCAGCGAAGCCAATGTAGCCGGGTAGAAGCAGGAAGTCATTGTAGGTAAGACCACCGTGCTTGGTTGTGTCCATAAGCTCGTGGATGTCGAGGCCATCCTTCTGCTTGTACTCCTTCAGCACCTCGAGGGCTGTGGTGTAGTCAAGGACTGAGGCAGACATGGCTGGCAGATAAAAGAGTATATGACGAGGAGAATGGATGTGAGGTCGAAGGCGAGTTGAGTCGATAAGCAAGCTCTGGCCTTTAGTATCGACTGCTAAGATTGATAGAACGCTTCTTCCCGAAAGAAAGAAAAGAGAAAAGAATTGGTGGTGCTGCCTCAAAAACTTTTTTATGGGACGTGGGACCCTGCAAGGTGAGGGGCGACTGGGAGGGGCAGTTGCTTCTCTGAATGGATGAACTTGGTCCAGGTGCCGGGTCTCGAGGCAGGTGGGTTCGAACCTCTGCTAGTTTTTCTTGCCGAGATCGCTAAAATTAATAAGCTCTTTATCACATCTTTGAAATTGACTTACCCTGCAGCTGTGGTTGAAGTCTTGATATGTACCTACCTATGAATAAACTGCAATTGTTTGCGAACTTGTATGGCTTATGACAACGAATAAGCTAAGTGTATATTGAGATTGGCAAGTTGTTCTTAGCCTTGAGTAGGTATGTGTGAGTTTGTCAATCGTGATAGACCCTCATAAGCTGAAGTAGACCTTGACCTCAACATCATTTCCCCATCGAGTTTCAAGACCCAATTCCTTCCAGGCTTTTCCAATGTCGATCTCAAGTACGCGAGTATCAACCTTAGAAATGGCCACAGTATGCACGGGTATCACTTTTTCTTGAACCGTGATCAGGAAATCACCTTCAATCGTTAAAGAAGGGAGTGTAGAGACATAGAGCCCTAAAGATTGTCAGATTTTAGGCATCGTAAAAAAACAGTAACTCCTTACCTAGGATGCCAAATGCTTTAACTCGCGTATCAATCAAAACACGGCCATTCTCTCGCTCTTGAACATCGCTCATGAGGATTGCTGCTGCGCCAGCCATCTTGCTCAGCAGGCCCAAATTCGAGATCCCGACATTACCACGTTTCTTGCTGGATAGGCGAGTTAGAGGAAAGGCGGAGAGAATCTCATACCCTCTGATAGGTAATGAGATAGTAAATAGTGACTCTGGGCTCTCGATCTTGGTAGGATGAGAAACCTTACCCGTGGTATGAGCACGAACCACGTATTCAAGACCGTGAACCACACCAGGGAAAGCCGAAAGGGATACCAATTCAGTCAATGGCCGAGATGAGATATTGAAAATGGCCATAATAGGGCTTCCGGTATGTGAGGCTCCTGAATCGTGATTAGTATACACTACTAGCTTTCCTCTAAATAATTCTCACCATGATAGCTTCCAATCTTGAGGAGTAAATCATCGTCATATCCAATATAAGGGTCAACGGCCTTTCCTAAAGAGCTTGGCCGGAATACCACAGTCTTACCCCGTGGAGTGCGACCACTCATTTGCTCAATGAGATCCATGTCATGTTCACCGGGAACATCAGTGATATAAATTGGACCTCCGCTCACACATCTGGCAGCAGCATGAAATCCAGAATACTCATGGACAGTCTGGAACATGTCCCAGTCCGGAAGAACATTTAGATGCTGCATGAAAATGGCATTGTGCGCATTTGTCCACACGTGCCAGGGATGTGAAGCAGGAATCTCAGGGAAGAAGTCGTCAGAGTTTCGCACAAGAATGGTAGGCCGATTGGTTGGCATTTGCGAGTGGAAGAGTGCCTCCGGGAACTGCGACATACATGATATCGCCTTCCCACTGAAGTGACGAAGTATCGAGAGGGTCCATGCATCGAGGTACCTATTGATCAGATCTCGGCGAGGGGAGGCTTCAATCCACATATCGATCATGAACTGCGCGTCCGTCTTAACAGCATCTATACCGGCATCTGAAAGGAATCGATAAAAGTCATCATAGAATCGATTCACATCTTCTTGTGCGATCACCATCATCTTCCCACCCAACGGAAGGTTTCGGCGGTCAGCATCTTCCCGTGTCACTTCGATAGTCTTGTATGTCTTGGCAAGCTTGCCGTCAGGAGCAATGCCACCCCAGTAGCCTAGGAGGGCATGCCAAACGGCAATGTGTTGGATATGTGGATGATTCTGTCGAATATGAGATATGGTAGATTTTAAGCCTTTGGGAAATGCCTTGGGCTCCGCTTCAAAATCGTTCCAGCCATATTGAAACTGGCTGGGGCCACGGTAATCGATCGACTGCCAGTTGTCATCAATGATGAGACTAGATACTTGGATGTTATGCTCAGAAAGCTTATTGAGAGCGTCGAATATTTTCTGGTCTGTTAGTCGTTGGCCCAGAGCGTTCCACGTACCTGTAAATCGTTAGTTCGTCGTCCCTCGAAGTTGATTATACTCAAGAACACACAGAAACCCAGTCCATCAAACCAGTATTCTAGCCACTCCGGTTTGAAGTCATTCTTCAATGTGGATAACTCCTGTGACCACTCATCACTGGCCTTCTTCGTACCCGCAACCATATCTCGAGCATGATACATCACAGATGCAATGGTGCAGTCGAAATCGTCTCCAACCGAAACAAGAATAACGGCCTTTTCTTCGGAGAGACTGTCATTTCGGATCTTAAATGTCAGATGTCGCAGTAAACTATACCAAGCGCACTTACATGAACCTGGAGCTTTCCATTGGGCTCACTGCGAAATACTGGCAAGACATGACTGACACCGCCGACGGCAAGGAACACTAGGTTTTGACCTTGCGGACTGAAGAAGCAACATAGAATGGCATCTTTATCGAGGTTAAACTGAGAGTGCCCATGGCGAGGTGCAAGCCACGGTGCCCATAGTCTTACAAGAGAAAACCATCTATGTCCAGTCAGATAACATGATCGCTGATGGATTTCCGGTACGTCGTCGTGTCACTCAGCTGAACTTACCTAACAAAAGCGCCCCAGGGAGTACCGATAGTGATGTCTCTGTACGAAGATTCATCACCATTTGCAGCTGGAATGACTGCTTCGAGTGACCAGAGTGAAGTTCTAGGTGATTGACTCAAACGTGGCTTGACACTCCAGTCTTGAGAGTTAAGATCGGGGATTGAATCAGAGAGGTCACTAGAAGAAACCCTGTTAGAAGCATTGACGATCAAACCATCATTGACACCCTGTTCATCGCGAACCCATCTCCAGTCTGCATCAGGACTATGCCGAAACTTGAGAGTGAACTGCACAGATGCTGTAAATGAGAAGGAAGACGTGAAATAGAATCGTGACATGGAATCATCCAGTACTTGGAGAGTCTGAGGAACCCCAGTCTCTGTGAGTGAGGCTACCTCCAGGTCCTTCCAATCTGAGCCGTCTACTGAGTGCCATACTGAGACTTCCCATGGCTCGTTGGTACGGTCCTTGGGTATCTCAAGGACGGCCGTTAAAGTGGCCGATGTACCCTGGATAGGTGTCACTTTCCCGAGAGGCGGGAAGCTTTGCAAAACAACCTTCATGTATTCAGAAACAGGCCGTGGCGAAGGTTTCTGCTTGGCGATGTAAATTGCCTGGAAGACATCGCCAAAGTTGTAATTGTCAGAAGGCATCGCTGTGAAATGAGAACAAGAGGAGCAGACTTGATTGAAACAGGTTTATTTAGCGAATTGACTGAGAAATTCAGACTTCTCATGTACGAAGTTTAGTGAGTATTTTAAGCGTGGAAATCAAGGTAACCGCATGAAATCGCATCAACAAGTTTGATGCTGTGTGACGATGTTCGTGTTTATTACAAGGCATTGTCATACATAACTAGAAGCCCACGAAAACGGACAGGCGCTGGATTATAGTGGAGTTTCGGTGGAGGTTGGAAGTGGTTAGTAATGAGCGCTTCTCATTGGCTTCGGTCTTGCTTTCGAGTCGTTCTGATTCGGGGACGGCCGGAATGACTAAGCCTTCCGCCTCATTGCTCAGGCTGCAAATTATCTCAGTAAAGCTTCTAGCCGAGCCAGATCGAAAGATTTCATCAAACCACTCAATTCAGCGTCGACCCTCCAAACCTGCGTCATGGCGTCCCGGAGACTGGCTTTGAACCTCTCGCGAGGTCTGCGAAACCGTGCTGGTCTTTCGGCCGCCGCCCCTTTCACACGAGGCTTTGCCACTCCATCTCCCGTCGGCAAGACTCAGACTTCGACTCTTAAGAATGGATTGACTGTGAGCATCACCATCCGAGGTCAATTGGCCTCGACAACCACTTAGGAATGCCCTCCTGACACGCCCTCCTGATAGGTCGCCACCGAGCACTCGCCCTTTGCGCAAACGTCGACCGTCGGTGTCTGGATCGATGCCGGCTCCCGGGCTGAGACTGACGAGACCAACGGTACCGCCCACTTCCTTGAGCATCTCGCTTTCAAGGTTCGACAACCCATCAATTGGCCGAGACCAATCGTTAACAATGCAATCAGGGTACCGCCAAGCGAACTCAGCAGCAATTGGAGTTGGAGATTGAGAACATGGGTGGTCACCTGAACGCCTACACTTCGGTCAGTCGGATGAAGGGATACGGAATTGACTGATGCTAACGATCATTCAGCGCGAGAACACCGTTTACTTCGCCAAGGCTTTCAACTCTGATGTTCCCCAGTGTGTCGACATCCTCTCCGATATTCTCCAGAACTCCAAGCTCGAGGAGTCCGCCATCGAGCGTGAGCGCGACGTTATTCTCCGAGAGTCCGAGGAGGTCGAGAAGCAGGTCGAGGAGGTTGTTTTCGATCACCTCCATGCTACCGCTTTCCAGCACCAGCCCCTTGGCCGCACCATCCTTGGCCCTCGACAGAACATCCGCGACATCACCCGAAAAGAGCTCACCGACTACATCAAGAACAACTACACTGCTGACCGTATGGTTCTCGTTGGTGCCGGTGGCATCCCTCACGAGCAGCTCGTCGAGCTCGCTGAGAAGCACTTCTCCGGTCTTCCCTCAAGTGCTCCCCAAACCAGCGCCTACCTTGCTTCCAAGCAGAAGGCTGACTTCATGGGTTCTGACGTCCGTGTCCGAGATGATGGCATGCCTACTGCTAACATCGCTCTCGCTGTTGAGGGTGTCAGCTGGAACTCCGAGGACTACTTCACTGCTCTTGTTGCTCAGGCTATTGTTGGCAACTACGACAAGGCTGTTGGCCAGGCTCCCCACCAGGGCAGCAAGCTCAGCGGCTGGGTCCACAAGCACGACCTGGCTAACAGCTTCATGAGCTTCTCCACTAGCTACAACGATACTGGGTAGGTCTTGATGTCACACCATGAATTTTGAAGTAACTAACTTGCCACAGTCTTTGGGGTATCTACCTTGTTTCCGACAAGCCTGACCGAGTTGACGACCTCGTCCACTTCGCTATCCGTGAGTGGATGCGCCTCTGCACCAACGTCAGCGCCGCCGAGACCGAGCGTGCCAAGGCTCAGCTCAAGGCCTCCATCCTCCTGTCCCTCGACGGCACCACAGCCGTTGCTGAGGACATTGGCCGACAGCTTGTCACCACTGGCCGCCGCATGGCCCCTAACGAGATTGAGCGAAAGATTGATGCTATCACCGAGAAGGATATCATGGACTTTGCCAACCGAAAACTTTGGGACCGGGATATTGCTGTTAGCGCTGTGGGAACTATTGAGGGTCTCTTCGACTACCAGAGACTTCGCAACACCATGAAGCCTAAGTTTTAAGGAAGAGAGGGCTGATGGGATTGTGAAAATCGAAATAAGGGTATAGAGTGTATGAGATACCGTTTACAGGCCTAGTGTACCATAAGATTTCCTCTGTTCATGCTAGGTAACACGGAGTTGTGATAATTGTGTCTTGAATGTACTGCCATCTGTAGCTACTTGCAATTTTGTCATATAGTGTCTGTAGTGCTTCTGAGGTAGCGTCTATGGTCTCCTTTGAATTAGAATGTATTTTGTCATGATCATTGATTAGATGAAAAGATGGACACCTAGCCCTCCTCTGCCATCTCCTCGTCGACATCTTCACCAAACATATCCTCCACTGTCCCACCCTCAACCCCATCTCCGCCAATATCTTCAGGCTCGGGACCCTCAATACCTTCCATAGCATCACCCCCTTGATCCTCTTCCTCGTCGTCTTCTTCATCCCATACATCCTTCAGTCCCCAGCTTGTGCCACTCAGTACGAACCGTTCGCTTGGTAGTCGCACACCCCATTCGCTGGGCACAATTTTAGGCAGTGCCACCTTGTTGCGTTCGCGCGCAAGTTCTTGCATGTAGTCCTTGCTAATTCCCCCGCCTGCGTTTCCTCCGCGGAACTGGTAGCTGAGTCGCGCAGCAATGGCGAGCTTAACGGCATTGGCTGTGACTGCAGCGTCGCCTGCAGGTGCTGAGATTGCTCCAGCGTTTGCTGATGGCTTAGAGCCGGCCTGTGTGACATATGGGTCGCCGGAAAGGTGTAGCGCATCGCTGAGAACAGATGAGGTGTGACGGTAGGCGAAGTCGAGAAGGAGGAGGGGAACGCGTGGCTCGTAAGCTGTGACGCCTTGCGATGTGAGCAGTAGTTCGATAAGCCTTGAGTCGCGCGGTCGAGGGGCGGTTGTTGATTGCGCTGGAGGAGGTGCGTTCTGTGAGGCCGCAGCAGCGGGTTGGCTAGAAGAGGCCGCCGTGGTCTGTGTGCTTGGTAATGGTTGCGAAGTGCCTGCTGATGAGGCGGGAACCCCGTTCGTTTGTGGTTGACTTGATGACATCTTAACCGATGCTGCAATGCTTCGTAATAGGTATCCTGTATGCGACTGTTCGTGAAGGCCTTCAAGTGATATCACGCGAAGCGCTCGAGTTCGTGTTTGGCAAGTCTGAAAGACGTCCGGACTATGAATGAGTGAAGTTGACGAGATGCAGTTGACGTATGTGAATGAGAGTGCTTTTATAGTTGCGGAAAATGCAGCACAAGTTGACGTGCCAAGTCGAAAGCTTATTGATCCTCGAATTATTTCCTTTGCGACGGTGAAGTCGCATGCCGCGTGCTTTGACCGGAGCTTGCGATAATCCGAGACGTGATCTGTTAGCGATAAGTGCACAGACCACACCTTAAATTTGATGGGCTCATGGCGACGAAAGAACTTTCCTACCTAAAGAACAAAATCATGAGAGTGACAGAGTCAGAATGAGTTAGTCTTAGAGGCCATTATGTAATAAGAAGTGAAAACTGCAGGAATTCTTCTTTCTTTCATCATTATCATATGTCTAATACCTACCTAAGGTAGGTACTACCTTAGTAGCCACTGGCGGAAGTCGGATTTCAAGCAAGGAAAGAACGATGGAGGGGCAATGAGTAAAGAAAGCCCCACCATTTGTCGCCGATGCAGGAGGACTCATAGTCATCACTTCAACTTTTTCCACGGGTGATCGATCTTCACTCATTCACGACTCGGTTTAACAACCTATATGCTAAGCTTTCGGCTATAATCGATACCAATTGAATTCATCTGGTTCGTTGCCAAGATGGAGACAACTCTACCACTGCCATTCTTGGTGAGCATTGGCAGCCCTGATGGCCAGGCTACCAATGATGGCCTCACTCGTCAAGAGATTGCCCTTCTGGGAGCTCCTTTCTATGAGACAGCTTCTAAGAATTGGGGTCGCCCCAGTACCGGAACCAATGTTCACATGGATGCCACGAGTTTAAGTGACCCAGACGATGTGGTTGCGTTGCTCGATGGCGGGGTTCGAACGGTTTTTGTTGCTTCAGAGTCCTACTCAGAGTATACAGAATATGGCGCAAGAGTCATTCCCACCACTTCTTCCCTTGACATTTCCACAGCTTCCGAAAATGGTCTGTTGGTAAAGGATTTCGACATTGCATCTAGCGGCGTCGACAAATTTGTTGAGGAAGCATGTGCCAAGAAGATCAAGAGCCTTTACATTAAGCCAACTCCCAAGACCGATATCGAAAAGTTCATCGAAATTTCCAAGAAGGCCAATGCCATCCCTATCATTCCGTCTACAGGGTTGACGACCGACAAGAACGATTCGAGTCGAATATTGTTATCTAAGATTATTGCATCATTCTGGAAATCCGATCGACCTGACGGCCTGATTCCTACTGTGGTTACCGATGATGCCGGGATCGCGTTGGGTCTCGCCTATACTAGTGAGGAGAGTATTCTGGAGGCTCTTAAAACACAGACCGGAGTTTACCAGAGTCGCAAACGTGGTCTCTGGGTGAAGGGACTTACTTCTGGGGACACTCAGGAACTGTTGCGAATTGGTCTCGACTGTGACAACGACACTCTCAAATTCGTGGTCAATCAGAAGGGCCGTTTCTGCCACCTTCAGCAGTTTGGTTGCTTTGGAGACCTCAACGGCATTTCAGCACTCGAACAGACACTCAAGTCTCGCAAGGAGTCTGCACCCGAAGGTTCTTACACAGCCCGCTTATTCTCCGATGAGAAGCTTCTGCGAGCAAAGATCATGGAGGAGGCAGAGGAGCTCTGCGATGGCAAGACTAAAGAGAACATCGCTTTTGAAGCTGCTGATTTGATCTACTTTGCTTTAACTAAGGCTGTTGGTGCAGGTGTTAGCCTCGCAGACATTGAGGCCAACCTGGACGCCAAGAGCTTGAAGGTCAAGCGAAGAACAGGCAATGCCAAGGGCAAGTGGGCGGAGAAGGAGGGTATCAAGACCGATGCAGCCCCTGTGAAGCCCTCACAGCCAGAAGTTGAGAAGTCAGCTGATGGACGTATTGCTATGGAGCGAGTTGATGCCTCAAAGATCTCCGAAGCCGATCTCGTAGAGAAGCTCAAGAGACCTTCTCAGAAATCCCCTGACGCCATCTTGAAGATCATACAGCCTATCATCGAGGACGTACGAACTGGTGGCGACAAGGCTGTTCTGTCTTACACCCACAAGTTTGAGAGGGCCACTTCATTGACATCGCCTGTGCTGAAGGCTCCCTTCCCCAAGGAGCTTATGGATATCTCGCCTGAGACTATTGAAGCTATTGACGTCTCTTTTGAGAATATCCGAAAGTTCCACTCTGCACAGCAGGAGGAGAAGTCCCTCCAGGTTGAGACTATGCCTGGCATTGTCTGTAGCCGCTTCTCGAGACCCATCGAGAGAGTCGGTCTTTACATCCCTGGTGGAACTGCTGTTCTTCCCAGCACTGCTCTGATGCTTGGAGTTCCAGCTATGGTGGCTGGTTGCCAGAAAATTGTATTTGCCTCACCTCCCAGATCTGATGGTCGCATTACCCCTGAAATTGTCTACGTTGCTCACAAGGTCGGTGCTGAGAGCATTGTACTGGCTGGTGGTGCTCAAGCTGTTGCCGCTTTGGCTTATGGTACAGAGAGTGTCACCAAGGTTGACAAGATTCTTGGACCTGGTAACCAATTTGTGACTGCGGCCAAGATGCACGTCAGCAACGATACCAATGCTGGCTGCGGTATTGACATGCCAGCTGGACCCTCTGAGGTTCTTGTTGTTGCTGACAAGGATGCCAACCCTGCTTTTGTTGCCTCCGATCTTCTTTCTCAAGCCGAGCACGGTGTCGATAGTCAGGTCATTCTGCTTGCTGTTGGCCTTAGTGAGCAGGAGCTCCAGGCTATTGAGGACGAAGTTCACAAACAAGCCCTTGCTCTTCCTCGTGTCGATATCGTCCGAGGATCTATCGCTCACTCCGTCACTGTCCAGGTCAAGGACATCGAAGAGGCCATGCGCATCAGCAACGAGTATGCCCCTGAACACCTCATCCTTCAAATCAAGGATGCCGAGAAAGCTGTTGATCAAGTTATGAACGCTGGCAGTGTGTTTATTGGTCACTGGACCCCTGAGAGTGTTGGCGACTACTCTGCTGGCGTCAACCACTCTTTGCGTAAGTTTTCTCATTAGTTTTTGGTATTCGATTGATGCTAACGACTTTCACAGCTACTTATGGTTTCGCCAAGCAGTACTCTGGTGTCAACTTGGGCTCGTTCCAGAAGCATATTACCAGCTCCAACCTTACTGCTGAAGGTCTCAAGAATGTTGGCACCGCCGTCATGCAACTGGCCAAGGTCGAGGAGCTTGAGGCTCATAGAAGGGCTGTGGAGATCCGACTTAACTACTTGAAGCAACAGCAGTAGAAAGGGACATACTACAAGAATGGGAAAAAAGGCGTATGTAGACAACAGATGGATTTTCTTTAGGATAGGGGCGCGGGCTTGGGGATAGATGTTGTTTCAATATGCACACAGACCACGGTGCTCAAGAATAAAATGTAGCTTGCTCAAGTAGTATCTTTTAGCCTGTCAAACATCAAAAGCTTTTGTCTGTCAGGATGCCATGATGCAATCACTACAAGTACAATGAAATGCTCAACGCCGCGCTATGCCTCAGTATGTAAAACCCCTTTCTCCCTCTAGTCGCCTCCATCCATCTCCTCTTATCCATTCAGATGAAACTCTCGCCATCAATGTCTATGAAAAACAACCCATAAGCACTCTAAAAAGAAACGCCTTTGAATTCGTTACACCTTACTGCCTGTTGGGAGCAGCAGCAACAGCCTCGGTGGCCTATTCGTGATACTTAGCTTTCCTTCACTTCACTTCATTTCTCAATGGTGAGATGACCAACCCCTGTTATGTGTTGGGCGAGAACGTCCTCCTTGAGCTGACCTTGACGCTTTTGTCCAATGGGAGCAGCGTCAGGGGCTCCTTCACCCTTGTGTTCGTCTTGATGGCCCTCCTCGCCATCTTCGTAAATCTCTTCTTCTTCTTCATCCTCCTCGTCGTAAGCCTCTTTCAAGTCGCGTGTCATAGACGCCTTGAGACGCTCTTCGTCGACGCTACCGCCCAAAACACTTGCGGCTTCGGCAAACTCATCCATGGATGCTCGAGAGATGTAGCTATCGGCAAGTCCCTCGCCGATCTCGTCCACATCTTCATCTATTTCGCCATCCTCGTCGTCATATTCCTCTTCATCATCACCATACTCGCTGGTAGGTCCTCCTGGGCCGTCCTCCTCATCGTCATCGTCACTCTCGCTTGCTGAAAAGTCAGCCATGGCAAGAGGATCGTCTCTCCAATACGTGAAATCCGTGTACTCCTCGCCGCCACCTTTTACCAGTGTGCTCACGGGGGGGAAGTAATGGTCGACGACTTCGTTGATATTCACGTAGCTCATTTTGAGCTTGTTGAGTGTCAGCAGATCAAGGGACACTTCAGAGTTGGAATTGATGGTGAAAATGCGGTTCCGAGGGACATCGACGGTCCGGTAAGAGATTTGATCGGTCAAACGATTTCCGTAGCCGGCATAAAAGGGATGACGATCTGGGCCGTATAAGTTTCGAATGTCTCGAAGAGTTGCCATCTTGAAGATATGGGGTTTGCGAAGGTAGACCTCTCGCCTCAGTGCAGCCATGGTTCTATCAGGCGACAGGATTGTAGGACCGGGCGGCATCCTGTAGCCATCCTGAACGATACCCGCTAGGTAGGCTCTTGTCGTGTCCGATTGTCCAACGGATCGACTGGTAAGGTACATGATATTATAACCATTGGCGGAAATATCGCTGTACAATTTGGCTACACCTGAGTGAGTCCAGTCACGGCCAATCATGTTCAACACGTGGCCGAGGGCATCCGACTTGGTAATAGTACCATCAATGTCTGAGATGACAACAGGCGTCTCATGCCTCCAGAGGTACATGTTTGCTTTGCAGGTAGCTCGGTTGACAGTGAAAGCCATCGAGTTCGCGCCTGGCTGAAGCTTCAGATCCTTGAGCTGCTGACTAGTCAATCGCAAGGTCTTGGCGTAATTCCTGTTGGGATCTCCTGCGTGGCCCGGTGAGCTCGGCGGGGTGCGGGGAGGAGTTTGCAAATCCATAGGGCCAGCGTCGGACTCGGCTCTTCGATGCAATGGAATGGGAGAAGCAGTTGCATCGCTGCTGTCACTCTGATAACCGGGATCAGAAATAGCATCGGCTGCAGTAGCCCTGCGGTGAGACTGCAAAGACGCCTCGATAGTCTTGTTCATAGCAGCCTGCTTGGCCTCTTCGCTGCTGTAAATCCATAAGTTTCCCTGCTCGTCGAAGCCAATGAGTGCGCCGATGTCGTAGTTTCCATCCAACTCTTCGGAAAGAATCTGGCGAGCCAAAATCTCAGCCCGAAGAATGTCCTCCTCGTTTCCCTTAAACCCATTCATGTCCAGCATCAGATCACCGCTATCTGTGACCTTTGTGGGTATGCTTGCGGCAGAGAGTCCCTTAGACAAGGCCCTGGCACGTTCGAGAGCCTCGCCCGGTGCCAGAGGCGGAGGACTAGAGGACCGTTCAGAAGCAACATGCTCATCGTCATCAGCGGAACTGTTTCCGTCTAGACCTCGGCTTCTAGCACTGGCACGGAGAATATCGTCACTATGCGGGCGGGGTACCCTTGACGACCAGTCGCCGGATGCTGGGCGGACGCTGGATAGCTCTGGAGAAGTCGAAAGTGGTGTGATTAAGCCTGCTCTCGTGTTAGCACTTGTTTATTGGAAGAGGGTAGCTGATGCCTACCATTGCCGTCGTCTTTCTTATAGAGCACGGACGGGAGCGGTCGTCGCAGCTTGGACTCTGAAGCGTCAAGCTCGAACGCTTCTGGCTCCTGTAAACCAGATTCTGACTGTTCTGGGTTGAGTGGTGGACTGCTCGCAGGACTGGAAGCGGGAGAAACGAGCGGCGATGTCTGCAGCGACTGTGGGATCCTGTCTGTAGTCTCGAAGACGAAGAAGGCCTCGCCGCCTTCGCCAAGTTTCATGGAATAGCTTTGTTTGACGCCATTGACCTTGAATTCGACCTTTTTGTCCGACGGCCTTAGGAGAGAGAACTTTCCGAACCGAACATGGAACGGTGAGCAGACCAGAGTGCCATCTTCGTGTTCGACGACAATGACATCAATAGCACCACTGAGAGTCGCAGGGTTGATTGAATTCCAGGCTGTCGAGACGGACTCGCTGAGGCCGCGCACGTATTGCATCTTGCCTCTTACGGCAGAGGACGTCGTTTGGGAAAGATCTTTCTGTTGTTGGTGTTGATCGCGAGTTGGAGAAGCTGGCGCGGCTTGTCGCGGGAGATATAAAACGACGATCCGATGGAAGGGCTCAACGACACTGAGAAGCTCCAGAAGGGAAACGGAACAGCAGCAGGTGACAAGAGCCTGGGGCCCTAAAAGAAGTTTATCTGATTACGGAGAGGAGACTTAAACGTAAGGTGATCCAAAGGTATGCAGTCGAAATTCTAAGGCGAGTTAGACAGAGCAGAAAAGATGGATTGGAATGTGAAATGTTGGGGGAGTAGGTGCAGGTACAGATTGGTTTGAGGCGGGTTGAGCGCAAGGCAATGGACAACGGAGGTACCGAGTACAAAGAGACGCTTGCTGTGGTTGAGCGGGCTTGGCCTGGTCACTTTTTTTCCCTTACCCCAGTCGCCGAGTCGATTAGATCAGGTGAAGACGTCACCAGGATTGGAGAAGTGGTTTTACTTGGAATTTTGAAGTCCTAAACAACAACCAAAATGAAGTTATGTGGATTGAAACATCGCAGAAACGAGTGTGTAGTAATTTCATCATAATTTGGAGGCGTCTTACCCCCGTACCACGGCACACCTCATAGAAGCATAGGAAAAGCCTGCAGTCAACTAAGAATGACGAAGTCACTGTAACAGAATTGCCATGAGGGGCGTCCCAACATGACACTGCCGTAGTACCAGGTACAAAGAACGCTATCCCCAGCTCGCATGGGTCTAGACGTCCGCCAGAATCATGATGGATGATGGATGCCCCAGCAGAATCTATCACATGAACGGCTCATGCGGACTAAGTTGCCTAGTTAAGACTCCAATCATTCGGTTTTCGGATACTTTTTTGTTAAGGGGATTCTATAAACCTGATTAGTTTTTTAGTTTTCACAGCCGAATGCGTCATATTATATTCTGGTACATACTGTTCTCCCAAGTTCTGTCGTTGAACTGATCCTGTTGCTGGCTGATATTAATTGGTTGGCGCCGATAGGCTGTAAAATCTGCAGGGATTTAACATGGCTTTGTTCAACGGTTGAAACATAGAACCATGCTCGAGTCAACCCATTTTGGAGAACACAAGTCATTCAATTCTAGCAGCTTTGCTCCGTCTAGAGGTACTTGATTGTCGCCATCACTGCGATACCTCTCTATCGACAGCACTCGTTGGTATTACTCTGGCGACATTCTATATATTCCATATTCATATTTAATAGTACTCTAACCAAAACTCAGATAAGCTCTTTGTTTCTCTAAAATGTTCTGTTGTTCTTTCAACTCTATGTGTAATAACGGATTTTGACTTACACGCTGACCGCTTTGTATCAACCGAGGCAGGTATCCAGGATTCGTCAGGTCTTAGATCTCTATCCCAGCATATGAATTCACTCTGGCATAAAGAGACAGAGTAAAAGTTCTCCTAGGTATATCCTCAAATGTTGAAAACATATGTTCCTTTGTCTGACCAGCCTTACATAGTACATATCAAACAAACCGCCTTTACCCACCTTACCCTGTATGTTTAGACAGTCACCAAACGCCCTAGCTTTGTTTGCGATATGGATGCAAGTCTTGATACAATCTTGCATTCTGATAAAAATTTATGCTGTCTTATCGCATATAGCCTCAAGTCAACTTGACAACTTTGCTGGGCGGTACCTAGTATTCAACAAGTACCTGCTACTTCAGATGATATTTCTTAAGCAGCTGTGGGGGGATTGGACAACAAGCCGCGGTCCAAGCACATGCTGATCTACCACTGAAAAAATTCACATCGCTCTGTTATAGGTTGAGAAATCTCAGATCTTTAAGACGTTCATGATTCGTTCCCTTGTTTTCTCTCAAGCTCGATCCATTGCCAAGAAGGAAAATGCTACGGCAAAAGACGCTGTGCCGAGGTGATATTGATGTCATTGATCGATCGAGACTCGTGTTTGCAACTCGCTAGTTACGTTTTATGGAGTGAAACAGACTGTTAAGGGACAAGGCACAGACAGCCAAATCAAATCATTCATCCAAGGTAGACCAACTTATCGAACAATATCAGTCCCAGAGGTGGAAATTGTTCAACCCAGCGCCAACAAATTCACATGCTTGAAGAAAGTGAGCATGCCGAGTTCAGAGTCGATAGTGTCCATCAGTCTGTTGGCATGAGGCAGGGATTACAACTCCAGGTTGAGTAAAGCCTCGGAGAAAGGCTCATGCCTTCTCGGACAAGGCACGGGCACTAGAAAAAGCCTTACAAGCTGAAGATGAGGCGGCAACCGGCAATTGCAGGCTCCCAAAGCTGATAATAATGGCAATGTCGACGAAGACTTATCGTTTGACCATAACAAGGATGATAAAGCATTTAATATCCGAGTGAACCCAGCGAGAGCATCCATGATTAGAGACAGATTGTTGACCAATTGACCAACGTACTTTCTAAGCCTACCTATACTATCGAATCCAATGCCGCGTATATGATACCTAGGTAAATATGCAGACATTGTGTACTGTTGAGGGCTAACAATGGTAAGGAACTCGCCTATCGTGCACACTTGGCGCCCTCATCCGCTCTCTGCCGGATGTAAAACGGCAGAAACCCTAAATTGGCCTTGTTCAGAATGGTAATGAATGATGCCGTGCAGACGGGACCCCATTATTAAGACCCGAGCCGTTGGGAAAAACTCAGCCATGTCGTGTCTTCCGTGAGCGTGAAACTTCCAACCTGACGCAAACATCACCAGTGACTTTTACAAGGGACTGCTCATCCGCTTACGGACGCTAGCTAGTAGCGCGCCATATTCGTGAGTGCATTCCTGCAGTTTTACGTGAATACCAACACTATAGACTATGAGTATAAGTTGGTAAGAATTGGTTGCAATCGATAATATATAACTTTGTTGGAAAAACGTTTATGTATAAACAGCGGATTCTGGTAACCACAGCATTGCTTGAAAAACTGCGACAAGCTTGTTGTGGCAAACGTTATTCAAATACAGTGTAATGAAAACAGTGATAACCGTCGTATCTTGCATGAAAGATCGCCAAGCAGGGTAACATGGCGCACATTTATCAGCGTTTTGAGGACCAGGCGACACGCAAAGCACTGTGCCACTAGATGACGAAAGATACTGTATCTCCTCAAGAAACAGCGCTGTGGCTGAGAAGTTAGTTGCACGCTGCAACCATAACTAACGAGACAGCACTAACACCAACAGGGCCGCTGAAATCTCCACCCTTGCCCATGACCACGCTGTCTCTCTAACTACTAACCTAGGTAGTCAACTCAAGGTCTACTAGGACCAAGACCAAGACCATCCTTACCCATGCCCGCCTTTTTTTCACCCACTGTTGGCATCGGCATCTGCCTCAAGGATCCTCCCCTCCCACACGACACCCTGAGCTTGGATTTGGTATCGGTATCGGAACTGGACTTGGACTCTTCTCGGTGGTCTGGAAGAGAAGGACAGCAACATCTTCCACCAAGATCGAGACCGCTGAGAACATGTCATGGGAGTTGCCCGTCTTGACCACTCTCATCCTCAGCGTACTTGGCTTCTGGTGGATCTATAGCCCTCGCGCCAGCTACCAGAAGGCCCTGCTCTACCTCTTGCTGTGCAGCAGTTTCACCGTCTTCTTCGATCCTCGTCGTCTGATCGAGTACCTGTCCCCCGCCACGGTCGAAGCATTGCTGGATTTCCGCATCCATGTTCTTTTGATCCATCACTCCAAGATGGTCTTGACACTTGGTGCTGTTGTTTGGTGAGTCAACCTCCTCTGTCTCGCCCCTAGCCAACAATTAGAAAACAACCAATCCCCTTTACTCGGACCGCGCTGACCATTGATACTCTCTCATTGTAGGCTGCTGCATCGCTCGTGGCAGACGTTATGGAAACCCGTTCCAGACCTCATCAACATCCTCGGGGTCGACGTGCCTGAACCTCCAGATGTTTCCCTCGCTGGCATTCGATCCGATGCTGCTACTCTGAGCTGGACTCGCCCAACCAGTAATCGGCCGGTACAAAAATATACTATCCAAGTCAATGGCGTTCATGGTCGGTCTTACTGTCGAGATCTATCTCGGAACCTTCGGTAGAGAAAAATATCAAACCTTGACTAACACGGTCCATATAGTCGGCGAATCACCGGGAAACGAAGTCGCGATCACTGTCACAGGATTGAAGCCAGATCATTTTTACAATATCAGGGTCGTTGCTGTCGGCCCGAATAACTTTCAGGCTGGAAGTCAAGTTTTACGACTTCGAACATTCGGAAAAGATGGCAGACCTCAGTTAGGTAACTCACGTGTGCCTACCAGCTTTCCTAACAACGACCACTCTCATCCAAAAAATGGTGATGAAGATGACGATTCCGACACGCAAAAGAAGCCTCCAGTACCGTCTGTCGAGGCGGCCCCTGTGCTTGATGGCAACAATGCGTCCACCTCTGACGTTAGCGCTACCGGTCCAAGTCAGCGACGGAATACAGTCAACCGACGACACTCACCGTCCGTTGCCAGCATGGACCAGCCTCAGATCAAGCTTCCACCTGTAGATGGCCCGGAGCTATCGCTGGACGAACTGAATCGCCGTTTCGAAAACACTCGGAAGGAAGTCGACGAGACTTTGGCCCAGTATGCCAAGGAAGAGGCTGAATTACAGCAACAAGAAGAAGAGCTTAAGCAAGAGAAAGATGCCAAGAGGCAGGCGCTTAAAGAGAAGGAGGAGCAGACCGCCCAACTCAAGGCTAGCGTCCGTACTACCATGGAGCAAATGCGTACAGCGGAGAAGGACCGCGCGAGAAAAGAGCAGCAGCTGAAGGACAAGGAAAATAAGAAGTCCAAGATCCGAGATACTGCTTCAAAGCTCGAGAATGAGATGGAGAGGATGAAGAAAGAGAGGGAAGGGTTCGAAGCGCAGAAGAAAGAGCTGGAAGCTAAGCGGGATAAAGACGGCCAGGAACTTGACGACTCCAATGCAGAGCTGCAGGAGAAATGTGCCGAGCTAGAGGCCGAGTTGAAGGAGAAGGGAAAACAACTCCAAGACCTCAAGGCTGCTCGAGAGCAACTTCCTGGTGGCGACGATGAACAGTGGAAGGAGAATGACTTGAACGTGCGAAGAGAATGGGATGCCAGGAGAAAGGAACTGCACAATCAGCTCGTCGCCGAAACCAAGAAGCTTCATAATCTTGACCAGCAGATACGCTTTCTCAAAGAAGAGCAGCATCAGTTGGCGCTCTACTACAACAGCCAACCAGACCCCACTGCCATGGAGTTTGAGCCCGCTGCCTCCCAAGATGCTCTCGACAGCGGAAATATCAACTCCCTTTCCCACATCAACTTGTCACCTCCGCCCAACCAATTCGGCCCTCCCGAAGACACATTCTCAACTGGCTTTAGTCGGGCTGGATTCAGCCAAATATTATTCATGGACCATAATGCAGCCGACAATGCCGATGATCACCAGTCAGAAGCCGACTTCAGGGCGAACGCGGGACCACTCAGCCCTACAGCCCATGCTCTTCTCCCTTCAGGAATCTTTGACGAGACGTTTGAGGATGCTGAAGAGCATCTGCCTAGTCAATTCTTACCAGACTCTGTTACTGCCGCCGAGGAAGATAACCCGCAGTCGCCACTGTCTTCCGATGGACGCTCTCTCAACATGTTTTCCAGTCCTCACGGCTCATCACATAACTTGCCCTTCCCCCAGTACAACGACGTGGACTCCCATTCCCTGAACATCAACTCTTCCCCTCAACAAGCACCTCTCGCTTCAAGCCACAGACTGTCCAACCTCTTATCTAACTTTCAACGTAACAGGGGTCCGAAGCCGGCAGATGTGGAAGGACCCGCGATTGGCAGTCTCAAAGCAGGACAGAGCCAATCGTTTCCCCGAAGCACTGATGATCACGACATGCCGGGTAACAAGCGCAGGATGAGCTTCACTTGGATGAGGCACTCCGGAGGTGAAACCAACAGATCAAGCCTGGGGCCTACGTCTAGGCCGTTCTCTGCCAAGAGGCTCAACCCCTTTGCCAGTAGTGCTGGAGCTCTTACAGGCGACAATGACTCACCACACTCACGACCCGCATCGATCACATCCATTGATCTCCCTCGACCCTCAACAGACAGCGGCTCTATCTGGAACATTCCTGGGGATTTCTCTATGCTGGGGAAGAAGGGAGTCTGGTCCCCGAACGAAGGACGCTGGCCCTCTAGGAACCCGTCTCGCCGACCTTCGCTCGGCGCAGTACCGACTGTGCTCGAAACAACCCTTGCCACAGCCAATGATGAGATCCTTGACGATGACGATCTCCTCGACCCTCAAACATCGCCTAGCCAAGTCGGCGTTATCGGATCTCGCCCCCCAAGTCACCGCGCGTCCATGAGTCGACATCTCAACCCAGCGGCACCGACCTTCAGGACACCCTTCTTTACCCGTAGAGAGAGGGATGCAAGTCCTGATAAGGACAAGTCAAAGGGCAAGGATAAAGAGAAACGCGGAAAGTCTAAGGAAGGCCGTACGAAGGGCAAGGAAGTTCTGACCCCGACCATTGAAGTGCCTCCAAGCCTTGATGATTCACCTTCAGATTCGCGGATGTCTCGCGACACGTATTCTGTTCATACACAGAACTCGATATCGGAATCTCATGAGTCTTTGGATCTAGGAATGACAGCTTCGAATTCTACCACCGACAACAACGCCGCGAGCCACAAGGATGCTGACAGTAGTGTTGTCAAGAAATTGTTCAGGAAAGGAAGTTCTAGCAAGTTCAGTACCTTGTCTTCCAGGCTGAGCAAGGATTCCGTCCTTTTCAAGAAAGGACCTGGCAGCAGCACGTTCTCGGAGAAGAATATGTCAGCAGAGCATCGTTCCAGCATCGGCGATGCAGACGAAATTGGGGAAGATCTGTCGCAGCTTGGCCGCAGTTACGAAAGCGTGACCAGCAGCCCATCGCTGGGCCAGGGCAGTTTCAAATCAAAGGAGGCCCCTAAAGAGGGTCGCATGGGCATGGGAACATGGCGGTTCTCGATGAAAAAGAAGAGCAAGGAGCCTGCGTCAAAAGAGAAGGAAAGTATGGAAAGTGACAGGCATGCAGATGAGTAGAGAGTGTATATTATTGAGATATACATTATTCATGCGTAGCAGCGTTGAGGTTATGTGTAAAGCGGAGTAGCGCATTTGGCATTAGGCATTAGGCATTAGCATTTGGCAACAGTGGATAGTAAATCATATACAGCCTAAGGGTTGTTCACAGCATTAGTAATCGCATCTCAACCATTATAAGCCTTGGAAATCCGATCATCATTATGTGATTGCTATGCTATAGAACAATACCTACCTAGCTTTCAAGTTGGAGGCTCAGGGGAAGTTCAGCCACAATACATCGTGGCAGCTTACCTACTGCATCCAGGGGTGGCCCGCTTTTAGCCATCATGGCTCTTAACACGTGCAAGGAGCTTCCTCATGCTCACACCGAACAGCGAATTCTGCTTGATGTTGGAATATGCTAGATTCTGAATGACCCTACATCTTCCATAATGAATGGGACTTACCCAGAGGCTTCAGCTCTTGACGCTGGTGAGTTGATGTTGAAGCTGAAGCCCGCTATCCCTTTGCGACTAATCCCAACGCTTCTGAACAGTCGACTACGATGCTATAGACCACCTCAATCTTCTCTTCTCGCACCCATCCGCCATATCGTCTATAAGCGAAGTGTCCAAATCACTGCAGAGCCACCAAAGTGCGCTTTCGAACGACATAGCCACCCTCGAGACGAACCAGGCTTATGGATCCGACTCGAGCCTCGAGCGTATGCAGTCGGCGCAAGCTGAGCTAGCACAGCTATTTCGAAAGATCGAGACGGTGCGCTCGAGAGCGATTGAGACCGAACAGAACATCACGTCGATGACGGCCGACATAAAGAGACTCGATGGAACGAAGAAGAACCTCACGCTGAGCATGACGGCCCTCAAGAGGCTGCAGATGCTGACAACGGCTTATGAGCAGCTCAGGGGCTTGGCCAAGACACGCCAGTATAGGGAGTGCGCAGGGCTCTTGCAGGCTGTTCTGCAGCTCATGAAACACTTCAACAGCTATCGCAGTATCGAGCAGATCGCGACTCTGAGCAGAGGTGTGGCCGAGCTGCAAAGAGAACTACTAGAACAGGTCTGCGAAGACTTTGAAATGGCATTTGCTAAAGGAGAAGTCGGCGCGCGAAGAGGCACACTTGTTGAAGCATGCCTAGTCATGGATGCACTTGGAGAGTCTGCCAAGGCTCGGCTCATGAATTGGTACGTCAATACAGAGCTTCGAGAATACAGACAGGTATTCCGCGGTAACGACGAGGCTGGAAGTCTGGACAACATTGGGCGGCGATATGCCTGGTTCAAACGAATGATGAAGACTCACGATGACGAACATGCTGTGATATTTCCTCCACACTGGAGGGCTAATGAGACATTGGCAGCAGCTTTCTGCGACGGTACTCGAGATGATTTCAAGGGCATCCTGGAACGAAGCATGCGACGGACAGACGGTAACAAGATCGATGTCAATCTGTTGTTGAGTTGCCTTCAAGAGACTCTCGACTTTGAGCAGAGCCTCGAGAAGCGATTCGCGACTTCATCGAGGGCCAGCATCGATACGCTCAGCTCTGTTGAGGAAAAGGCTCATAGTTTCCACGGATTGATCTCAGTCGCATTCGAACCATACTTGAGTTTGTGGGTTGAGTCGCAAGATAGACAATTGGCAGTCATGATACCCAAGTACCGCAGCCAACCGCTCATACCGCCTGACGACGAGTTCTCACCACAAGCCGTTATTGCCTCGGCCATTGAGTTATTTCATTTTTACAAACTCACGTTGTCACAATGCGCGAAACTATCTACGAGTGAGCGTCTTCTTGATTTGGCAAAGATACTGGCCAAGTATCTCGATGAATATGCCCAGCAGGTCTTGCTACACATATTACAGTCTGGTGGACCTCAAGGGCCTCCATTACAGGATGTTGTGCTTGTGTTGAATACAGCAGACTTTTGGCACATCAACACTAATCAGCTGGAGGAAAGCATCAAGAAACGCATTGACAGTGAGCTTGTTTCTAAGGTCGACTTGTCTTCACAATCGGATGCCTTTCTTGGTGTAGCGAGTGCTTCTGTTCTAGCTCTCGTTCGCGCGGTCGAGCTTGACTGCGAAGGCGTCTGGCGCGAGATGAAGAATACCAATTGGAGCACAATGGAGAGCGTTGGTGACCAGAGCTCATATGTGGGAGAGCTGGTAAAACATGCTGATGGCAAGGCAGCCGAGATATTGGCTATTATCTCGAAGCAACAGTACGCCAGGGCCTTCTGCGATAACTTAGTGGAGCACTTGGCCACAGGGTACATTACTAGCATTATTCAATGCCGACCGATATCCGAAGTTGGTGCCGAGCAGGTATGTTATCTGAGCAGTTCGAGTCATGGTGTATGCTAACAAGTGGGTTTGTAGATGTTACTTGACAAATATGTTCTCACCAAAGCCTTCGAGAAGTTACCTATGCATCATGCATCATTCTCTGGGCATGAAACTCCCCCTTCCAGTTTTGTGCGCAGAGTTCAGCATTGCATGAACAGACTTGATCCATTGCTCAAGACACTTCAAGTTCGGCCATCACCGCCGGAAGGTTTGGTGCAGGCGTATTTGATTCATATTGCGGATCGGTCTGATACAAACTTCAAGAAGATCCTCGATCTCAAGGGCGTTCGGAAAGCGGACCATGCTCATCTGATAGAGCTCTTTGGCATTCACCGCGACAGCACTCCCAACGATAAATTGGTAGCCAGCTCGCCATTGCTCACACCTCTCATGACTACCCCAAGCCTGGGTAACACAGTCCCGCTTGGAGTGATGAGCCCATCAGTCGCAGCGGCTGTTAGCCCGCGGTTCGAAGCAGGATCACTAGGTGAGAAGCTTCTAAGTGCGGCAAGAGACATCAGTCAGAGTAGCACGAGCACTGCAGCACAGACGGGACTCGAGAAGGCCACGATAAATGAGAACTTGCGGAACTTTGGCAAGTTCTTCAAGAGAGATATTGGATCGTTAGGAGCGAGGTTTGGAAAGCGAGACGGCAGTGTTGGTGCTGAGGAGGGACGATAGAGCGTAGATTACACATGATGTCTAAGTTAGATTAAACCAATCGTGTCATATGAGCCGGATGCCGAGTTACGAGCTATCTGCGCGGTCTACTAGTGTTGATTGTTCGGAGCCTTATCCCTGGTTATCATGAGGAATCAATTAAACCTCCGTCGGTACCTCATCTCGCAGACATCCGAAATCCTTGCCACATTCGGTAATAGACGGATTAGTCATGGCCCTGAAGATTGATAAAGGCAAACATTGGAAAAGAAAGTCAAATCAAGTCATCCATCCATCCCCTTCTAAGCCCGTCCTGAGCGCCTCATCGAGTGACATCTCCACAACCCGGCTTAGAAATCCTTCTATCCAATCACATCTTCCCTCTCCATCTCCATCGTCAAAATTGATTCCATCTCCTGTCTGCATTTGCATTGCATCAATCCCCACATTCACCACGTTTCTCTGCCTCTTCCAAGCTATTCTCTCAGGGTTCATCCGCCGAAACCGCTCTATTTTTCTTTTTTACCGCCCCTCAACCGTACCTCAGTAGCGACTCAGTCCATAGGTACATGCTTTGCTAGTGGCGTTTTCCGTCATTGATCCATCCATATTAAAAGAATCGCGACAGCCCACCTTTTCTTTCTCACCTATAATTCCCCCTTCAACACCGCCAAACTGTTCTCCTCAACGTTTAAACGCGTTACTCTTCGTTCCAGCGCTGGTCTATCAATTGCAGCAGCGGCGACTACTTTTCACAAAACCACGAGAAAACCGGCTGTAGATTTTGGTGTTAGAAAGATGCATAGCAAGGTTGTCAGTATGTGCTTGTCCATATCCATATCCATGCCCATGCCCTCGTGCTTGTTGCCCCTCCATCATGAAACCCCTCCTCCAAAAATCTACAGGTCTGACGAGAATCACTAGTTATCGGCTCAGGGCCTGCTGCCCACACAGCTGCTGTCTACCTGGCGCGAGCTGAATTGAAGCGTAAGATTCACTTATTCTACCAGTTCTGAAGATGAACTGACACCGCATAGCCGTTCTCTATGAGGGCTTCATGGCCAATGGCATTGCTGCTGGTGGTCAATTGACCACTACCACCGAGGTTGAGAACTTCCCCGGTTTCCCCAAGGGTATCATGGGCGGCGAGTTGATGGTAAGCTTTTGCTTCTTATTTGGTAACTCATGAGTAACTAATGAACTTCTAGGACAACATGAGAGCCCAGTCCGAGCGCTTCGGCACAGAAATTGTCACCGACACCGTCACCACCCTCGATCTCTCCTCCCGCCCCTTCAAGTACAGCACCGAGTTCTCCCCCGAGGAGACACACACCGCCGACTCCGTCATCATCGCCACCGGCGCCTCGGCCCGCCGTCTTAACCTCCCTGGCGAGGACAAGTACTGGCAGAACGGTGTCTCCGCCTGCGCTGTCTGCGACGGAGCCGTCCCCATCTTCCGCAACAAGCCTCTCTTCGTCATCGGCGGTGGTGATTCTGCCGCCGAGGAGGCTACTTTCCTCACCAAGTATGCCAGCCACGTCACTGTTCTCGTTCGTCGCGACGTCCTCCGTGCCAGCCGAACCATGGCCAACCGTCTCCTTAACCACCCCAAGGTCACCGTCAAGTTCAACAGTGGCGCCACCGAGATCCGAGGTGGTGAGGATGGTCTTATGAGCCACCTCGTTGTTAAGAACAACAAGACCGGAGAGGAGGAGGTCCACGAGGCCAACGGTCTCTTCTACGCCATCGGCCACGACCCCGCCACTACCCTTGTTAAGGGCCAGGTTGACATGGACGAGGATGGCTACATCAAGACCGTTCCGGGAACCACATACACGAACGTCGAGGGTGTCTTTGCCGCTGGTGATGTCCAGGACAAGCGATACCGACAGGCCATTACCAGCGCCGGTACCGGATGCATGGCTGCCCTCGAGGCCGAGAAGTTCCTCGCTGACCATGAGGATGACCAGCGAGCTGACGACCGACCCAACCCCAACTAAAACAAATAGACATAGACACCTAAAAATCTTAAATCATAGACTTGCGCCATTTTAGACGGGATATAGATATCTACATAAAGAGCAGGAGCAGTCAAAACTTTCAATTTAATCCTCTTCACGTTTGCATGATATACAGAAAGTTCCAAACCAGAGTCTTTTAATATCTTTATCATTACTTGTGATCAATGTATTTCATAAACTACACAAAGATCTTTCAAACAACTTTTAGCGGCCAAACCTAGGACCACAGCATCGTTATGTCGTCCTGGCTGGTATGGTATCATTTATTTTCTTCTTACTCTCGCCATAGGAGAGTAGGGGGCGTAATCTCGGTGCCCTTGAGTTTCTCCAGACCCTCACCACCCTGGAAAGTGTTAGCATCATGTGCATCATGAATATCATGGGATTTTACTTACGTAGCTGATGAGAGGGGACACCTCAACACCGACATCGGCCTTGTCACCAACGACAATGGCACCAGCAGCCTCGACCCAGCGCTTGCCCTGGGTCATGATATCGGCCTTGCTGGTATCAGGGTCATCCTCGCCAGTGCCGGGAGCGTTCTTGAGGGGAGAAAACTCGTCCTCACGCTTGACCTCGAGTGAGGCAAACTTGTCCAGGGTCAGGAAGGGGAAGACATCGAAGACGAACTGCTCTAGCTTGATGCCATTGGGCTTCTCAGGCTTGACGGTCTCGCCACTCTCAAGATCAGCAGAAGGGATCTTCTTGCGGGCAATATGGTGGGGGAGCTTGTGAGCCCACTGAGGAATAGAGTCGAGGAAGCTGAAAGAGTAGTAGTGGTTGACAATGTTGGCAGCACGGAATCGAAGGAGATCAGATTGCTTAGGGTCAAGCTCCTCAGCAGTGGCCTTGTCGATCTCGGAGTACTCAACAACATCGGGCTTGCCATTCTTGGAGAGAATCAGGCCGACGGACTCAGTAGCGTTGCGCTTACGGACCACCTTGGTGGCAATGTCGACATTGAGGGCAGCAGAAAAACCAATGAAGACGGGATCAGCGACCTTCACAAGGCAGTTGTCAACGCAGTAGGCGTGGATGTGCTGAATACCGCGCTTTCGCATATCATCAACGACACCGGAGACGACAAGAGCGTTGTAGAGGCCACCGTTTCCATCAGGGGCAACAGCAACCTTGCCCTTGGTCTCGAGGAGGATCTTGCCATCGTTGGAGATGCAGGGCAGAACACCCTGCTCGAAGATCTTGACGTTGTCTTGGCTCAGGCCAAAGTAGTTGTTTTCCTGGAAGAACTTCTCGGTAGGGCCACGGGTAGGACCACTGGTCATGACATACCAGGGAACCACAGCGTTGGAGCCAGCAGACTTCTTGGCGGCGAGCTCCTGGATCTTGACAATTCGCTCACCCTGAAGTTGGAAGAGAGATTTGTGGGAGGGCAGGCCAATGTCGTAGCAGCCCTTGGGGGCAGAGCTACCAAGACGGGTGCCCTGACCGCCAGCCATGAGGACAACGGCGACCTGACCCTTGGAGATGAGGTCAAGACCGGAGTCGTACCACTTAGAGATATCATCGGCACTGGAGTCGAGAATGCTAGCGGTGGCAGATTCGGGGAGAGGCTCGAGGCGATCGGGCTCATCGCTGGTCTTGGGAGGGTTCAAGGCGCGGTGTGTGATGTCGTTGATATGGGCGGGGTCGAAGCCAGAAAGCTGCTGGTACAGAGTTCCTCGCTCGGCCGATGAGAGAGAGTCGTAGAAGGTGAAGACTTGCTCTTGACCGGCCTTTGTGTACTTCTCCTTGAGCTCGTTGAGAGCCTCGGGGCTGGGCTCAGCAGGGGCATCATTGGACTTGCCAAGGTGAAGGGCTTGCTTGATGGCCTCCATTGTGATGTAAGTGTATGTGAGGTTTGTGAGAGTTGCGGTGAGAGCGATCAGAAGCTTGAAGACGAACGTCCAGGAACTTCACAAAGACGGAGTATTCAAAGGCTGGTATTGAAGAAAAGAAAAGAGTAATGAGCTAGGAACTATGGGGTGGGAAGAATTGAGATCTAAATACGAATTGGAGGAAGTCGATCTCGGAAAGACCCTTACACAGCAACCCGCAACTTTCCTTTACTTCTCCCGTTGTCCCTGACGTCTTCGGTCTTACCTCAACTTCCCTAGCAACTAAGACGCCTCTTAGCCTACCTGGTTGCTACGCTCTTACCTGACTTGTAACACCGTTTACCTCACCGTAAGTAAGGTAAGGTACAATGCTTGAAGCTCCTCCCACGCTGCCATGCAACGCCAACCAACGTCGAGCAACACTGATGCCCCTCAGCTGCCCCGCCTACTCCGTTGGTACGCAAGGTCCAATTGAGCTTAGTCCGCCAATTAGAGTGGGGGATTCGGCGGCTGAGGGACCCCATCGATCCTGCTTCATGCTCACAAAGTTGGTGCTGATGCAGCGGCTTTGCTGAGAGCGCTATAGCACCCATGCTGTTGCGCTGCCACCTCCTATTGGATTTACTGGTATGACAACTGATGCGTACGTAAGCTCAGCGACTTGTACAGTCAGAGTTTGTGTTCAAGATCTAGAAACTCAAAGAATATACTGATAAAGAGTGTAACGGCTGATGTCGTATTTGTCGAGACTACTACGGGGATCCGCGATGTTCACGAAAAGGAAAAATGATCTAGATTTTCGTTAGGGACCTGCAGGGTTCGTAATCGTCAACTTGTCTGTCTCCCATGTCTCATAACCCCACGATGACATTGTCGCCCATAGCTCAGACACGAACGGACAGGGCTGTTTTATGTGGCTGTGGCGGCTTACATTGGGTTACAGGTGCTGAAAATAGCACTCTGCTAGGAGGCCAGGCCCTGGGTCACCTTGGTTACGATAAAAATCCGTGCACTATATTTTGCCTACCAGCAATACTTTGAATGAAGGAGATGTAATGAAGCCCAACATCCAATGATAGTAACGATCCATTTGGTGAGAACGAGGAAAGTATGCAATGCTATCAAGGTGTTTTATTTTAAGAACATGTTCGTGTAGACTCTTAGCTAGAAGGTCATTAATTGTCGGACCCAAAGCTCCTGTTTCTCGCTCCGGAGACCTTCAGATCTGGCTGCCTGTGGCGAATGAGCCAGACCAGTCTTCATACTTCTACCACATTATTTTGTAGAACAGTTGCCTAAAGCTAAGGTATCAGGTGATAGATTCACAAATATGATGTATTGATCTCCGGGACGTATTTAAATGCATATGTGCTATTCCATTAGAAGTCTTTGAACCGCCTCATTATTCCCTGTCTGGCAAAAACCGCTAGACTGTTCTATAGTTACTCCCACTTACACCAACAGACTACCTAGTCACAATGACGAGAAGCAAAGCTGCTCAAGAGGCCACTATTCAAGATCCTGTAGGTGACGATGGTGCCGAACAGGAGCGGGATATCTCAAGCTCGCCTCCTCCGCCAGCAACCTTCAAGGGCCGTCTTCAAATGAGTGACTTCATGTTCAAATCAAACGAATCTTCAAGTGGCCAGACTTCCCCTATACGAAGATCCCCGAGATTCACAACTCCCACCATTTCGACCTCAGTCTCATCCGCTTCAGCCGCTAAATCGAAACGGACCATAGAGCGAGATGCTGAAGACAAAGAGAAAGATATTAAACCAAAGAAAAAGAGAGCACGCCAGGCTTCCGGATATGCGCCTCCCTCAACATACGCACATCTCAATGGCCTGCCAGATGCCATTGCCTCAAATCTTCTCGTTCTCTTCATCGGTCTGAACCCTGGTATACAGACAGCACGAACAGGCCATGCATATGCGCATCCGTCCAACCTGTTTTGGAAACTCCTCTACTCAAGCGGCCTTACACCGCGTCTCTGCAGCCCAACCGAAGATCGTCAACTCCCTGAACTGTACTCCATGGGGTTCACCAACATTGTCGCTCGACCCAGTCGCAATGGCTCTGAGCTTAGCAAGCAGGAGATGGACGAGGGGGTTGAAATTCTTCATGAAAAGTGTCGCAAGTACCGTCCCGAGTCTGTATGTGTGGTGGGTAAGAGTATATGGGAGAGTATTTGGCGCGTGAGACATGGCAAACCTGTTGGAAAGGCCTTCAAGTATGGCTGGCAGGACGAGTCAGAGAACATGGGGGTGATCGAGGGCGAATGGGAAGGATCCAAAGTGTTTGTGTCGAGCAGCACAAGTGGTCTTGCTGCTACATTATCGCCAGCTGAAAAAGAACGTATATGGGCAGAAATTGGAACATGGGCTCAGAAACGGAGAGCGGAAAGGGAGCTTGAGGCAAAAGAAGAGAGCAAATAATAATGTATAGCACATAAGAGATTGACATTTACTCTTTTGGACAAACACTTCACTACAGCAATTGATTGAACGGCGGCTTATTCCTATCCTAACCATCTAGAATGAACTTTTGCCTTACCAGGCCCTTCTGATTTCAGATTGTAAGTACATCTTCTCCCCAACTCCGTTACGCCAGAAGCCAAAGCACCTAGAGCCTGGCCTTTTACTTGCATCGCTTCTCAACCACATTAGGTCCATTCTCCTCATACTCCTTTCGCGAAATCCACATCTGATGGAAAGTGCCCAAACTAGCGAGAATGCTACCGCCAATCCAGGCACCGAAGCGTCGCTCACTTGTGAGACCTGCCGCGTGAATCTTGATCTTGAGTCCGGGGTACATCGCCATCAACTCGTTGTTCAGGCGGTCGTTGAATCCGTTGATCAGACTAGTGCTGCCAGTTACGACAACGTTAGCCAGGAGGTTGCCTCGAAGATCGACGTCAACTGCGTTCAAAGCAGAGCGGATGAGCTCGGGGATGGTTTGCGCTTTGGTGAGTTGCTCAGCGTCGGAGCCATTATATCCGACGGTCTCGTCAAACATGCCCTCTGTCACCCGGAATCGCTGCTCGCGCCACATCTGGTTATAACCGTCAGGCATTTCGAATACGCGGCCAGGTTGCGTCTTAACATAATCCTCATTGCCGGAAACACTGTAACGACCGGGGCCTCGCCAGACTTCTACTACTGACTCCTTGAATTCCGTCAACACACGCTCTTCCTCATATGCGCGGAATGAATCGTTGATCTGAAAGGGGAAGTGTCGTAGTCGGACTGAGGGAGGTGCCAGGGCGTCGACAGGCGTCTTGTTCTCGATCATGAAGGTGGGTGTCAGCTCGACCTTGGGCTCTGATGCTTCAAAGAGATTTCGAATCTGAGAGGAGAGCCAGATGCCACCAACAGGAGACTTCTGTATAGATCGCTTCAGCACCATACCGTCATGAATAGCCGTGACTGAAGTGTTGGCACCGCCCACGTCGATAACTAGAGAGGTAGCCTTGCCAGCGGCAAATGCTGCCAACACCGGAGTGCGACTCAACCAGAAAGCAGGGCAGCCCCAGTTCTCCATGATGATCTCAATAGCCTTCTCACGAGCCTTGGGTGTGTTCCAGGGAGCCTCTGTGATCAAGAGGGGATTCTCGCCCAACGGCTTCTCGACAGATTCGGCAGCATCGGCGTCGTCCATGGCCACATCGCCCTCTCCGTCCTGGCCTTCTGCCTTGGGGTCGTCGTTTAGACCGTTCTTCGAGGGAGGTGTTTGTCGTTCGGGTTGCAAGCGCTTGACAAGCATGTTCTCCCAAATTCGAGCAGCAACGTCCCAATCCTCCACCACACTATCCTTGTTCATGTAGTTGCGGACTTCGAAGTCGGGGCGAGGGATGAGGCACTCATCACCAAACAGGTCTTTAGGGTTGTCACCGGTTGTGTGACCGTAAAATGATGGGAGGATAGATTTGGGAACATCTTCACCAGCGAAGCCAGCTCGAGTGTAGCAGTATCCAGGATCGAGAACGAGGGCAGAAACCTCATCTATATCAACATATGTTAGTGGAGATCTTTGGCGGGCTGACGCGACATAGGGAGCTAGAGCTGCGCGTACCTCCTCCATAGATATCAGTGGGCTGCATAGACGTGGGAAGGGGCTGTTGAGCCATGATTGATGGTTTATGGATGGTATTCGCTATTTGGAGATGGCGAAGGTGAATTGAACGATCCGGCGCAAAACTATCGCGGAATTGGTGGAGCTGCGCCAGACCAAGCGATCGATGGATGTTCGCGTTGGAGCAAATTTCAGCCTCGAGTGGTTGGTAAGGAAAACATAAACTAACTACGCCACATATTGTCGAGGCTGCGATGTGGCGGTCATGGCTCCACCAAAAGTTGCCGGATTATTTTCGGCGAACCGGCTCTCTTTAAATTTTCGCAGACCGGCTCCAAATCGCTTCTTTTTTCTCTTCATACATGGAGCGAAGGTTCCATGTTACCATCATGATTGTAAGTACGCATATGCCTCTCAATTATCCCTCTTCCCTTTGCCTAAATGATGAATTCGCATACTCGCTTCAGAACCGCTGCGATTGACACGGCTTGCTGTGGTTGATTTAAACTGCCAATTTTCTGATTCTAGTGCAACACATTTCTTTGATGTCTTCGCAATGAGTTATTGAAGCACTGCTAACCTCATTGACAGAAGCCATGATGTCTGTACGATACTTGCGACAGGCCAGTCGGCCTTTGATACATTCGATCTCCCAGACCACAAGTGCTCGTTGCTCACATGCGCTCAGCTGTGGCAATTCCTCAAGGACATTACAGGGTTCACAAAGCGTGACACATGGGAGGTCCCTAGCTACTTCGGCTGCTAGGAGCCAAGATGGCCTGGAGGGATATTCGTCTTTCAAGCAACAGCGTCGCACTGAGCTCTGGGCTGAGAAAGAGAGCGAGGATCCTCTATTCGAAGAGACACACCCTCGCCTCGTCCATCATGCAGAGCGCAAGACGGTGCCTGAATTTCATGAAGCTTTTCGAGATGTTCTTGATGATTCCAAGCACGTCAGCGTTTGTGGCCGAGTTCGATCCAAGCGCGTCGTCGGAAAGAATCTTATCTTTCTCGACATCGTGAATGAATTTGAGCGTCTACAGGTCATGCTCAACCGGTCAAAGTGCATGGTAGAAGAGGAGGCAAGGAGTTTGAAGTTCGCAATGTTCAGAAATTTAATAGAAGTGGGCGACCACATATGTAGGATCCCTAATGCTTATCCTGTTATTTCCCAGATGCTTACAGCCTGGCAGCTGTCGTTGGTGTACCGGTTCTTACTAAAGCCGGTGAACTCACCTTGGAGGCCAAGACTTTGCCTGAACTTCTGTCTCCTACCATGGAGCAGATCCCAGAGAAACTCACGGATCCCAAGACCAGAATGCAAGAACGTCATGTTGATATGTTGGTGAACCGACAGGCAATTGATGTCCTCCGACTGCGCGCCGAGATCACTAAGCACATGCGTGATTACTTTCACTCAAGAAAATTCCTCGAGTTCCAGACACCGATTCTCGCTGAAAACGCTGGCGGTGCGGTGGCCCGCCCTTTTGTTACGAGAGCCACTGAGTTCAAGGATAAAGATCTCGCCTTACGCATTGCCCCAGAGTTATGGCTCAAGCGTCTCGTTATTGGAGGCGTCGACAAAGTCTTTGAGATTGGACCCTCGTTCCGTAACGAGGGTGTTGACGCGACACACAACCCCGAGTTTACTATGTGTGAGTTCTACAGCGCCTACAGTAATCTGGAGGACTTGATCAACCAGACCGAAGAGATTCTCTGCAGTCTAGCCCAACACTCCCAAGATCTCATCTCTACCCAACTCACATCTTTGCCTTCCATCGACATGAAACAGTTTGTGCGACCTTTCAAACGGGTCGAGTTCGTTCCCGCACTTCAAGAAGCCCTTGGGCTTCGTCTGCCCAAGCTCTCATCTCCTGATGCTTTACCAGAACTCCTGGCTATCCTAAAGCTTGCTGGCATCAAGGTGCCAGGTGATGTGCCTGCCTCGTTGGCCAAGCTGCTAGATCGTCTGGCTGCCGTTTACCTGGAACCCATGTCATTCACGGAGCCTATCCTTATCATGAACCATCCAGCCTGCATGTCACCTCTTGCGAAGAGCTTCCTTTGCCCGCAAACTTATCAGTTAGTATCTGCTCGTGCAGAACTCTTCATTGGTGGCCGTGAATTGGCAAACATGTACGAAGAGGAAAACGACCCCGAAGAGCAGAAGCGTAAGCTGCTCGACCATCGAAACCTCGTCAACAAGGATGACGGTAGCATTGCAATTGAACATAATGAGACGCCTGAAGGCGAAGCAGCCGTTGAGGAAGCTCTAGATGAGCCTTTTGAAGACGAGAACGGCGACGCTGCTCCTCTCGATCAAAGCTATGTCAAGGCTCTCGACTATGGCCTGCCTCCTACTGGCGGCTGGGGATGTGGTGTTGAGCGTATGGTCATGCTATTTTCTGGTGCCAACCGCATCAGCGACTGTCTAAGCTTTGGTTCGATAAGAAATGTTGTTGGACTCTCAGCAGCAGAGGAGAGCAAGGCAAGTCCCGAAGAATATAAGAAGCTTGAAGAAGACAAGCAGTCGAGTTCCAAGAGCTCATGAATCAATTCTGGAGGGTTTGTACTATCAGTAGACTTTTAATCATTGCGATGATGTATGAATGATGGAACTGTATAATATTGTAACAATGGCTATAAACTAGAAAGCTGTATAGAACAATAGATGATATATCGCGTTCATGCAGAGTACCTAGGCTTCGCAAAGAATGATAAGATGATAGACAACACAAGTGGGTTTACGGTGGACCAGTTATGGAACAATTATCAACTGGTATCTTGCTATATATGTACAAAAGAATAGGTATCAAATAATCAAATCACATCACACCAACAGCAAACAGACCCAACTCAGGTCTTACCCTTACACGGAAACAGACAGCTGGAATAGACTGCTTCCCTTCTTAGGGGTAGACATGGTCTTAATCCAGTCCCTCACAGTCTCATCGCTCAAAGATGACCCAAAGTCAAAGGCGTCATCCAACTGCTTGATAGCGACGCTCGACGTACGCTCACAGAAGACAACAGCAACCTTGATGTACTGGTCGGCAGGACGCTTGAAGTAATCAGAGCTTCCAGCGCCGTTTGTCAAGTGGAATGTGCTCTTGCACTTATCATCGCCGGTAGCGAGGACCTCGTAGATGTCGACCTCACCACAGCCTGTCTTCCAGCAGCTGCATCCGCTGTATTGGCCGGTTCGGGGAATGCGGCCGTTGAGAGCCCAGAGGGCGGGCATATCGCCGTTGAAGCCGGTGTTGCCATCGAAGGGCATCTTGAAGTTGAAGAGGAAGATCTTGTTTGAGCCGGAGAAGCCCTCTGTAAGGGGGGTCAGTGAGTGATATTTCTAGGCTGAGGGGAGGTAGCATACTATAGGCAACATCAGGGACACGAGAGTAACCGCAGCTCTCGTCACACTTCTCAGAGCTGAAGATGGAGAATTCTTTGTTGGAAGGGATGAAAACGTCCTTCAGGATCTTGGGAGAAGAGGAGCCACCGTTTCCGTTGGCGTTGAGGTAAGAGAGAGAGTTGCCCCAGGTGCTATACTCAGTCAGTATAAAGGCATATCGAGGAGTGACAGAAACTTACTTGTCAAAGACTCCGGATCCCTCGCCGCCATAGTTACCCATGAAGACAACGTTATCAGCAACACGCCGCTGAGCGTTGTAGTAAGAAGTGCGCTTCCAATGTCCGCCAGGAGTAGCAGTGTACTCTTTTGCCTTTGAGGTAGCCTTGCTCTTGACCTGGTCCACCTTGCTTTTGACATTCTCAACCTTGCTCTTGATCTTGTCCACTCCAGGCAGGGGGCCAGCCTTTAGCTTCATGGGCTTCTTTACAGCGTCGGTAGGAGCAGCAGGGATACCAACAGGAGCAGCCTGGGTAGCAGGGCTTCCGTTATAAGTGTTCTCCCAGGATACGACTTGTCCGTCGATGGTGGCAGTGACCCAGTCCCCACGCTTCTTCCTGCGCTGCTCGTGGAAATGACGATGGCCGTGGAGGTGAGGAGAGGGAACAGAGTCACGCTTCTTCTCGCTGGACCCGAGATTGTAGACTGCAAACTCCTTGAGATTGAAGGGGCCTCGAATGTGTACAGACAGCTATGTTTTGTCAGTTTATACTGTGAAATAGCTGAGTGACGACGGTCAACTTACATCCTCGCTCAGAGGTCCAAGAGCACCGTCGTAAGAGAAGGGCTCCTGATCACAAGATCCATCATCTCCCATATTTGTAACAGCCTTGAAGCTTCCACTGCTGGAGAATCCCTCATAGAGAATCTGATCAATAACACCGCAGAACCAGTTTCCGCCTTCGTTGACGGCGCTGCCAGAGCATTGCTGTGTGAGGGCCGTGGCGAGGCCCGTGTAAGCCAGAATGGAAAGATTGGTGACCTTCATGGTTTCAAGTCTTTAATCTATTCAGTCTGGGTGACTATAGATATTTTGAGACCTATTATCGAGTCTCTGAGATCGTCGATATCAACAGTTGATAGGAGTGTTTCGGTGAATGTCTTCAAAGAGTGGACTCAAAAAGACAACAGAGATTCCAACAGATTTTTAAGGAGTGACTAGAAGTAAAGACAAAAGAGTGTATAGTTCAATAAAGCAAGAAATGCCGAAAAATGCACGACTGATATGTTTCAGTACCAACCTCTAGGAGGAACTCGAAGGATGGGTAGGATTTCCATCCTTCGGTGGGGAGATGGGCGATATTAAAGAGGATCCAAATAACACAACAACTACTACTAGCTACACTACAACTGCTGCAGGACTCAAAGGGGTATAGGAGCCCAGCGTCACCTCCAAGTCTGGGCAGCAGATCTCAATTCTGTTCCTGGCACAACCCAAGCCTACCTAGAGCTAATAGTGCACGGAGTGAAAATGGCCAAGATAGGTTGGTGGTGTATGTATTTGTTTCAGGCTACGAGGTGACTCTAGAGCCTGGGCCAATTACAAGCGTCAGATGACTTATTGAGAGTGGTTAATAAAGGGAACGGCCTGGCCATGCTGCTTTGGGAAGTTGAGGGCATCACAAAGAACCACGCTTTGGCGTGTGGATGATGGCGCAGCGGTCTTGGCTTTGGGCCCGTCTCTTGTTTTAGGCTGGGGGCCAAGATGCTTGATTAGACGCCGAGACGCCATATAAGATTGCATTTCCCAGATAATATAATAATATTTGTTGTCTTTTACTCTGTGTGATTCTTTCTGCCGCACAGTGAGTGACAACGGGCAGATCTGTGTGATACAAGTGACGGGCCTCATGAATATCAACGAATATCACACAACCAAGTCATAGCAACAACTAGCAACTAACAAAGGATCAACATTAGTCGAAACAAAAAAGGCTGGTAGTAGAAAGTGGGTGTGGTCAGCTCCCCTGCAACACCAAGAAAGGCCAACGCTTGTCTAATCTTGGCTTTCCTTGGCGTGTCCCCTAATTTATTTTTGACTCGTAATCGTCACCAGGAACAATCAAGAGCATAAGAATGCCTTTGTCAAGAGGAAAAGTCGGTCTCTGGAATGTCCACGTGCTGCTTGACTCGAGGTGCTCTTTTGAAAGTTAACCAACCTATGCTAGTGCATTTCCAGCCCCCAAATATTAATGTCACATTTGGATAGTGGAGATGAGCATATCACTATTTCACCAGAACGATGCTTAAAGACGTCAGTCGTCAGTCAGTTATTTTGACCCAATTGTCAAGATAGTCATAAACTATTTAGATGTATTTCTTTGTTAGACAATAAGATATTAGTTTGAGCCCTAGCTGATACGTATTCGCTGTTGAATCGCGTCTTATTGGATCTGTATGGCCTCAGTTCAGCCACGACTAGGTTATGCTAAACAACTCATCAATACTCAGCAAGTCAATCATCAACGTGCCATGTCGAATATTTCCGTCCTTTTTAATCATCAGATTTCCCGCTTCCGTCGACACATTCATGAGAAAGGCGGGAGTTCCATGAGAAGTCTTCTCTATATCACATTATTCTGAGACATTTTATGCCTGATGCGGAACTAGCTATAAGTAAAACTAGCCGCGTTAAACTCGGCTCGCAAGTCCAAGCTTTTCTGCTTTTTGTGACCTCCAGCTTCCATCGCCCTATGTCCCCAAATAATCATGCTTCTCCCATAACTACATGCAAACATAGTGATCTCCCTAGTCATCGAAACCACCCCATTCACCATCATCACCACTGTCCTCATTCGCCTGTAATTTCCTCTTCTTGCTACCCTCAATAGCACCACGGCGGTTGTTCTCCTTTCGTCTCTCATACCCGCTTTTGGACGTGATCTTGGCCTTATTTCCACTCCGGCGCGCTTCCACACCTCGCTCCTTGAGCTTCTTGCGGTCTGCCTTGCCGACATTAGGGAGAGCATCTAGGAGCCACTTCTGCACCCCGGCCTCATCTCCTGTTTTGCCAGCCTGCTTCTCGCTTGCAGCGATAACATTGGCGACCATCTTGACGAAGGGAATGTCCTCCTTGGTGTAGAATGTGACCGCCACGCCACCTTCGCGACCTGCTCGGCCTGTTCGTCCTGCGCGATGGACGTAGCCCGCGCTGGAGCCGGGGACATCATAGTTGACAACACCGTTGACTCCGGCAAAGTCTACACCTCGTGCCAACACATCTGTTGTGATCAGAACCCAGATGTCTCCAGCACGGAACTTGCGCATGATGGAAGATCGGGCAGAGTCTGTGAGACCACTGTGAAGGGCAGCTATTCTTGCTGCACCTCCAGCCTCTAGAGGAATGTCGTATTGTAGTTCCTCGTGCAGAGCAGTTGCTCGGTCAATTGTTTGCGTAAAGACCAAGAACGGAGGCCGGAGAGGAGGGCCCGAATCATCAGCAGCCGTAGGATGTAGCAGCTGTCGCAATGCCAGTAGTTTACCTTGCTCAGTCGCAGTGTAGATAAGCTTGTGAGCAATGTTTGGAACAGCAGTATCCTTGAGACCGACGACTAGTCGCACAAAGGGCTTCGGTGTGATACCCAGCGACTGTGCTCTTGAAGTCAGCTTCTCCGTAACCATAGACTCAATGTTTGAGCCCATCGTAGCAGACCAAAATGACACCCTCAGGTCGGGGTTTGTACATGCTGTCCAGTCAGACATCATGGCATCTCGGAAAAGAGGATCTAGCAAGACATCCGCCTCATCCAATATCAAGTCTCTCACAGTAGGCAGAACCTTTTGTGTGCTTGGAGGTCCCGAAGTAAGAAACTTTAGTAGGAGGAAGGGTGTGGTGACCAGAATGTCAGCCTTTGTGATTTGCTTGGGCTTGTCGTCTCCCTTGCTCTCATCTTCATCCTCAGAATCTGACTCCTTGTCCTCTTCATCCTCAGAGCCATCTTCCGCCATATCCACTTGCTCGGCTGAAAGTTGTGTGCGCTTCTTCATCGAAACGACCTTCAGCCGAGTTCCATGAGCAAGCTTCTGTCCTTCGCTAACGATCTGATGCACCAGCTCTCGAGTTGGTGCAACAATAATCGCCTCGAGTTCGTGAATATCGCCGAGGCTTTGCTGCGAGCGCCGGCGCAAGATATTGTTGATAGCTGGAACCAAGAAACTGATAGTCTTTCCGCTTCCTGTCGGGGCGATTGCGAGGAAATCGACTCCTGCTTCTAGTCCATCTTCATCTTTCAGGGCAGCCTGGGGGTGTACGAGAAGAGGAAGACTGCCCATCTGAACTTCAGTAGGAACTCGGTATCCCTGGAATACAAGATTATCGGCGACCTTGCTTGAGAGACCGTAGGCATTGCGCAGCTCGCCAAAGGAGTCCAAAGGCTGTGGAAAGAGCTGCTTCTTTCCATCTTTCTTCACTTCGACAGCCGCCTTCTTCTTTTTCTTGCTCTTCTTGACCTTGGACTGATCCTCTGTCTTTGAGAGTAGAGTGATCTTTAATCGATGCGATCGTAGCAGCTGGCGACACTCGTCCTCACTCAACAATCGAGACGGCCGTGTAGGTTTCGGTACTTGAACGGGCTCCTCCGTCTCAACAGCTGCCTTGACCACAGGCTCTGGCTTGGGGGCAAAGAAGTCGACTTCGGGGAGCTCATGGTGAGCTTCGGGTTCGGGCTCATTCTTTGTTCGCTTTCGCTTCTGGCCGCGGACCTGGTCATGGTAGAGCTGGGGGTTTGTAGATGTGCCAGCCGAGGGCAGCTTCTGCTGAGAATTGCTAGAGTTTTGGCTGTTCTTTTGTGTCTTTTTAGTTCCACGGGATAGAACCTTGAGGATATCCATTATAAAGGAAGGGTATGCGCTATAACGCGTGCTTGAGCAACGAGCTTGGGCTGAAGATCCAATGTGAAGAAAAGTGCTAGCAACTGAGAATTGCATTCAGAAATTTTGGTGGATCCATGTTGGCTTGACGGAAATCATTGCGGATAGTGGGGGGTGGGTGGAGAGTATGTGGCTGGTGTGTCAAAGGAAGCCATGCCTGGAGCACCGCCACAACCGTTGAGATCTGCTACCTAAGGTTACAGGCACCGTTCGTTAGTGTTAGTGGGCGCTATGGATGGTTCAGTAAATCCCCGACCCGAGATCGATGGGAAATTGTTAGCAACTGCACACTTTTTGAGCATCAGGAACGCTCCATGGATGATCCATTATGGGGGATCATCTTACCCAATGAAACTCTTGGTCTGCACAGTAAAACATGTTCGATTAGTGTCGATCTCCGTCATAATCTTATCCAACTTTTTGCTACAGGCATGAGCATGATGCATCCCAAGGTTGACGTCACTCTGGCTGCCGGGATAGCCAGCAATCAGGATTTGGAACTCCCAAGCATGGAAAATACGTGAAACTTGGTATTTCTGCTTCTGCTTTTCTGTATTTTATGTCTTGCATTCCCCGTTTCCATTCTGCCCTGCATTGTCACTCTTGCATCTAAAAGCAGATCAGATCTTCAAACTAGTACATATACACATCACATCTTTTTAACACAGACAACCGCCATCATGCCGACTATGCTTGGTCTCACCAACGACCGCTCGCCTCACGGGCTTAATGCGGAAGAAAGCAAATTCGGTGGTCCCTCCAGCCAAAGAGGCATGGAACTTACCCCACGCCAACAAAACGGTAGCATTGTATCCGGCATCGAAGGCTCCGACTTCTTCAACGGCGGTGGCAAGCAAAAGGAGCACGACGCAGATGAGGAATCAGATGAGGAGAACCTCAAGACCATCAAGGGCCGTAACCTCTCCGCCGTCAAGGAGATGGAGACTCTTCTCTGGCGTGCCCTCTGCGACAAGCCCAAGACTGCCCTCAAGTACATCGCCAAGGACGCCGTCATGTCGAACCGCTTCCTCTTCGGCGACCCTGTCCCCCGAACCGCTGACTCTGATCCCTCTCTAGAGGAAGAGATCAAGCACTGCGAGGAGTGGCTCGCCTACAAGATGCACGACCCCCAGCCCGTCGAGATTGGTCTCATGGCTGCTGCAATTGGCTACAAGCTCATCCTCTTCCGCCAACTTGACCAAGGAGATGGCAACTTTGGCATGCAGACCGTTCAAGCTACATGTTCGAGCTCCTGGAGGCAACTTGCTAGTGGCGACTGGGAGCTCACTAGTATGTTTGCTGGTTAAATGGTTTGATGATATGGATGGTTTCATGAAATGGACAGGCCTTAAATGATGAATGGAGTATTGGTTAATGATTCGTGCCTAAACGAGCTACATCATAAATATGAACTACAGGTTGCTTGCACATCAAATATCTATGTAAAATCTTTGGTCATTCATTCAGCTGAATCTGTACGCAATATGAGGTGAATAATAAGGCTTTTATCGTGTGACAAACAACGCTTTATTGTCCACTATGTAAACTTCTTGATACCTTCATGTCAAAACAATCAATGCCCACGCTTCAACTAAGATACTGGTAGCTGCCTCCAAACTCAAGCTCTCCAGAGTCCAGTATTTCCCGAACATCACACATCAATCTAAGAAGTCCAACGTCTTGGACCAAGCCTTTCGATGATAATCTCGAAGGTTGGATCTCCCTTCTTGTTTGGTGGAGTTTTCTCTTTCAATGTGTCAATAAGATGTTTGATCCTCTGCTGTACCACATGAAACCTCTCTTCAGTACGAGCTTTTCGTCGATATACCATATCTTCTTTCCCAATAGTACACTCGAGGGAGATAGTTACGCCGTTACCTTCCTCGAATCGTATCTCGTTTATGATATCTGCAAGTGACAATCTAAAGAAGCTTCGTGCTGGACACCATTGATAACTCGAGTACTATTCGGTGTGGTAGACAGTGAAGTCGATAGCGACCAGGCGGTCAGTTGCAAGTACTGTGGCAGTAGAGTCAGGGGATGAGTGGTCACTTGCAGTTGGATCATGGCTAGGTTTTTGTTTTTTGGCATGCTTTTGTGCTTTGCCGTTCCTTTGTGCTTTGTCATGCTTTTGTTCTTTGCCGTGATCTTGTTGTTGATCGTCATCTTGCTCTTGGTCATAGTCTTGCTCTTGGTCATAATCTTCTTCTCTGCCATAATCCTCTTCGTTTAGGTAAGAAGAAAATGGTTCTTCTTGTTGTAAGTCCTCTGGTATCGGTGTATCAGGCCTTCTTCCGACGCCTGGTTGGCTATCTTGAATTCCCATATCCTCTGTGATCGGAGGATTATTCGATTTGGACTGATCAACTGGAGAAGTCGATATTGATTGCACCGAAAACTTTGGTGGTTCTGCATTGCTGTTCCAAGCCTCGACCGAAGAGGAAATAGGATTATCTTGACTTTGGGCATGGCCACTCTTTCCAGATACATCGTCATCTGGCGCTGGATCGCCCTTGTTGATTGTTTCATCCAACGCCATGTTGGGCGCCTCTCCCGTGCCTCCGCGAGGCAATGACGATGACTGATCGTGGCTGTCAGATCCGTTGAGGTTCTTTGGACTATTTTCTGACTGCTAGAAGATATGTTAGCACTCAACGAAGCAGAATGACAATTGCTCAATGCTCTAGGCATACAATTGGGTCAATGCGACGGCTTCTGACTATATTAGACATTCTCAAAATATCTTCCGGTTGGAGAGGGATGCTCTTGGGGGATCTCTTCAAGAATGGGGAAGGACATGGACAGAATTTGCTTCTTTTAAGTGGAGGTTCGGTTTGAGTCAGAAGAACTTGCCATGGTTTTTGCGGTGGTGCTCGGATTGAAACTGTCCTAGCGATGTTGTTTCAAGAATATGCGCTTAATCTCTGTATCTTCTGACGGGTGTTTGATGATGATTAAAGAAAGTAGCGTTGCTGTGAGTGACTGATTGTGTTGAAAATATTGTCTTCTGATGGATGTAAGGACGAAGACTGGGTAGGGACTCAGAAAGGATGAATAGCGAAGCTTCGGTATAGGCCAGGTGTACTTTCCTTAAGAGGCATCTCAAAATCACAAAGGCAAGTTGGTCCCCTGGAAGTGGAAGGTGCCACTATCACCTTGAGGAGAGCTTCGAAGTTTGTTAAGGAAAGAAGGTCATGCAAGCTGGTCATAACAAAGCCATTGCTATTATCGAGCAGCCGTTGAGGGCAAGAGCAGACATCTCCGACCTCGAATCAGGGCGCCATATAATAACGAATACATGCATATAACCAAAAGGTCCACTTAGACTTATTGAAAGCTTCCAGTATCCAAATCGTTTTGTTTCTTATGTTTAAGTTCATATGTTCCCTTACAACGGCTGAGCACCTTGTCATAGTGCCCCGAAGAGATAGACTGAAACAGCTGGAGACTGATAAAATGACTACATCAAATGTATCAATTCTCTAGCATAATAACAATAACTTTATTTGAACTCATGACTGTGTTAAGGCCCATGATCGTTCCAGCACCGAATGCCATAATTTCCGTGCTCCTGTTGACGTTGAATGTGCTGAAGCACGTCTATCCGGTGAAAGATTTGCCGTAGCTTCGGTCGAAATCCCCAGCTGGTAGCTCACTCCAGTGTAAGATCCAATCACATCTTGATCAACCTAAGAGGCCTGCATCACGATCTTTCCAGGCGGTGTGGCGGGCAACGGGATTCCAAAAACGAATCCAAATGTTCCCAAAGACGCGATTGATGATGGCCAATCATCTCCTATTTCGCTGTTAGTGCAAGAGCATCGCCAGGCCTTGTCTGCCGTTCCATGTTTCCAACGTTTCAAGCTCTGATATCTTCAATGCGGCGTCATGATGTCGTGGAGCATGTTGCTAATATCCCAGGGACTCGTGCCGTCATTTATTAATTTCTGAAGTCGACGCCGGAGATTTGTGACTTGTAAATTTGATCCCTTCTTTCATCGATCCATCTCTCACGGGGAATCTCTCAGTGGCTCAATACTAATCTCGTAGTCCAGCCTCTTTCCGTGGTTTTTCACATCCCGTGTATCGCTCTCAATACAACGGAGAAACTGCTGACGAATGTTCCCAAAGACATCCTCGTTGTACAGATACACTTGCCGGAGACAAAACTTGGGCCCGTATTGGCGTATGCATAGCCCTATTATCAGTTCCTTATCGTTCATAGGCAGGACGTCCATAAACTGTCTGAGGGTCATTGTGAAGAATTCGACCGCCGAAATGCTGAACGGGTCGCCGTGACTGCCATCGTGAAAGGAAAGGGAGAATTGTAGAGGGGTGGGAGTATTTGTAGTGTGACCGCGGAGATGCGAGCTCAGTAACCGCCTAGCCGCTGCTATATCATAGGAGTTACTGCTGAGCTCTTCAATATCTGGTTCAGACGTGGCAGTAGTATCCTTCTGAGAGAGCGGCGTAGATCCAAGCTTTACAGGCTGGGCTGTAACTGTCGTTTCTGTTTCATTTTCAGAAACGCGAGTACTGCTATCATCTCCAGTAGGCGGGACTGATCGTATCGCGGTTTTGAACCCGCAGACGATCTCATCCGTGGTATTCCTCACTGCCTCTGATGATAGCTCCTGTGTGTCATTTGTCCTTGAACCTTCACCCATGGAGGCAACAGGCGCAGGAACAGATTTTCGACTCGACCTCCTAAGGTCTTGTCTGGGGGAAACTGCTCGGGCGACTGATTCAAGCCGAACATTGGCATCTTGAGAGACCGGGTTGGCTGTGGGTGCACGGGAACCGTTGAGACGCGGGCTTTTTGTGCGCAACGGCGACGCCTCAGATTGCGATAGAGGCCTTTTTGTTGCCCGCACAGGCTTTTCAGTGTCAGTTGAGTGGTGTCCGCATTGATCAAGAGAATTCTTACACTTGTTCTTGAGGGTGGGCTGGCTTCATGAGATGTCTCAGGATTCACATTCTCATTCGCATTCTCATCCTGAACGACACTAGGTAGTGACGTCACAGGAGCTGAAGGTATAGTCTGACTCTGTACTGTACGTCTTATCTCCTCGATTGAAGGTAAGTCGGGAGAATCAGCAGGCTCTCTAGAGTCACCATGTCAGCAAATATGGCTACCACATTTGTTGATACCAATAGCTCACCTCTTGAGGTAAGATTCACCAGACATGGGCGATGCTGGGGCATCAAATACTTGGTATTCGTAATCAGACTCATCGCTGGACAGATCAAGGGCGATAGGCTCGTCAGGCGCATCACCTCGCTCGAAGAGATTGGTACGCCTCTTTTCTTTGCGAACCTTTATATAGTGTGATCTTCTGTTGTATAGCTGTCGAAAAAACAGCATGGTCAATGTTTTGATGAGCCTATACAGGACAGGTACAAGCCGACTGTCAGTCACTCATCCATCCAAGACGCGTCGGAAACAACAAGAGGAGATTAGACTGACTGTTGGGTATCCTGTGGATAACGGTATTTCTTGGTGTTTGCAGGAGAAACCTCCTCGGGCCAGAAGCGAGGACCATGATTCTGTCTGACAAGGAAATCTTTGGCCAGCCTGCGAATCTTTTGCTTACAAGGCTCGGAGGACCACTCCAATATATCTTTGTCGTCGATGATCTTTTCGTCTAAGAAGCGGTTCATGTGAAATTTACGAGCAGTGTTGAACTCATTGAGTAGCTTCTTATCAGCATCATCGCCAAACCCAAGCTCGCTGAGCAGTCTCCTGATCGGAGGCACGTCCTTGGTAGTCCTCGTGCGAGAGGAAAAATAAAATGGCCCGGTCCGACGCGCGGTACCTTTCTTCTTTGAGGTCATGATCAGGACGTGATGTACGTACGTACGTAGAGGACAATTCAATCCAGGGATTTGCAGAACAGGATTAATGAAAGAATGGGACGGCAGAACGGGGGGGCTATTTACCTAGTTAGAGGATGGTTCTGCAACGCGCCCCCAGATTCCGACACCCCTGTCAGAGCCTCAGAGAAAAGGAGCATGGGGGTTCGGGTCTTCAGGGAACATTACAGTGGAGGCATGGTAACTTTTCCACACATTACGCCCACCGACCAGTTAGATCAGCGGACCATTGCTGTAATGCTGGGGCCAAGTCTTGCATGTTTAGGTACATATAAACCTACAGCTGCAGTAAAAGAGTACACTAGCCATGCACGCCGTGATGCTGGTTGTTGGGCTGATGTCTCGCTTATTTACGTCTGATGGTGTCGCGCGCGGATCAGGCGAAGGGCGGATGTAATAAATAAGAGTTTCCCGATTTCTTGTTAGGGAATTGATGTCGTATTGAATCAGACTTTTAATCTGACTGTAAGAAATCAATCCATTGTTGCATACCTAGGTATCGTGCATAGACATTGCATTGTGTAATATTATGTAATCCATTGTTTACTGTAAAGATAGATGCTACAGCAGCCTTACCCACTGTCTGTCCTTCTCTTGCTCTGCAGCCACAATTTTCCCTCCATAGGTAGTTTTCTCTTCTCTCCCACGACAAAAAGCAAATCCGAAGCTATTTCCCTGTTTTCTGTTTCTCAAGAGGGCCATCTACCCCTGTGAGACCACGGCTACTTGCATTGCGTAACCACCCGTTGCACTGTTTGTTACCATTTTCACAGTATCAAACACTTTACCGACACTCGAGGGGATAACTGACACGCCAAAAGCAAGACTGCCTCGTGTTGATCTTGGTGGCTGTTCCCCATAGTCCGAGAAACGCATGCTCAACCTTGTACACACATGGATACGATCACATTCCTTCCCAGGTCTCTAGGCCCAAAAGAGTTCTCTACCTATCGACTGCTCTAAACTAAAGGTGCTATATACTCTGTACAAATCTGTTATTACAAAAGTCTGGTACTTAATAAGACAAAAACCACAGAACAAAACCCTGTTGACACATTCATACCCGTATAACCATTAAAAGTCGTTGATCCGCCAATTTCCCAAGAATAAAACCACAATACAATACAACACAATACAATAATACAAACACAAAGAAAGAAGAAAACGAATTTGTACCCATCCATACTAACGAAACTGTATACAGTCCACTTCAGATAGAAATGGGCTTATCAGAAAAGTAAATCCTGAACCGCTGTCTCTGCAATACTGGAGTAGATCCAGCACCAGAATGTCGCTGCATAATAACTCCCAGGCACTCATCTTTGAAAGACTCAAATCCGTCTTCGTCGCCGGCCTCGAATTTTTCACACAAGTTGGACGTTCGGCCTCTGAGAGACATGTGAAGGGTTCGGCCGTACCTCAAGCCCAACTCACTAGCCACAGCCGCAAGAGACATGTGGAATAAGAAAGATGACGGCTTCCAAGACATGAAGTCAACGCCATTAGCAATGTTGGATCTGATGACTATGGCTATTTCGCGTCCATTCGGTCCTTGTCGCTGTGTTTCTTCAGGCTCCAGGTTGCCAGGGCGGCTGCTTTGTTGGCTCATAGCACTGCCCTCTGGTCTCACTGTAGACTCCGCCTCCCGCTCCCGCTCCCGCTCCCGCTCCCGACTTGGTCCAGCTTGAACCGTTGGGGTCTTCCTGACCGGCACCTCAGGTAGCTTTCCTTGAGCTTTGGCAGAGAGGCCAGTGGTAGACGTGCCGCGGGCATCTAGTTCTTGGTCTGCACCCGCTGCTATGGCTGCCTCTGTAGTCTGCCTTTCAGCCTGGCGAGCTACCTCTGCTCTGATAGCTTCGGTTGGAGACTGGCTTTGTGTATCCACGGCTGAAGTTCTTGTGGTGGAATCATTAGTGGTGGCTGAGGGCTGTTTGCTTTGGCTCGCATTTCTTCTGCCCTGAGGTCCAACTGCAGTTGGGGGAGGTGACGGAGTTGGGGTTGAGTCCAAAGCTTGAATCTGTTCTTCTGTAGCAGCCCCCTGACGATAGACTGGCTTGCTCTTTCGCTGAGAGCTTCGGACTCTGGGAGGGAGGCTCTGTGTCTTTCTGCCACCTCGAATGCTCTTTGGAGGCTGGCGTGTCGGTTTCGCAGACGTGCTCGGGTCTTGTCTAGGTACTTTGGCCTGGCGGCTGCTATCATTTGAGTCTGGCTCGACCGGGCGCTTGCCATTAATATGTGCCTATGAAAAGATTTAGTCTCAACAAGATGAACTTGATAGAAGACACTAACAGTTTCAGTGGCCCCTGGAGGGCTTGGAGGCACTTCGTACAGGTCTGTCCTGGACGCGCTATCTGCTTCTTCGGGAATAGGCATCATAGTTCCCTCTGTGTCAGGGACTAATTGAGAAGACGAAAAGGGTTCAGAGCTCGAGCTTTCCTCTGGCGTGTCACGTCGTTGTTGTGCAAGAATAAAATTGAAAGTCAGTCCCTGGCCTGCAAAGTGATCGTCTCTTGGGACCATGTCAGAAAGCCGTACTTCTGAGGCGGTGGAGATGTTCTTACGTGGACAGCCCTGATGTGTTGGTCCTGGACTGCATGCTCTCAACATCTATAGGGTTGTCGATACTCTGGCCTTTGATAATATGCAAGTTATTGAGGACTTGATGTTTGTCGTCACTCGGCGTGTCCGGGGGCTTTAATGGTGAAGTGTCTCTATCGCTAGGCTGTGATGGTAGCTTGGTGGTGGTAGAGTTTGAGGGTTTGTTTCGCTTGTACTCTCGGGCTGCACGCCAAAAGACTTTGATCATGAGACGACGTATCCTGTTTGAGTCAGCGATAGCTCATGTCTACCTAGGGAATACTGTATGTTTAGTCCGTCTGGGTCTGAACACTCACCGAGAAGAGTCTTTAGAATACTCAAGACACCTTGTGTTGACAGAGTTATGCCTCGCAGGCCAGAACTCATGCCCCCTTCCCTTGGTATCGAGAAAGTCTTTGGTGACCTCTTGGAGTCCTCTCTGGTGAAGAGGCAACCTCCACTTGGTGAGTTTATATGCAGGTAGTTTGGTGCTAGGAGATACGAAGGACTCGATCTGGGCTCTGATGGCCCTTTTAAAGGCGATGTCCTGTTCTTGGCCTGGGTTGCCGTAGCCAAGGGCCTTGCGAAGTTCTGTGAGATGGGGGATAGTGGAAGTTTTTGTAGTTTTGAAGAGTCTGTCAAGGACTTTGGGGGGGCTTCCCTGGCCTTCAACTGGTTCCATAGTGTTGGCAACAGAAATATATATCTTTGAGGCAAACGTGTGCATCCTTTTTATGTGTAGGTAGGTCGCTTTTCAGGTTGGGGACGAATCTTGCCTGATCGACCGCCGATTGAGAGATTGCCTTATTATGGACAGGATTACACTTGAGCACTCAGTAAACTACCAACTTATCTGAGGTGAGTGCTAAGCTTTTGGTCCGAGTTGAAACCAGGTGAGATCTGTAATGAACTGGCGCTTGAACTCTGGCGCAAGCATCCGTAGACCGTGGAAGGATAGGGGGCGTCCGCGAACTATCTGGGGGCCATAACGAGGCAGATTCGCGATAAATTTGCGTTCAGTTTCAACAAGACCTCAAATGCCTTTCCCTGGCTCACAGGTATTTGGTTGGTACCCGTTGTGTGGCTCAATTTCTCAGAGTGTCAGTCGCTCGATTAACCCGTTCTCAATGCCATTGTATTGAAAGGTCAGCTTCTCAATCACCACCTCAAACTACTCACGGTGTTCAAACTGTTTTACCCATTCAATTACAATCCATTTTAGCTCTTACACAGTGAGCAGAAAAATCGAGTGTACATTCTGTTACTTGTTCTGTCCAACCAGACTGTCGCCTTGTTCACAGAACCAACAGCCAACATGCATATTCACAAACCGCAGCAACAGGGGTATTCAATAAAAATGTAGAAACTCCACTCCACCATAACAGGCTGAACGTACTCTTCTAAAGCATCTTTGCTCTTTTCTCCTCCTAACTAGAGCCATATTATTGGTCCCATTACCACACCTGTGGCCTCTATATAGGCCTGACAGGGGGGCTGCTAGGAGTTTTAGTCTGCTAAATTGCTTAGGATACTAATTTCAATGAGAAGACTCTAGAAGCTTGCTGGGGTTAATTGCTATCTCTGGAAATGTTTCAGCTCGTCCCAAACGAGGTGAGAATGGTACCAATCTTGGCTCCTTGACTCCTTGACGCCTTGACAGCTGTCACTCTTGCGGGCACCATGATCAACTCACCGTCTTTTGTCTCACAAAATCTGCTTGACGGATTTGTTTTGCTTTTTCCCCGTTGACGTGTCAGGGCGAGGACAAGAGTTGACATCGACACGCAAGATGGTTCGGCACGCTTTATCCTGGCAGTCACAGATCGCGACTGTCCACTCACTCTTTATCGTATCCTTAATCTTAACTTGAGAAAACTCTTCAAGTCGGATCATTGTGAAAGATAACATCAGCCTGTCTCCTTTGTCGTCATCTGTTCCAACAAGGCAGCGTGAATCTCTAGATTCTCCAGCTCATAGGGCTATATATCTAATTTTAGATAATTGCAAAAAGGTTCAAGAGATAAGGAGAATAGGTTGTTTCCTAGCGAACTCCGCAATGGTAGTTTAAACATGGGGTAGACTCTGGCATGTTGCATTGCTATTGTGAGCATTGAGTACCGACAGCAAGGCAACGGGATCTCCAAAGGGAAATCGCCGGACTCTAGGTTCAAGACTCTGCCGTGCATGATCTGGCTCCTTGTTCCTGAAGACAAGATACCTAGCATTGTAACACTTCGTCCAAGCTCTTGGATCAAAGGTTTCCCAGCAACCCTCCCTAGCAACAAGATGCTATCCGGACTTGTATCTCCTGCCTCCTTAACATTGCACATGCAGGTGCAGGTCTTACCTGGCCCGTGCCAAATGATTCATCTCCTTCGTCCTGGTCTTGAAACAAGAGATGCTCCCAAGTCCTTGGACCAGAGGCTGCAGCTCTGGGGCGCGAACCACTACCAGACGGTACCTCGAGTTAAACGGTGCCTCAGAGTAAACGGAACATCAAGTTAATCCCTGTACAAAAGCAGCTGTACTGCTGTATCCTCAGCCATCCAGAAATAACATGCCACAGTAAGAATGGTCGCTCTGGCCGCCCATTCATTCTTGCGTGTTAGTGAGTGACTTGCATCGTGTGCATAATAGTTATGAAAGGAGATCGCCATATGCATAACCTTCGTTGCACAAATCCCTTCTTTTGCTGGGATAGAAATGTTGCAAAAGCGTTCCCAATTTTAACTACTACTTATTGTGTAGGGAATGAACACACTTCTTCCCTCAAACATGTCAAATGATGAGTACTAAACTCCCTCAAGACCATATTAATCATCACACCAATTGGTAAGAACAACTCACTTACATCAGTCAAGATCTCAAGACTTTGACATACCATTTTCAGGTAGTATCTCCAGGGTAGACAGTCGGTCAATTGAGGAGCACCAGAGCACATAGGAAGACATCCACTACATATGCTCCAATTCTTAACTACCATAAGCCAATGCAAGCAAGTCCTAGTCATTTCAAAACTCGGTCATCATTTGTAGTAGCCAGTCAGAGCTCTCTTCACCTTCGGCTTACAGTCCTTAGTCATACTGCACATCCATTCAGCTGCAGCTATATATACCGACTCATTATTCCAGCCTGGAGAAGTGCTCATTTATTACACAGACGGACACAGTGTGTACAAGATGTCTATAAAATGTCCCATAGTCGAAGCACCCGAAGCTCGTTCCACGCCCCGAACAAAAGATGACAATGGCAGCTGGTTATCTGCCGATGGACCATATCTCACTTACATCAAGCAGAGCTGTTCTCGACAGCCCAACCTTGAGTTACCCGATGGACGCAATCGTGCTGTTATGCTGTGCGACAGACAGCATGTTCGAGCGACAGTTCTTGAGTTGGATAGTCAAGGCAAAATGCTGTCGCCTGCGGAATTCCCTCATGTTGCACAACTGAGGAATCATTTCTCTCAACTGCGAAAGTTGCGTCAAGATGGCCAAAGTCATCGGATGATCTATCTTGTCGAAGGCCTAAACACAGAAGTTATAGCACTTTTAGGTGACGAACTTCAGATCGACCCTATGTTCTTTGTCACCCATGAGAGAACGTCGACATATCTGCGATGGCCGTATGAGCCCAACCTAGCACCGTGCTTACCCTCACTCATTGACGGAAATCGATCATTTACTGCAAGCTACTACGACATTCGAGCTCTTCGCGAAGAGTTCGGGTCCTTCAGTGTAGGATGTGCAGAATCTGGAAGAGACGCCTTGAGGACGAAGCTCGGCAAGGATTGGGAGCCTACAGTTATCCTTCACCGAAAATGCTCATTCTGGAAAACGGCATTTTCATTAGAAAATGACTGGAGAAGTAAGTTGCTATTTATTATCATAGTCCGAGAATAGTCAAATTGATATGCTGTAGTTTTAATCCTCTGCGATCCACCCTTTCGAAAAGCTCATATATGGCAAAAACCACAGCTAAAATCTGAGACGTGGTCACTCAAGACTATAGAATTTTCTGCACCTCCGTTCCAAGGAGGATATGCAGATTTTATCCCCAGTCCCTGGACTATACGGAGCAGAGGATCAGGGCCTTCACGGGACAGCCTATATGACGACCTGCTTCACTACTACACCGAATGCTACAATGACATATCTGCTAGGCAAGCAGCTCAGCTAGACATGACTGTTTTCATGAGGAAGATCATAGCGTCTCATTACATGCTTTTGATCGAATACCACGACGCGCTTCTATCGACAATGGCATTTCCTCTGCAGCGAAAAGACAATTTTGCATCTGTTCAGACAACATCTCTCGAAGCATCGTGGAGCAATATCCAACTTTTATGCAGTCGACTCAGCAGATATATCAAGGATGTTTCACAAATAATGCTACAGTTGCACATAAAATTTGACGATCCCGTAGTCCCAACCGATTACACACAGTGGACAGAATCCGAGTCAGATTTTCAATACATTTATATGAGATTGCAGTCTCTCAGACAAAGAGCAGAGTTTCTAAGCGAGTCGCTCACTGGAGTTACGGGTATCAATGGAGCTGCCAGGTCGATTCGCGAAGCCAAGACTATCAAGACGTTTACTATTGTCGCGCTCATTTTTATTCCCTTGTCATTCTCTACGAGTCTGTTTAGTATGTCTGAGCGGTATTTGCCTGGCGAGAAGAACTTTGGGGTCTTTTTTAGTGTGTCGTTACCACTCTTGGTATTCATTTTTGCTGTTATACTATTGTTTGATCTGGGATATGATGAGAATAGTAGTTGGACGTTCAAGACATTTACAACCAGAACATGGAGGTCATTATTCTAAGAATATTTCGAATAGACAGAAACTGCTGTCACATCTCATCATCTACATACGCATCTTCACCATCCTCTCTTCCCTCTCCATACAAGACCTCGCAAACGCCCGCCAGCGGAATATCCATCACCGCATCCGTTCCCTCACTCCAAATCTCCCTCCATCTCAATCTCCCATCTCCATGCACCCTTCTCTCCCTATTGCGACTCCCCCTCAATCTTCCCTTCGCATCAATCTCCGCCAACTTACCCGCCCCATCAACGACAGTCTCAACACTCGATAGTGGCACTGTCAACATCTCTGTATTAAACGCAGCGAGAGCTACGTAGATGTACACCACTGTCATGACGATGAAAGCCGGTATGGCGAGCGCCCACCACCGGTTGGGATAGTAGTTTATCCCCAGGGCGTGCAGAAATGGTGAAGGGAGATAGCCCCAGAGGAGGTAGATGAGGAATGTCAGACTGCTGAAGAGATACAGCACAAAGCCGTAATATTCGTACGTCGGCACCTTTGGCGCGGCCCTAGGCACAGGCGCGATTGCATCGTCATCAGATGCGTCTGGTGTTGTTGGCCGTGAAGGGCGTAGAAGAGATGTGAGTGACGGTGAAGGGGGCAAAGGCGTTGGAGGTCGCCCATAAAACGGAGGCGCAAACAGATTCTGCGACAATTGCCGTGGGGGAGAATCTTCGTCTTCTCCGGAAGAACTGGCTGATTGGGCGTCTGAGAGGATATCGTCCTCGTCATCTGAGCTGAGTGACATGGTGATTGTGATTTGTCTGTTCTGTATCAAGAGTGTAGTTTTGAAGTGCCAAGTCGAGGTTCAGGATACTCAGTTGAGTTTAGGCCAGGTACCCGCTACAACGGGGCTGTTCTAGTGCCTCGTCCAGCACGTTCAAGCTTCCGGAAAGCTTAGTCTATCCGCACGACCTTAAAAATCATGAAGCGATTGAACTGTAGAACTGAAAAGTACAATAACAGGAAATAGTTTATGACCTGGATTACTTCTTGATTATATTTAATTACATCCACTATTTCATAAGGCTAACACCAAGCATCCATGTGCCCATAGCTGCCACTAGGTCGACCTTGACCACTCTCCCCTCCTCTCCTACCTATATCCCAAGAGTCATCATCATTAATCAACATCTTTAATATCTAACTATGTCATACACTTTGTACAAAAGAGCCCTCTCTTGAAGAATACTTTAACTCTCACCCATCAATAGGGCATCTATACTCTCTCTCAACAACACCTACCACTCCATTCTGCTGCCTTTCCTGCAACTCATCCAGACAACTCTGGTGATATATGTGCCGGCATGCCAATACTACCAAAGGCCCCATAGGCTTGTCCTTATTACTGCCCACGCTGCTGTTGGCGTTGGTCTCGATGAGCATGCTCGACGGTCTCGTGTCGACTCCCTTACCCTTAGCCTTGAGTTCCGTTTCGCCATCATCACCCTTGGCGCGCTCCGCTGCGTTGGCCTGCCTTTCTTTCCTTCTCTTTTCCTCAATAGCCTGTTTATCCTCCCACGCCTCAAACACTGCTGTTCCAGCGACTCCAGGTCCCCAGACTCTTCGGCTGCATGCCTCACACGTTGATCCTCTTGGTCGCCATCCCCTTTGACGAAGCTCAACTGATTGATTGACATTGACAAATAGGCTGCGCTCCAACAGGCGATTCGATAGCTTGAGGATTGACTCTTCATACGCATACGCCGAGAAGATGGACGCTAGGACTCCTCGAAGATCTGCCAAGTTTGGAGATGACGCAGCCGCTTGTGTCAAGAACGCCCTGAGAATGCGCAGAAAAGACAGATTGGAACCGGCATTTGACACCAGCTTCGACCCCGACAGAGATGTCGTCTGGCTGGATGTCGTTGTAAGCAGCGCCGTAAATGTGTGCTGAACCAGCGAGCGAAGAAGAGCCACGAGTTTCTCCTCATCAAACTCGTCGTCCCTCATGTTCTGCTGAGCAGCAGCGCTGAGAGCAGGTGACAATTTCTTGGTGATTTGCACACACGCATCGATCAGACTCAACCATAAAGCCTCGTCCGATGACAGCGCCTCAGTTGCCGATCTTGGAGTCTTTTGTACCAATTTCGACTTCTTAGTCGATGATTTGGTCTGGCCTTGGCATAACCATATGCCAACATGAACATATTTCTGAAGAGCTTCGAGAAGATCCTCAGCGGCGTACCCAAGACTTGGTCCTGAATACTGTTCCTCAGCACCTGTCAACAGTCCATGCATTGCGGACTCCAAGGTCTTGAGATGCTTGACAAGTCGTTCCATAGCGTCCTTGACTTGGCCTTCCCGAGCCATCAACACAACGGCCGCATCAATCACACCAGTCTCCTCCATCGTCGGCAGCAGCTTTTCGAGCCTCAAGTCAGTTGACTGCACAAGACCAACGTAATCAGATACATGAGACGGCTCAAATTTACACATGAGCTGCACATAACGTTCGACCAAGTCACGAGCGGCCACCAACTTGTGATCTGCTGTTGGCTCCTCTGGCTCCAGCAATGTCTTGAGATATGTGTGCTGTAGGTCTGCTGCATCCTCGGTAGAGTCGATCATGTGCTGATGTAGCTCCAAGCCCTGCTCTGCTAGAGTCTTCGCAGTTAATGCGGCATCAAGTTCAAGTAATCTTCGTGCATGTTCTTTAACAACACTGAGCACTTCCTGAATCTGACGTTCAGTCAGTCCTGAGTGAGGTCGCAAGCATTCGCGGAGGCAGTCGAAAACCAACTCTTGGTCTTCCGGGTCCTCAAAATACGTCTGGACCAGATTGCCATACTGTTTATCTGTCTTGTATATGCGTTTCAGGATACGATAGAATCCTGCCTTCTTGAACAATGGCATCAAGTCAGGCATGTCTGACGGATGATAGACAGAGAGTAAATATTCAGCGCTGAGCTGTGCATCCTCAGCTAGGTCGAGGCCTGGATAATTGCACAGACCAGTCAAGACGCGCGAGAGTGTTGTGCCTGAAAAGAGAAGGTATTGTGGGAACTTTGGAAGGTTCCGAGCAATAAACATGTCGAGGTAGATGGTATCCTCAGGGGCAAAGTCGTTTGGATTCATGACATCCAGCAAGATAGAGAGAACATATTGCCGGTTTATGGTTTGTCCAAAGATCTGTTCTTCTGGCATGTCTCCCCTAGAGCCGTTCATGTGCTGATCGGTGGAGTCATTCAGGAAAGGGTCCTCGAATGCCTCGTTCAACGCGCTCAGAAAGCTAGGGGCATCCAGTTTGAGAATCATACGAAGGTAGGGAAACGATGGCTGCGACTCAGAGTTAGGGATGGTACGGAACTCGTTCCCACTGCCTTTTGGCCAGGTAATAGTTCTCCCGGAAAAGAAAAACCAGTAAATCTCAGATTTAGCTTTGGTTGCCATCTCTTCACTCATCGCTTCATCGTTTGGATACACCCTGCCAGTCAGTGTATAAGACAAATAAGGGAAAATCTTGAAGGCGTTGATGCTGAAGAAGTCATCTGCTGGATTGTTTGCCGTGAAGTCCCCGTCAACCATGAGAGGTATCAATAGAGACAGAAGATCAATCATCGGAGTGATATAGTCACCAAGTGCCTGATTCCAGACGTAGATCAGAGCATCGTACAAGCTGTGTTGCTTACACAGTAATGTTATCTGGTCAAGGTCCAGTGTCACTGTCTCCATGTGGCAGATCATTTCCTCAAGTCTACTCTCCCACCCTCGACTGACGTAGTGCTGGACCAAATCTTTCACAACAGTTGGAGGCACCATCGTGATGGTCTTCTCGAGGATATATGGTTCGAGACACTCGAGAAATATGCCTCCAATATCAGCATCTTCGTACCAGTCATACATGTCCTCGAAGAGGAAGTCCTGGTTGTCGACGGCTTGACAAGCTGTGAAACAGGTCTCTGCTAATTGCTTCATGTGCTCATCGTCGTAACTCTCAGGATCCTTCTGACGCTGACCAAAAGCATACTTCAAAGAGGCACTGATGATCTCCATAATCTTGTCACGAACCATGGTGTGACGCAATGAAGGATCTTCTGGCAATCCAACGGTGAGCTTGTCTGCGTCGCCAGTATAGTAAGAAGTGGCAAGCTGAATAGCGCCTAGGTAGTCGCCATTTTCCATCATAGCAATAAGTCTGTCGGCCCAATTTGACAATGCACCAATTGAAACTTCATTGAAGCCAAGGATAAATATCCTCCCCTTGTACGCTTTGAAGCTCATGTAGAAAGCATCAGCTACGACGCCATGCATCGAGGAATCGTTCTCATCAAGCTGTTCCACAAGAGTGTGCAGCTGCTCTGAGAACAGGTCTGCGTGGTATATGTACTTTTGCACAAGATCAAAGCCCTCTGTCATGCGCATGCTCCTGTCTTCAAGTACGATCATTCTTTGAGAGATCGTAAGCACCGCTAGTACTGAACGACTGAGCCATTGCACAGCAACAATCGCTTCTTCACACTTCCACCTGCTTCGTGCCTTGAATCTGTACGACGCAGGCTGGTCCTTATCTTCACGGGGATACTCGTCTACATCCAGCACTGTCAAGATATTGGACCAGCAGTACGCAAGCTTCACCTTCGAAATATCGCTGCCAGTTTGAGGGTCAGGAACCTTCAGTTTCACTGCTGGGAACCATGCCAAACAGCCTGTCATCGCGCTATGAGGGGGAACATCCTTAGGCCGCGCCGACTTGTGTTGAGTCTGTGCCACTGGTGTAGTTGACACAATAACAAGAAGATATGGCGTCAGCATGGCTGTCAAGCCTAGGGTGTCTGTTGAACACTCAACATTGCCAAGGGGTAGAGGTGCGAAGGCAAGCACGGTGCTAGGCTTGACTGTCTTCCCTGGAGGCATTGGCGCATCCGGATATCGACCGAGAATCCGATGAGTTTTCACGGTTCGCCCAAGTGCACCGGTTCCTCTAGTCGCCAGATGCGAGAAAGCCATGCCCTTGTTATCAGCTGAAACAAGGGCTGTATGGCGTGTTCCCAAGAACCCGAGGTGAGTGATAGCAACGTCAGGAACATGTCCATCTACCGTGCGATTTTGGAGCTGCGATGGTTCCAAATGTGGTATTGTTAGGAAAGGCCTCGAGGCACGGCCTGTATCCCAGGTAAAGATGTTTCCACTCGCATGTCCTCCTGCAATTGTAGTATGATCTGCGGATATCGCTATAGCAGTGATTGGCCCAGATTCGACAGCTGAACCATGTCAGTTTCATGCAGCGCAGCGAGCGAATTGTAACCTACCTTTTGTCCCTGGACCAATAATCATTTTGAGATTTTGGTTATAATCGAACACTAATATGATACCCTTCGACGTTCCAAGTACTATCGTTGCTGATACAGCAAGACAAGTTGGGGAACCAAAGTTTCGTTTCCCTGCCTCAGAGAATGCATGGCCATTGAGCTTCCGTAGCTTTGTCCAACGAACCACCTCCCACGGCGGCGTGGGTGTCTCTAGATCGGCTTGGTCGAGGAGGAATTGCGAGCTTAAGGAGACGTTACGGCTATGGCTGGAAAGAAAAGGAAATGCCGGAGACGACGAGCGAGGTGTATTAATTGCCGAGGAGGAAATTCGCGACTGAAATCGGCGATCGAAAGGTCGGAAAGATGGTGAGGGACTGCTCAGGCCGGGACGGGAGGCTACAGACGGGAGAACGCTGCTTCCAGGAGAGGAGACAAATGATCCCTGTGGGAGGTTAGAATAGGGCTCGAGATCCTAGAATTGGTGCTCCTACTTGAATAGATGGTGTATCGTCAGGTCCCGACAAGACCGAATCTATCGGGCTACCAGCACGCTTTGGTAGACCATGCAAAGAGCTTCCACCCAAGGAGCTCACGTCCGAACTATCCTGATGTTGCTGCTGCATGATCTCGCGATATCTATTCGTAACGGATCCGTTTCCTATAGGAACTGGTGTAAGATGACGGTCGGGCCCGTCACTATCCTCGAGTAAACCATCATTAACAGCATCAGCACCAGCATCCACATCAGTACCAGCTATCGTAGGCGCATCATTTATAGTGTCGCCATTGTCCAAGCCCACGTCTCCCGCGAGCGACAAATCTTCTGAATCGGCCATTGCACTCTGGATTCCATCACTGCATGCGCAAGCACTACCGCGTTGAGATCATGGCACTGCGGGAGTAAAAGCTGCAGATTGGCGATAAGGCAACACTGTTTATGGAGCTCGGTCAAGGTATAAGATGAACCAGGTCGGAGGGGCAACGGAAAAACGTGGAAGAGTTGCCTTTTCTGGTATGATTAGACTTTCGAGCGCCTTCGATTGCTTGGCTCTTTACGGATCGATCCGCGTTGCAAAAGACGCGAATTAAAAAGGTATGGATTGCGCAAACGAAGCTATGGTGAGCTACGTAGGTTGGTAGGTAGGTCAGTAGTTCGTTAGTTACGCAGCCCCATCTTTTGGAGGTTGGCAGCGGCGCAGCGAATGCACATGCCAAGCCCCAGCCCACTCCAGGTCCAGGTGCGGGCCGTTGGATTCTCCGGACTGCGCTGTGACGTCTGTTGCCGATGGGACGTCGCATTCGCGACAAGAAGTTCCACCTTGAATCGAAGCTTTAACCAAATGCTACACCCCTCGCAATAAACATACTGAAACACTGGAACCGAACGTCATTCGCAAATCATACTCGAAATGTCTTCGATTGGGCCTCAATTGCCGCCGCACCTGTCGAAACGGAAGCGTACACCTGATGATGAAGACTCAAACTCCAGCAAACATCGTCGCAGCGAATCTCCAGCAAAGAATACAGATGAGATTGAACTAGAAGACTCGGACGATGATTACGGTCCCAGTGCACCTTTACCGCCCAAAGCACCCGTCGGCCCAGCTTTGGCGACATCGAACAAGGACGAGATAGAACTCGAGTCCGATTCCGAATCTGATACTGGCCCAGCACCACCAAAGCCCACCGTTGGGCCTGCGCCACCTCCCGCCGACATTTCGCAACGCCCAGCAACATCTCCCGACTCAGATTCAGACTCCGAAGATGACTACGGCCCTGCACTGCCAGGCTCAGCCAAAGCGAACAAACCCACGATAGGACCTCAGCTTCCATCCGCTGAACCAGCACCCCAGCGCGACTCGTGGATGCTTGCGCCTCCCACGGCATCAGGCTACTCAGAGCGCGACCCAACCAAGATGCGCAATCGTAAATTCGCTTCCAAGCCAGCGTCGTCTTCTGGTCCCTCGACTGTGTCGACAATGTGGACTGAAACCCCTGAAGAGAAGCTGAAGAGACTACAAGACTCGGTACTAGGACGCGCCGACAAGAACACAGACACAACACCGAAGCCAGGGAAGTCTCGGGAAGAGGAAGAACGAAATCGCAAGATTGCAGCAAATATTGAATCGCAACGAGGTAAAAGTCTATACGCAGAGCATCAGGGGCGAAGAGAAAAGGAAGGTAAAAAGGAGGAGGAGGAGGATGATCCTAGTAAGCGGGGATTTGACCGAGAAAAGGATATGGCTCTGGGTGGAAAGATTGGCACCGCGCAAAGGAGAGAGCTGATGAACAAAGCTGCTGATTTTGGTGGCAGGTTTTCAAAAGGATCTTTCCTCTAGCATATGAACGATAGATCTCTGGGATTCGAAGACAAGAAACTGGATCAGTACTTTTTTCTATCCAAATGAAACTCATAAAGCGTAGTTCTTTGACCAACTTTCTACCCACAGTACTATAGATAATTGAACAATTCAAATCTACAAATAGCTTCAAAGCTTTTATAAGATGAGAAACAGCCAGCCGTTTTCACCCATCAGTGACGATATTTCGATAGTACAAATTACCTATGGCTGAGCCTTTATCTCTATCACTCACTATCCCTAGGTACCTCGTCAGGAGCAGAGTGTATCTGCAGATGGAACAAATATTCTATTGCGCCATCTAACTATCAAACACCCAGAACCCATAAACTCCGCCGCTCCGTTCCCGTCCAGCTAAAAGCGTTGTTTTCTAGCCCAATGCAAATACAATAGCTGTCTTACAGATAGACAATCCCCAAAGAGTATTGGTAATTCCTCCCTTCGCGCTATCTACGCCATCATTGCCTTCATGGCCTGCGAAGCATGATACGACCATGCACGCCGCCTCAGGGGTATATATAGCTCGCCGAGCCTATACGTCCGTCCTCACCATCACCCGAATATACACCTCACCGACATGCTGTCGCCCCACGTATATGTCATGCGGTATAAAATAAATGCTGTGTCGTCAAAGTCAATTCCTTTATGATTTCGAGATTCGTGACGGTTGTGCCCAGCACTTCATGCTGGGAAAAAATGAGAGAAAACCATCGCTAAAAAAAAACAGTCGCATACTTTATATAAGGATAAAGGTCAGGTTCACATCATTACGTGGAAGCTGGTGTGCGATTTGCCGCTTCGAGTTGTGATGGTGTTACAGTCTCAGAACCATTCTGGTTATCTTGTGCTTGTCGCCTCCGGCCGAAACGTAGAGCACCTCGAACAGATGACAAGACACCACCATTTGATGTTTGAGTAACTTCTGGTGCTTGGTGAGCCTGTTCTGGCTGTTGAACTGGCTGTTGGACAGGCTCCAGCTCAGCTGCAGCGTCTCCCGTCCGACGTCGGCTGGCGGGGCCTGGAGTTTCGTTGCGGCCACTGCGGGGACCCCTGATCCATGCAGAGCGGATCGCGGCAGGGAGACCAAAGCGTGGGTTATTCCGCGGATCAAAGCTTGAACCATTGTTGGCACCCGCTTCGTTGGCAGCATCGGGAGCCGGCCTTGGCTTGGGAACATAGTAGTCGGCCTTGCAAAGCGGGCAGCAAGCTCGTCGACTTGTCAGCCAAGGGTCAACACAGACGGCATGGAAAGCATGGCCACAAGTCAATCCGCGAACGTCGTCATCGTCTTCTAGTGTGTCAATGCAAATAGCACATGTATCACCAGGGTTCTCGAGGCACTCGGGTGGCAGAGCGCCATCAATGTGGTCATCGTCATCGTCGGTCTCCTCACTAGAGATTCGCTGAAGTCGGTTGTTGTTTGCTGTTTGTTCGGTTGAGGTTTGGCCTTCAGTTGTCTTGGGTGTATCCTTTGGCTTCTCAGTCTCGGGCACAACACCTGTGGCGGTAATTTCGGGTGCCGATATTTCGGGGGCGTTGCTTGCTCCCGTTGTCTCTCCCAGTCCATTCGTCTTTGGTGCGGTGGCCGCCGGTTGCTCGTCGGTCGAATCGCGTACCTTTGCTGAAAAGTCTGGCACAATTCCATCCGCCTCTCGAATACTGTTAGGTCGAGTAGGAGGTGCTGAAACGCCACCAGTTGTGGGAAGACCCTCCTTTGCGCGATCGGAAACCCATGTTTTGTACTTCATCATCGGGAACTTGTCGTTGACTTCGTCCATAGTCATCAACTTCTTCTCGCGGCGTCTTCGATGAGGTCGAGGCATGTTTTCAAGGGTAATAGGTTCGCCATCTTCATTCATTCGCATTTGTCGATTTCGAGCGTTATAACGGAAGCAGTATTTAACACCAACGATGATCCTGGGATAGTCTGTTAGAGCCTTTGCAAGATATGGTCCAGCCATCGCCATTGGATGAGGCCAGATGTGGTGCGTAAGCCAAGTCTCACCATAAGTTTGTGAAGACAACACCGAAGCCTAGAGCGACAAAGAAGAGAAGAGGTGAGTTCGACCCGCCTCCGTTGTCTTTCTTCTCATTTCCGCTGTCTGTCGTCTCGGCAGCTGCGTGAGACGTCGTCGACGAGGGATCTTCCGCGGCGGCAGCGCGAATGACGACATGAGTGACCTCGGTCAGAATTTGATGAACAGCAACCATGTTTGCTTCCGGGCAAATGCCAGAATAAATGCTGAGCAATGTGAGGCTGGCTCGAATTAACTCGCGGGCTTCCGTGCGGGTACCATGGACCGTTCAAGGACAAACACTGGCAGATGCGGCGGCAAATAATGCACGGGCAAAGGCAATTAAAGTTAATAACTGCCAAGCCTCAGCAATCGCCTTCTGAATGCAGAAAATGCGATGTCTGTGGTATGAAGCTCCCTTTCTTCACGGAAGAAGGAGAAGATACTCGACTTGAAGCGAGTAGTTGGTGAGGTGAGAATAGCCGGGAGGGCGAAGGTGGAGTGGCAGAACAGGCAAGGCAAAGCAAGAGAAGAGACAGATCCAACGGCAAGTGCGAAAGTGGCCGCGCAAAGGATAAAAAGAGAAGGAAGGAGCCCAAAGGAATGGGGGACGGGGCGAGCGAAACCGGGCTGGGGGGCAGCGACAGATGATGATTGGCAGTGTCTATCAAGCGAGTGGGGCTCAAGCCGTGAGGGGCACTGTGAGCCGGTACCTCTTTAGTTGCAAAACTTAGACCACTTTGAGGGCTAGAGGCTAAAAAGACACGGCACGGGCTGGAGAAATTCTGGAGAGGCCCTGGCCACTGCTCTGCGCTGGAGCTAGCGGAGGTGGAGAGAACTGGACCTGCTGAAAGAGGGAGGTCGCTGCCGGTTCTAATTGGAGTAGAGGGCCTTGACAGGGGGATTCAACGGGTGGAACTGACGGGGTGATTTGTCTGTGGCTGGAACGACGATTGAGTGAGTTGGTGTGCTGAGTTTTGAGTGCGAGGTTGGCGGTTTGGGGGTGATGGGGGGAGGTGGTTGGTCGGAAAGATTGCCCGTTTCGAGGATTACGAGACGTTGGATAGATATCGCGTGTGATTGTCTGAGTTGCAAGATCCTCAACGGATGTAAGTTAAATGAGCATTGACTTGGCCTGAATCAAGACGTGCGACAAATTGAAGAGATGAATGAGGTAGGTAGGTAGGTGTTGGATAACCATGAGATAATGAGTAAATAGCGTGCTCAAAAGTCATTGAACACCGGCATTTAAGAGGAACTGCATGTCCGAGAATGTCACGATTGATAGATCTATAAGGGTCCAGAGGTCAATGGAGGCATCCGTTAATAAACCTTGCTTTGTTGCATTTACAATACAACAAGCAGTCTTGTTCCGTATTCGCGGGCGTATTTAACGCAGTAGTACGCTTGCTTCACTCTGTCGCTCAAATCCGTAGGTGATCCGTGGCGCAGTCCGCGGGGGACAATGAAGTCTGAAGGCGTCATTCAAGCGCACGGGGACTCTGACCAGGGGTTCCTCTGAGCTCCTGGGCTTTGTTCATTTTGAGGAATTTTGATTATCGGATTTTCCTTGTCCTATGAGACAGGGCAAGTTTCTGAGACGGGATGAACAATATTAACCATTACCAAGAGTCTGGAAGCCTGGTTACATCTGGCAGATCCGACTCACGTTACGGTTTCACTTTAAGCAACCTGTCAGCTCTACTCAAGTCTAAATCAACTCCAGATGCAGTCATCTCACTACCTATAGTTCACTGTCGATACTAATCTCAGCAGTTAGTTTACCAACTATTAAGCTTCCGCCACAGTAACATGCCGTTCGCAAATTTCCGAGTCACCGGTTTACGCCGTTGAAGTGCTAACTGACAATCAAGGTGTATTGGGGACTGGGCTTTGGCCTCCTACTCAGAAGCCTTTGTTTATTTATTTATCCTTTCTTTTGCTTGCTTTGGAGGCCCAAAACTTTGGCCGGATAATGACAAGCATCACAGCGCTTACCACCGAAACGGCTCCACTTGTTGCCGACTTAATTCGTCTCAAGCCCGGCCCGCATCACGGAGCTCCTTGTTTCTGAACCGCTCCACTAAGATCGTCATCGGCAAAAAGAAGGATAGTAATTAATGCGAAAATGTTTTAACAAAATCGCACACTGAAAGGTTTCGAGGTAAAATAAGCCCAAAAAGGGGGGGCAAGGTTGTTGACAGGTGATGATGTTGAGACTGTCAGCTGTGGCCTCGGCCTAGGTGGTCTAGACAAGCGGCACAGCTCAGCCGTTCACATACGATTAGTAGGCGTAGGGGACGCATTCAATATCTTTGGTTGGCCTTAGTGTGGCTGAAAGTGCACATAGAGTTCGTGTGCCTGCGTATTGATGGTGAAATACGCGGTGGCTCTATGCATAAGCCCAAGTTTCACGGTGAATCCGGTAATGTCAATTCGCAGGTAGCTTATTATCATGAAAAACAACAGCTCAATTCGAATGACGATGTTCCTGCAGTAGGGAAGTGCCATTGTACGACACAACCTTCGATCGGGTGGCTCTCATGCAATCGTCAACCCATCACAGGCCTCCAATGCACCTCAGGCCTCGGGTGACAGCTGTCTCAAGAGTGGGGATACGGCAATCTTTAAACAAACAAGAGAATATCAAAACAAGGCGGTTTGACAATACGACAAGACTTATTGAAGCAACCTCCAGCGATGCTGAAACACTTCCAAGATGCACAACACGAAGAGAGAGAGTCGACATGTACACTACAGTGCATCACGTTAAGCTCTCACACGGCTCCCTAGCGTCGATTTAACTTGTGTGGGTTGTGCTTTTGGGATGGTCTTACAGGGATAATGTGCTGCACCCCGTCCTCTCTGGCGAGTCTTGGCTTACTGGCTATCGTCTTGGCTTGTGGCGATTGGATCCTAAATGCCTCGCTGTGATGCATTAACGCTCTGACAGGAAGAAGGTCAGCGGGGTTTGAGCCTCAAACAACCGGAATCTGCGGGAGGCTCGGCTGCAACGGGTTCGTTGGTCGTTTTCTTTTTACCTCAATTTTCAATCGTTGAAGAAGAAGTTTCTTGTGTCCTCGTGCCTCATGCCTCGTCATGGTTTATCAGGTCATTGCTTCGTGTGTGTTCCGCGCATCCCGGTAGTTGGTGCTTGATTCTTTATGGGGCTATGACGCAGTCACTGAAACGTCAAAGAATAGGCATCGAGACAGTTGCGAATGTCTTGTCAGACACCAAAGCAAAAGCCAAAGATTCATTCTACGTAAGATCTTCGCTGGTTAACGTTACTTGCTAAAACCCGGAACTCTCCAGCATCAGAGAAGAATCAACTACCGAGATGGGGGGATGTCGTCGTCAACGCCAGGCTGTGCAGACATATCCCATGTAAGTGCGTTGGATTCTCTTAAGGTGAATTACAAATACCAGAGTCTATGATGTCTACACCATGAGGCTATGTTGTCTTGGCTCTCCGTCTTAACATCGACAGCATAGCAATCGCCATCAGTGACATGCTTGTCAAATCATACTGATATGCTCAAAACCTCCCTGTCAGTGTCTCTCCAGTCCTTTCCACTTGTGTCAAATCCCGGATGGATGGACCCTGACTCTTGCTGCATGAGCATCTATGTCCTTAGTCAGACGTTTTGACGATCAGAACGTTCCCATCGATTTGGCTTGTTCGGAGGCTTTTGATGAGATGCACACTAAATTGCATGTGCTTTGACGAATCAGTGGTGAGCCCAGGTAGCCTTCAGCCATAGATCTTAGGGTAACGGCAAGGCCGTTACTGGCTTTCTTAGATCATGGGTGATGCTTAGCTTGAGATGTTATACAGAAGTCCGGGTTGTGATACTGGAACCTGGGGTCTATAAACCAGATGAACACATCAAATATCAGACAAAATCATTCAATTTGAAGTATCTACATTGATGAATCCATTTCACTACCCCTCAGCTGTCGTAACTCTTTCACTTGGCTTTGGCTTGGCTCTGGTGTGCCCAGAAGGCGTCGAATGGCTTCATAGACCTAAACCCCGGATGCCACCCCCGCTTTGCTTAGTTGATGGCCTGGTCGAGATGCATCATGGGGTACTTTAGCGGAGATGTGGTGTTAGATCTGGATCCGAAGCCAAAGACGTACGATACTCTTGAAAATGAGGATTGCTTTATCCTGTCTCAATATTGACTGTTGCAATCGTGAAACGAATTTACCTATATAAAAAAAAAATAACCTGGAAGCATTAAGCAATGATAGAAACTGAAAGAGCCTGGGAGAGTACCTTATCGTTCCTTCTCAAGTTAATCAACCAATCATAGATCCTCAATCTTCCTCCACACTGCCTTCCTAATCGGGGCCTTAGACAGCTCCACACTAAAACACAGCAAGAAACAGGCCGCCCGATTAACGCTGCATTTCATACCGTCTAAAACATCTTGACAAAAACGTACAAACAACTTGGACTAATCATACAATCCCTCAAAATGCCTCCTACAAAGCTCCCCGAGTCTGGAAATCCTCTGTAAGTCCTTCCAAACCTCTCAGAATAGAGTGGCGGTGCATTATACTTCTACCCTGGTGATTCGAGGTGGAGAGACGATGCACCTCGCAGCGCAGTTTTGAGTCAGCTCCCCAATAGAAGAGGGTGTGTGTGGGCTGACCTTTGCCTGGTTGTTTATAGTGTCTTTCTTGACATTACTCTCGGAGGTTAGTCTTCCCGTGTGTTCTCCGAAGACGGAGCATATCGCTGCTGAAAGTGAGGCTATTCCCAGTGATCTGCGGAACAGGCCGTGATGACCCTGTCGATATCATTGTTGACTTCGGGCACTCAATCAATGTTCTGAATGCAAACTAACAATATCAGGTGAACCTCTTGGTCGCATCCAGATCGAGCTGTTTAAGGATGTTGTACCAAAGACAGCTGAGAACTTCCGTCAGTTCTGCACCGGCGAGAGCAAGAACAGTGCCGGCCGTCCTCAGGGCTACAAGGGCTCCAAGTTCCACCGCATAGTGAGTTTCGTATCCCCGATGACAGGTACAATCCTAACTTGAGGAACAGATCCCAAACTTCATGTGCCAAGGTGGTGACTTTCTCAATAACGATGGTTCAGGATCGACCTGCATCTGGGGCTACAAGAGCTTTGAAGACGAGAACTTCACTCTCAAGCATGATCAGCCAGGCCTCTTATCCATGGCTGTGCGTGGTATACCCCCGGCTTCCATGAGATTGTCACTGACAGATTAATAGAACGCTGGACCCAATACCAATGGTTCTCAATTCTTCATCACAACCGTTCCCACACCTTTCCTCGATAACAAGCATGTCGTCTTTGGCAAGGTCGTCGACGGCATGGACGTGGTAAAGAAGATGGAGGCTACCAAAACTGGCTATGCTGCCCCGGATAGACCGAACCTTGACGTAGTCATCTCCCAGTGTGGTGAAATGTAATCGTTCATGGTTTTGCTGGTTTTGTAGACTGTCTCTTGTTGGAAACCACAAGGAGATACGGGGCGGTAAAACACGATCTGGTGCTGCGGAGGCCGAGATCTGGATCAGTAGAGATACCATCCCAAATACACATCTCGATGCGCCCCTGGCTCGGCGCTTTTCATGTCTTACTTTGTTACACTCGTGTCTCTCGAGGTAAATTACATGCAGCTAGTGTCGCAAATATGGCTCGGCATCTGATATCATCTTCTTGATAATGACCAGAAGCTGGGCATAGAGAGTCCTTAGGCATAGAGAGTGTAAGAATTCATGGTAATCATGCCGAACTATTTGCCATGAACCGATTAGTTACACGACCAAGTTGAACGATAAGCTGGTGAACCAGCCTCAAAGGCTCCCAGAATCACTCTCACCGCACCGTGTTAGAGTGACTGCCGAGATGATCATATTACAGTCCACTTTAACACATTCACCAGAACAACAAACACGTTTCACTTCACTAAACACAGAAATCGATGCGAACTATTTTGGAATTTTTATCTCAAACTCTGGTTCCTTAGATTCCCGCGTATCCCATCGCCCACCGGCAAAGCACCCAACCAAAAGCAAAATCATAACGCTGCATTAAATCATGTGCACATGCCGAAAGAAATTGGCCTACCTCTTCTCTCCCCCCTTTCTCCAACGCCCATAGACACTGAGAGAAAAGGGGGGAGGTGAGAGGCGCATAAAATCAGATTGGTATCTATATATCCAACGCCGTGAAATGCGACCGGCGCCCCTTTTTTGCTGTGTTGTAAACCCTATACCTGCATCTCTCGGAGATGAGGAACACGAAGCCGTCTATATATACTTGAGAGACGAAGGAAGGATGGTGAACCTTGACAGTATAATAACATATATCAAGGAGTAGGGTTATTGAGTAACCTAGAAGTTACCAAACACCCAGTTTTGGCGGCGGCGGAGGAATGGCGTGGGAATGGGAGGACCATCGCTCTGTGTCTGAGAGGGAGCGCCGCTGCTGGTGGAGGAAGTATCCTCGCGGAACTCGCCGCCGGGCATTGTATGTTGGGGAGCGTTAGCTTCTCCCGAGGAGGTTGGTGTATTAATGTGTGTGACGATGGTCTTGATGACTGTGGAGGGCTGAGGTTGTTGCTGCTGGTCACCACCAGTAGGTTGTTCCTTGGGTCGGGTGGTGTAGAGAGTCTCGTAAACAGTCGAGGCAGTTGGTGGTGTAGGCACAGCATCGGAGGGATGAGAAGTCTTGCTTCGGGTGACAAAGGCTGTTGTTGTGATTGTCTTGGTGCTGGGTCCTGCCTCTGTAGGCTCAGGTTCGGGCGTAGCAAGAGACTCAGCGGGCATGGTAACATAGACAGTGCTGATAATGGGAGAAGGCTTCACAGTCGCTGTGACAGTAACAGTAGCCACGCCACCACCATTGCCAGCGCCTCCGTCGACGGGTGCAGTAGAGGTAGGCTTGACAGCAGTTGATGAAGGAACAGTGTCGTCGCCTTTGCTGCCATCAACGTCGACCTGGAAGTTGGACTTCATCTGATCCTCGATGCCAGCAGAGTAAATGTTCTGATTGTCGACCCATTCAAGAGTTTGTAGGTTCTTGGCAGCGAATGGTTCGGCGTCAGGTCCAGTAATCTTGATGTCGATAACACTCGAGTAACTCTCGTTGCGGGCGATGGCATCCATGGTGAAGCCATTGGGATCCTTGTCACCGCGCATAAATGTACCAGCCCAGGGAAACTTGCCATTCTTGGTGGCCTCCATGTCAATCTTGTCCTTGTTCAGGTCGGGCCAGTCCCAGTACCAGTAGATGGTGTAAATGTCACCAGTCTTGAGGTTGTCGGGCAGCTTGATGTCGGACTGGCAGGCCAGCTCCTTGGTGGAGAGAGCGCCTTGAGGAGCGAGTTCGCTAGAGCGCTCAGTGCTGAGTTCACCAGGGTTTGGCTGATAACACTGGCCATCGTCGTAGTTGCGCGTGGCGAGAAGCTTGCCACGCTTGTCACCGCCTGTGCCTTGCTTGTTCCAGAGAAGATGAACGTCAAAGAGCTTCTCCTGCTCCTTGGGTTGAGTGGTGCCATAGAAATAGATAGTGCCGCGGTTTCTGGGCTTGTTGGGCTGGTTTTGAGGAAGGGTTGTGTGGCCATTCTCAAGATGCATAATAGCAATGTAATCGCCAGGGGCAGCCTCGAGCATGGGATATTGAGGCTTCTTCTCAAGCGGGAACTTGTTGAGAATTTCTTCGCCAGAGTAAGCGGACTGGCCTGACTGAGGAAGAATGTTCTGGGGAATTGTGTCGGTGAATGGAGGATTCGTAGAGTCGCGAGGCACATATCCACGAGGGTATCCTATGTTCCCAAACATTGTGCCATTTCGAGCGAGCTTGTAGGCATACTCAACCCAGGAGTGCGCCAGGGCTGGAGAAATGAGCGTTGTACTCGCAAGAGCGAGACCAGAGGCCTGGAAGAATTTCATGCTGAATACTGATGTTTCGTAAGGTTTTTTAGTGGTATTTTGCTGTCGCAAAAATGCGAGTTGGTCGTTTTTCTTTTTCTTGTGTTGAAATAAAATTGCAATGATATTTCGAAAGGAAAGTTGACGAAGAGTGAACTCCGGGGAGGAGAATGAATGCGTCGCGTTTTATGCACCAAGGAGCGGAAGAGAGGCAAAGCCCGTCACTATGGAAATCCGCAGATGATGTTGCTATTGTTGATGAAAAGGGAACAATTGTTGTGTGCGAGCGAGCAGTGAATAGGGCTTTGTGGTGTTAAATGGTTGACAGCTGGCGAACACTGGCAGAGTGTGAGTGGCCTTGGTTGACAGGCAACGAGCGGTGACTGAACACTGACCAATAACGAACACTTCAAGCTATCAATGAAAGAGCCTTGAACCTCTGCAATCAATGGTGATTGTGGTGTGTTTGACTTGGGTTGCAGTGTAAGGTATGTTGTTGGAAGACTGAGCGAGCGCCGGCGCAGGTAAAGTGTTGATGATTTGGTCAGTCCTGCTGAACCTCAAGTGAAAGAGGGGAACACAAGGAAAGAAATTTGTTCAATGAAAAAAGAGAAGAGAGAAGGAGAAGAAGAAGAAGAGAGAGAGAGAGGTGACAAAGGAAAAAGGAGAGAGAGGTTGTATACCGCTTGCTCTAGTTCAGCATCTTTGGTGTTCGTGAATCACGAACGACAAAACGGGTGATGCGTGTCAATTTGTGATCCGAGAGCGCAGGAGCTTAACGTCAGAGGCTCTTACAGCCAAGAGATCACGACAGCGAACGGATGTTATAGCTTGGATCGGATGGGAGGACGAGTGGTGATGTAGAGATTGCACGAGATAGGGACAATCAAGAACACAAGCAAGTGGGGGGTGTTTCGTAGAACTCAAGTGAGGTAGACAGACACAAGTAATGCACGGCAATCAAGCAGAGATGGCAAGCAGGCACCCGAAGGACGAAACACTCTGTTCTTTCAGTCTGGAGAGAAACATGAGATCTGGGACGGGGGATGTGAGGCATTGTATATCCCCCTGGTGGCCCCAGGACCTATCGTTAGGCATCATATTGCGGTCCAGGAAACTGGCCTCGTACAGGCGGAGTCGAAACGCGGACGGGAAGAAGAGAGAGATGCAGGCATGCAAGGCACGATCATGGCAGGACAGGGCAGGGGAGAAAGACGAGGCGCGGCTAAGAGCATGTCATTGTTGAGATGGTGCAGAGCTTGGCGTAGCATCAGCTAGTTCATCTCATCGTATCGCGCATATCTGATCGCGGCAGCTCATACATGGGCATAATACAGCCACTATGGCGCGTTTAGACTGGGAATGCGGGCATAGAAACAGGAGCACCAAGATCATGTTCGTCGCAGCGTCGTCTGGGGAAGCGCTCAAGGGGGCACAGACTCTGTCCCAAGAACCACTCAACAGAATATGAGCTCTGTAGCCCAGCGCAAGGGTAAGGATCCCAGGCTGAGAATAGATGTTTCCCACGAAAGAGGAACGTTTCGAAACTGGGATCCTGATAGCCGCCTGAATGGTCAAAGAGTATCGTGTCAATAGCTCAGGCAACGCGTCTGGGTCGAGACTCACAGCCCAGCGGTGGTTGGCTATCCACAGAGACGGGATAGTTCAATTCAAAGCGAAAACAAGGATATAGCTGGTCTAGAGTCTTCAAAATAATGCCTGTAGTAGACTAATCTGTTGCCGGGATTATCAAGATAGAACGAGAGAGAAAATAGTATGAAACGTCTGGATGCGAAACCAATCGGTTGGATGTCGTTGCTCGGTTGGCGCCCACACAACGCGGGCGTCTAAGGAAATTAACTGGCGACGGTTGCAAGCGCGGCTGTACCTTTTTTAGCGGCCAGGGACCAATTGGCTGTGGCTTGTGCTCTAGAAATGATCGGTGCAGGGATTGGAGACAGGGGCTGGTTCGCTGTAAATTTAGCAGACAGCAGTAAAGAACGGGTATTGCTGCCTCAGAATTGCGTGGACTGGCCAGTCGCCTGAGGCCTACCGTCGTAGCCAGTACCACTTCTTCGCTTAAGCTCAGTGCCTAATCAGTTGTGGTCTTGGGCCAAGGCTACGGTGAGAGAGTGAGAGTGGCTTACCATCCATCAGTTGAAGATCTATTTTAGACGCCTTTGTTGGTCATGACTATTATCTCTCAAATTTATCTATATGAAACCGCAATATCCTCTTTTTTCTTCTTTTTCTGTTACTTTCTCAATCTCTCTCATTTATTTACTGATTAGTAGTCGTCATCGTCCCACAAGGTCATCTTCACGGTCGCTATAAAATTATCGCTGCATTGACGACCTTGTCTGATCAAGCGCCCGCCCGACTCAACTCCACCAGAATATGATGATGACGAGGCCAGCAAATATCTTGGAAATCTCGTGTTGAACCTTGACGAGGTCGCTCAGCTTGTGACCGTACATTTTTTTTTTCTGTCTGGTGGTCTCTTTGTTATGAGCTGTTTTCTCGTATATTTCCTTCTTAATGACATGCTGTTCCTTGACTCATCTCCACTGCTGAACCCTCAAATGCAATGCATGCGATGTCTCGTCGTACACAACCATCCATACCAGCAAACATCAAAAGAATTCTATATTGCTCATTTCATCCAACTAGGGACTGCTTCAGTAACCGATATTCTCCTCCTTTAACATATCTCAGCTGTTCAAGGCATATTCACTCCTTCAGTGCGTCCCTTCAATATCCAACCCTCAACTCGATTCAACCTCAACACCAAATCACACATCGTCAACTCCTTCAAATGAATATCGAATTCGTCTGCACTAACAATAACAAACCTCCTTCACTCCTCGGAAACTCCATAAATCTATCGTCTGAATATTCAATACCTCCGCACCCCCTCAAACTCACTCATCCCTCATCCACGCCCCTCCCTTGACATATTCTCCTCACACGCCCTCTCTGTTCATTCGGTCTTTGGACGTCTTTTTGAGAGAACAACACACGTCAAACACCCAACTATAAACTTGCAAGCACTAAAAACTTCATCATCTTCAGAACATACACCGTAATTACAATATCAAACTCATTTCAACAGCTCACGTGCCTGTGACTGTAGCTAAGTAAGGTATCTCGTTCCATCTCCATTCTTCAATGGCTTCTCTCAATGTCTCACTTCCCCATCCTTTCTCACCCTCCATCTTTCCCTCTCTTACTCCTTTCAGCTTCTCCAAGTTTAGCTTCCGCAATTATTGCTTTTTCGACGTAGATGGCGTGCACAGACTATTTGGGTCGTTTTTTTACTCCTTCAGATTACTTACCTGTAGTCCACCTACGTAAAGGGAACGGAAAAACCGTTGTTTCACACCCTCGGAAGCTTTATTCAATAACCCAATCTCGAGTGGATCGAGATGAAGAAACGCTAAATTCCATCGTCGCCATCTAAACCTTCACGGCGCAGATCCTCCTGGTGCCTGCATGCGCTGTTTACCTTAGTCTCTGTTGCTCATGTAGTGATCGACCAACGAACCTGTCACTCTAAACTCTCTTTTAGCCACTGATGAGCTGAATTCTGAGACGTCATGAGGAATTTCACTGAAACTGATAATCATTTCCCTACGCGGACATTGAATAGCCACATCCATAAAAAAGAGGCATCACAGTGAAGGCGAAAGGTGACGAGTTGGATGAACTGATTAATTTGATTCTGTAATCTTCCTTGAACTACCAAACGATATACTTGTCGTATCTATAACGAACTTGGTATTACTGTACTCTCATAACCCAACAACTCCGAAAAATCATCCTGAACGCCACCGAGATTACCATAGCGTACCAACCCAAACCGAACCGAGCCAAATCCGTAACATTACATGACTATTGTGACATTAAACGCGTAAATGCATGATCCATCTCATCAGTGATCTCGTTTACCATCCTCCTGCTGCTGCCATTGTGACTGGCACATGGCTATCAATAGCATCTCCTCGTCTTCGCTTCATTGGCCTGGGGCTACCATCACGATCAGCTCCAGCCATAGCCCACTGTGATTGTGTCCAAAGAGCTGTCTGGTCACTGCTGGTCTCGGGCTTATGGTGTGATCCCCATTCTGGTCCACCAGTGCTGGCAGACCATCCGTCCAGCGCCGGCATGTCCCAGCCTTGTAGGCTATCTGGGTTATCGTAGCCAAGTGAACTAGACAGATCCAACCCTGATGTGGTCGTTGGGCTCTGGAAAGGGTTCACGGTGGAGATGACAGGCTTGAGATCTGCCAGTGTTGTTTGCGCATCGTAGTATCCCGCCGTCTGGCTGTGTCCGTGTCCATGTCCATGTCCAGCAACCGGATGGCTATCATTTGCTGTGCTGCATGTTGAGGGCATGAAACCAACGCCTGTGCTTGGAGGCATACCGTGGTCAAAGCTGGTCGGGTACGACGGCTGTAAACCTGCTGTTGGTGGAGGTGTAGCGAGACCTCCAGCAAAGGACTCGAACAGTTGAAGTCCACCATTGTTTGTCGCGGGAACATTTGGCACCTGAGCCAGGCTCACGCTGGGATCCCATGCAGAGCTAAAAGTCTCGTTCATCGCTGCTGTCATGTGCTGGTTGATTGAAGGCGTGGGCGACATGATGGCATCTCGCGACATGGAGGTAGAAGGATAAACGAGGGCCTTTTGTTGGTGGTAGCGGGACATGGGATCGTTGACTGTCAACCAGCGCCACGAAGTACCAGCCGGCTTGAATACCGGGTTGTACTTGTACCATTGGTTGGTTGTGTTGAATCGCCAAAAGACAATGCCCTGGCGGACCCATCGGTTGGAGTCGGGAGCACACGACCAAAGTTCTTGGTACATGGCAACCTTGCAGATGAGATCGCTTCCAGTCAGGTCACGACGAGCCCAAGAAGCGGCATCGCCGTCGTCCTCGGATCGCTTACGCTTACTACCAGAGCGGTCCAGATCGTGCTTCTTGCGGTCATCTCCCTTGCTGCGCTTGTCCTTCTTTCGTTGATGCTCGACATCAGGATACTGAACAGCCATGCTGAGAATGCTAGCCCACTCCACGGCGGGAAAGGGAACATGAATATCCTGACGGGGGCGCGAGTGGCAGTCACAGTCAGCCTTGGAGTCGCTGCAGCCCCGGCGGTGAATGCCGGTCTCATTGGTGTAAACACCTTGCTTCTTGTCATCACCGTGAAGCTCAGATGGGCGAGTGAGACGTGTAACACACTTCCATCGGTGGTTCTGGAGGTTGGGGTTTGTGATGGCAACCTCGACAAAACCAGTGAGCTCAGAGCCTGAAGGGAAGCGAGCATGCTCATGCAACTCAAGAGTAGCGCACATCTCAAGAAGTAAGCACTCCTCATCTCGAGTGGGGAGATCTAGAGTCTCGTAGATCTCAGGCGCATCCTTCTGCCATCGGCGAGTTACCGTCTTAACACAGGCAGAAGTGGTTCTATCCAAAGAGCGAGTATACTCATGGAGTAACACATCCTTTCCAAGTACACTGGGGCTGTCATCACAGTTGTTGTACTTGTTCAGGTGGGGGAAGGACTCTGTGTCCAGAGCGTTGTCCTGAGCGTCATACGCGATCTCATCCTTGAACTTGACCTCAGACGAGGAGACATAAATCTCTGCCGTCTTAGGGCGGACTGAGATAAGAGACTGGAGAGCAAGGAGTTGTGAGAAGTACTCGTAGTTGGGCTTCACATCAGGCACTCGGCCTTCAGCAAGAGCAGTCAGGACAGGGTTAGACTTGAAGGATTCTTGCTCCTCTTCGTCATAGTAGTCCTCAGAGTTTGTGGAGCCAGGCTCCTTCTTCTCTTCCGCAGGGAAGAGGAAGTGGACTAGTGAAGTCAGTATGAGATGTATATGAGGCACACGGCAGTGACTTACAGCATCGCAAGTCCTCGAAGAACTTCTTGACCACTTGCATATGACTTGAGACCTGCTTGCGTCCCATTTGCTCAATGCTATCATTGCTGTTGTCGATTCGAAAAATTTCTTTGCTGCCAAGGATAGCAACGCAAATTGTGAAGATGTACTCGCTGATGAGCATGTTTCGACCATGGAGCTTGCCACCCATAGAGAACTTGCGGCGGCCCATGTGAGGCATGAGAAGAACAGCTGAGTTCCATTAGTACATGTCAAGCATAGAGCAACGCGAGGGTATTCTTACAGTCAACAAAGGCATCCTCAAGCTCTGGTCTTCTCCAAACACCACCCTTATCCTTCTGAGTGTCTTTGTGTGCTTGTCGATTGCGGTACTGGCGGAAGGCAGGCCAGAAATATAGAGGGTTGACACCATTTCTGGGCCTTCTTTGGTATCGAGGCTGGTTTCTGGGTGTAGGCACGCGGTACAGGCACTCGAATGATTGTGAGGGGATCATGGGAGCTGGGAGGCTGACTGGTACCGAAGGCGAGATGCCTACTGTGTTGGGATAGCATGATACCATGCTGTTGAAGTTGTGTGACTGCGCATTGGCGGCCTGTTCACGTAGAGGCAGACGGCTGTTGTTGTGATATGTTCGTCGAGCATCTTGAAGATAGTCTGGTGAAGGTGTATAGCGTTGTGAGGACAGCACTGGCCTCGGGTGATAGAGTGATGAAGACATGGCAACAAGCAAGTGTTTGGCAAAGGAATGCCGACTGGAGAGCTCAATAAGATAGAAAGACTTGAACCAGCTGAAACGAAATGCCTTTGAGGACTCTACGAATGCAGACAATGAGTAGAACAGAGATGATGAGAATGTTGAGAGGAATTCAAGACGTGGAATGGTGGGATAGATGTATGCATCTGAAGAAAGGAGTGTTCAGGCACTGGAACGAAGAGTCACCAGGAGAAATCTAATAAACATCTATAAATCCTAGACTGGGGAGTATATCAGTGATAGTCTGCGGACCAGGGCTGGAGCGCCCCTCTCAACTCAAACAATCAAGATCAAATCCATCATAAACCATCCTATACTGTCCTAACCACCAAGGGTAATGGGGTCGTGGTGGATGGGGATGGGGTGGGGATAGGAATGTGTGGGAGTGGGAAGGGCGCCGCTCCAGCTCCAGCTTCAAACTCCAACAACAGCGGGGAACAGACATGGCTTTGCCCGGAGGGATGTCTGCTGTCGGTAGTCGTGGCGGCCAATTGTGAGTGCCTGCAGAAGCCACCAGCACATGGCAGCTTGGAGCATTGATCGAGGGCGTTAGCATGCAAGGGAGCGTCAGGGCGGGGCCGCGATATCTATGTGCTAACCCGACCTGAACATCAACCAAGGGACTGTGGAGGGGGGCGTGTGTCGAGGGATCTCAGAGACATCTTCAGAACGAACGGTGCAAGGTACAGAAGGTTTGGTATGTGCACAAGATTAGAATCAGACATTAAGAGGATCCGCAAGCTCCCCTGGCCCGTCGCCCGTAAACTCAGGGCATTGAATTCTTCTGTCCAGATCGGAGCCACCCCGAATAAGCGTTGCGAGTAATGCATGCTATCCGCTCCGCAGCGATCAAACGACCCTTGCCAAGGGAGAACGGCGCAGAGCTCATGGAGAGCGAGATCAGCCGTGCAGGCACAGGAACAGGAACCCTCAGCCTTGTCGCAACTCTCTCTGCCTCTCCCGTGTAAAGGCAATAGTATATCTGTAGTTTACTATTCCATGCTTCACATATCCATCTCATCAGTTTCATTGCCAATATTCACCCTACTCCTCCCCTTTCCAGTCAATTGCTGAAGGGCCACCTTGTTCACCTGTCCTCCAACCTTCTTCTGCATCTTTGCGATCTCCTCCTCAGCATCGACTGCCTCTGCCTCCGCAAAGTCCAAGACAAGCTTACGACCGAGCAAGTGGGTGTCCCTCAACGCATTTAGTGCGTTCTCGGCTTCGCGGGGAGTGACAAAGTCGGCAAAAGCAAAACCCCGAGGGGTATAATCAGCCTTCTTGGGTAGGCGTACCGATCTAAGCTGGCCATAGGTTCCAAACAGTGACCTGATGTCCTTCTTGGTCGCCTGGAAAGGCAAGTTCTTGACGATGATCTTGGTGCGCTGCCCTGCAGCCTTCTTAGCCTTGTCTTCCCGGCGTCTCTCCTCGGCTGCGTCATGGCCCTTGTGCGATGCCTTAACAGCCAGGACATGATCGTCAAGTACATGACCATCCATGACTTTGAGTGCAGCCTGGGCTTGGCTCCTTGTGCGGAACTCCACAAACCCGAATCCCATGCTAAGTGTCTGCCCTGGTTTCTTCGGGTCCATTTTAGTCTTAACTCTAGCAGAGACGAATCCGTCGAGAGACTGAAAAGCTTCAGCAAGCCTAGATGTGGAAGTCGAAAAGTTTAAATTTCGCACAAACAGAGAGGTGGTTTCCAAATCCTCCTCCGGCTTATCACCGCGTGACAGCAAGTCATCCACACTAAGATTTTGGACCGTCGGAGCCGGACGATCTTTTAGTGACACGGCTTGATCCAGTTGGTCGCCACCTCTGAAGATGTCACTTGGCGCTTTTTCCAAAAAGAGCACACTATCTCCAATCCGGCGATATGCCAGCTTCCCAAAAGCAGATTTGGCGTAATTGGGCTGCGAGAACTGGACAATGGCGATTGTCCCGCTCGGGGGCATCAAAACTCTCAGCACGGGCCCAGATTCCTCGAAGAGCTTACGGAGCTCGTCGATCGTCGTCCCGTAGGGAAAGTTTTTCACCAAGATGGCCGTATCACCCCGCTTCTTTGACTTGAAAGCTTCGAGGTCCACTCCATTAGCGGTAAAATATGCTTTGGTCTCTTGAATGACGCTCGTCTCCGCGATGGCCTGCTTGATGGCAGCATCGGCCGAGGTAGGGTCAAGAAGTTCTGATTTTGAAACACCAAGACGGTCGGCGACCGACGCGTTGACGGCGTCCTGGCTCATATACAGCGCATTCCAGTTGAACGTAGTAGCAGCTGCCTCTTGTTTCTTCCGAATCATGTTTTGTTTCTTGAGGGGCAGTTTGGAAATTGCAAACTCATCCAGACCCGTGTCTCTCTTTGCACTCGCAGGAATGATGTGAAGAATACGCCCCTGAAACGTCGTCCCGTCCATGGCTTGGAATGCTTCAACAGCTCCCGACGGGTCAGTAAACAACACCAGGGCGAACCCCTTGCTGGTACCTGAATTGCTGACTGGTAAATGAACCTAGTATTTCAACAGCTATTAGTTGATATCCAGACTAGTATAATCCTCAAGAAATGTAGTAAGATTGGCAACAATTCAGTCAATCGAAGCATCTACTAAAATATTCGCTCAAGTTCTCATCAAATACCGAAGTATAAGCTGTCCCTATCTGAGCTTCATCACGTCGCCTTTGTTTTGTAAATAAATAAAAGAAAATCGTCCGATACATACCTCTTCAATGGTTCCGAACCGCTCAAATGCCTCCCGGAGATCTTCCTGGGTGGCGCTGTAGGGCAGGTTTCGGACAAAAAGTCTTGATGTTCGGCGGATCGCCTCAAGTGAATCGTCCTTTGCCGGTTCACCCCCTGATGCCTCCATCGTGGTCTCATTCATCGCCACGCCAGTTGTAGCTGGCGGGTCAACAGAAGTGGGTTCCATTGCTTCGCCTCCCTCTGCATGATCGGTCTCAGTTATTGATAGCCCTTGCGCAGGAGTTCGTTCCAAGTCATCGGGATCAACAAGGTCCAGTAGTCTGTTTGTTCGTGAACGAAGCCAATCGTCATCCTCTGCGACTACTTCCCCCTGTTCCAGACTTGATTTCGCAGCTGCTTCTCGAGGCTCCACGGGTTCGTCGCCTGCAGGAGTTTCCGCCTGCGCATCAGAGACCATCCTTGCTTCTTTCAGCTGCGATGGCAAAGATTGAGAGACCAGCGGCTTTTCTGGTGCTTCGATCCTGCGCTGCTTCTCCCTTCGAGTCGGGATCTGCTCGTACTCATCGTCGCTCTCCTCTTCGGGAACAGCGGTGGCAGCAACAGCAGCAACGCCGTCACCGATACCACCCCGGACACCATCATCGAGCGCACCCTCTCTGCCTTCCTTCATTACGTGAAGGAACTCGCGTAGCTTCGGGTCCGCCGGTTGGGGCTCATCTCGCTTGCGCTTTCTCAAGCTCGAGTCTGACTCCTTTTCAGCGGGCTGCTCATTGCCCTTGATTGTTGTGGATGGTGTTGATGCAGCTTTGGAATGCCAGGCGCTCTGGCCTTTGCCTTTGGTGAGGGCGGGGTCTGAGATCTAGCATTCCATCAGTATGAGAAGTCAAGACATTAAGAGGAGTCAACTCACAGGTCGCGCAGTCTCTACAGCAATCTTGGACATACGAATGTAAGACCTGTTGAAGTACTTGACTGCCTTTGAGGCATCTTCGGGTGTCTTGTAGCCCACATAGCCAATGCGTCGCTGGGGAATCAGCTTGACATCGGTAATCTCGCGACCTTGGGCGGAGAAGTGCTTCCGAAAGTCAGCCTCTGAGATACTGGGTGGCAAACCCTTGATGAATATCCTCGATGAAGCCATTATGATGATGTTGTTGTTTGTTGTTTATATCTCCCGATCAATGGCGAATGGTTTCACCGTGGGAGTTGAACGCGTGAAGTCATTTTCAGAACTTGGGCTCTTTAAGAAGGGAGAGAGGAAAAAAAAGTTTCTCTACCACATTCTTATTGCCCGAGGTTGGGACCCAATGTTGGCCCGTGCACCGGATTTTCTAACAGTCCAACCCCACCATCAGCTTCCAAGATGCTTCTATATTCAGTTGTTTTTCTTCACCGCCCTGAGCTCAGTGATGGGAGAAATTCCAGCGAATAAGTCAAACGCCACTATAAACAGTATGACAGCACTGAGCAGCTACCTATTCAAGAATTTATATATCTCCTTTCTCAAGAAATTCTGCTCAGCTGAACATGACGAGGCTTTTTGACCAGTATCAGCCGTGAAGCTGAGAAATTCTGCCATGTCAGTATTCACTCTACAGGCAATATACATCAACTCAAAAGCGTACATCTGTCTACAAGAGCCTCATCACGGAAAAAACCACTTCGTATTCTCAGCTCCCACTTCACGCCTTCAAGAATGTTGGTGTGGAGGATATGGTTTTGCCTGCAAGACTCATCTTCCACACAAGACCTGCATCTTGAATGCCAAGGGGGTAATTCTGGAATCCAGTGGCTTTCTGGGCTCTTGTGATGCTTCTTTGCTTCTGGTGCTGTTGCATGTTTTCTGCCTTTCATCTTCAGTCATGGATTGTATTGTTCATGTCGAATGAAGGTGCTGTCAACCAACAAAGCCGTCGAGACTTCTCGACATCAGTGCTACACCTACCGCCTCTACAGCACTCGTTGACTATTGCTTCCTCGAATATGATTATTTCATCAGTCGATGAACTACTGAGTACCAGTAGCGGATTTTAGATCAGATTCCTCATCTCCGACATGCAAGTCAGATGGCGGGGCGTTACACGTTTGTTAGACGCCGATCATGCGCAAATCTCCTCGAACACTACGAGGCAATAAGAGCCTCAAAGTTCTCTTCGTAAGAGCTCATGATTCTTTGACTTGAGGCTGTCTTCTTCAGTCCTCACTTCATTCATGCTCAAAGGAGATTCATCATACCAGGCTCATCGTTTGCAGCAGTGTGTTCACCGAATGCAAGAAAATAGATCAACAAAACATCAACTTCTCCGCCTGGTTCCCTAGCAACTTGGAATTAACTTTCAAATGAACTTTCAAATGAAGTAGCGGTGAGTTGACATCTAGAAATATTCTTAAAGTTTATATGGCCCTACAACTCTGAATTTGGTTATCCGACATTCCTAGCCTCCCACCTTTCAGCTATCATTGTGCAGTCTGGCAAATATTGGTTCTTGGAGAATCGCGAACTTGAGATGAATATAATAGCTTCAGCTTCGTAAATAGTAAATATTTAATTAGAAGTGCTTTTCATATTCTAGATCTGCCAGAGGGGTGCTGAGATGTGCATTCTTGATGTGCATTCTGGCATACGTGAGATGCACACTCCACACCAGGAGCTCTGGAATGACTTGTGAGGGAATGCGGATGCAAGCCATATTCTCTGGAGAATTCTTGTCAAAGTTTATGGAGGGCCATCTGACTTTCAGCGTGCAGGAACACTCGGAATTCACAAGTATAAGAAGACCTCACTGCTCACTCACCAGTTCTTACACGAGTGTTGTTCAAGGAATACTAAAAATGTATGCCAGATGCATTTCACAATACCTTCAGCACCATATCTTGGAAGATACATTAGTCTGTCCTTACAATGGATTCAACATCGACTCCATGGCTGATCGATTGGACTCCAACACGGCAATAACACTCCGGAATTACGATCTTGGAACTCGTCGATATGTCACCGAGAACCCGATATTTCACCAAAATAATTACATTATTCCCGAGAGATGACAAAGACATTCGAGATACTGGACTGCGGTTTTGATCACAAGAGCTTGGGAGTCAGTCATGGTTTGGTGGACAGGTCGTCTTGAGTCACGTTGCGATACTTCGCCCATGACCCACGAGCAAGAGCTATCACACTATCCTCCGGATGCGGCAACAACTCGACTACAACAACAACAACTATTCTTCTTCCGGTTGAACTTTGAAGTTTATTCACGGTTTGGACCTCGTTTCTTTACTATGACTCCGGTGTCAATCCATCATTGAAAAACTCTTCATCACTTCTGCCACGGTCACTGTCACATTTGGCGACCGAAAGATATCGCGAGTTCCAACAAGGTTCTACGGCACCGGTTTCCCCTCAGAAAGAATTTGACGTTGTACTATCACTGGTTACCATGGGTAGAAGAGGTAAGAACTGCAATCGGCGTACTGATAGTTCTTGAAGCGAACTTCGTGGGCCATTTACTTTATGAGTTTCCGTATATGTATGACGCCACCAAAGTCTGTCATGGTCTTGGCATACTTTGATTCCTCTTTGGGCTTTGATGAGAGATGGGCGCAGGAGCCTACCTCGGAGGTTGGACCTTTTGTCGTTAAGCGTTTCCACTACAGTGTGGACCTTTGAACTTCTTGGAACCTTCGTGATAAACGTGGCGGTGCTGTGAGAGGCCTTGTTGACATGTCCGCGGATTTCCTTTTGTGGTTCTAGATATGCGCCTCTATGTGCCTGGTGCCTGTTTGACATGTAGTCCTGGCTTGAGTGTACTGTAATGGTCTGCAGTCAGGGTCAGGAACTCATCCGCTCATATGGAGGACGCCCTGGCGAATTTGCATCACCCGGGGGTGTGAACTTGGGATGTTCATGGTACCTCCCCATCAGTCGTGCCTCGTCTTCGTTACCTACCAACAACTACCATCTCCTGTGTGTTCCTGGTTGATTAAATTGGAGCTGTGCAATATCACCAACAGAACAGCTCAGCCGATGTGACGAGAGGTGTGATTCGGCTGGCCAGAACTCTCAATGAACTCCGTACATGATCGAGCATGGCAATACTCTGCGAATTGTACCCAAGCTCATGATCTGATGAACTGGGAGTCACAGTTCACAAGAATTGCGTGCAGAGTTGATGGTGTGGATTGTTTACTAACTCAATCACTAATGTCGAGGACCATGTGAGTAGGACCCTTGTTATCCCGCGTCTTTACGCCTTCGAATGGCTGAGCCACGGCATCTTTGAGTTTCCCTGCTTGCTGGTCAGTGTCCTTAGCAGTTGTTGATCTGTAAGTGTGAAGTAGAGCTTCAGCTTTGGAATTGGTAGTGGACGGGTCGATCCAAGCACAACATGTTACATAGCGACCGACTAAACCCAATAACATATTAACCCTAAACATACGTACAGAGTAACAATACTGAAAGTGTCAGCAGTTCAATTTCATCATGCCGGCATGGATAGAACAAAATTGGACGTAAAACTGGTTGTACAGGGTAGGCTATGTTGCAAAGATGGAGCATGTCAAAGGGTCCGGTACGTACACAGATAGCTACGGACGCGAGCCGCGCCGCTGGCGTCGTCACAGCAAAAAGAAGCATGCAGTCTGGGCCCCATCCACCATGAAGTGCCCGTGCGCTTTATTTCCAGGGCAGCTCCCACTGAAACCGACGCTGATGCTGACGAGGCTACAGCTTGCCCAGCGACAGCCAATCACGAGCATCAACACGCGACTGTACACTTAATCCGCTCCACAGTCACCACAAGGCTTTAGCATTTGCGCGTCTCATCAAGTCAATCAACGGCAAAACTCCAGACACAATCAATTGTAATACTAGTCGCTATTAATTTTACTTTATCGACCGAAAACATTAACGCCTCGTGCCCTCCATATATCCCGTATGTACTTCCTGAATGCTCTACGACTAGCATCCCGGCCCGTGTCCCTCAAGAAAGGGGGCGCACACCAAGGCGTCGTCGAGCGCCAGCCTCACGACAACAACTCAGACTAACAAGACTTCGCAGGTCGCCTTTGTTTCCTAAACCGAACACTTTCCCCAACCTTAACTTAACACAAGATGGCCGACGCTCACGTTCCCAAGGCAGAGTCTCCCGTCGCTCGGGAGAAGCTCGAGGGTAAGCAGCACCCCCTTTGGAGGTTGAGAAGCATCATACTGATATAATGCTAGCTCAGATCAAGTCCGCCGACATGGTGAGATAATCCAACATACGTACCGATATTCCGGACGCGATCGCTGACGAGAGAGTGCCAAAGACGGAGGATATGCAACAGGAGTCTATCGAAGTTGGTATGGAGAATCTATGACAGTTTTGCGCCGGCGGCAGGAAGACGAGGCTGACGTGACGATAGCCCAGGAAGCCATGGCCAAGTTCACCATTGAGAAGGTTTCCTCAACAAGTACTGCGTCCCCGTAGGCACACAGGCTGACACGCTATGACAGGACATCGCACAGCACATCAAGCGCACAGTTCGTACACGCCAAGCCTGTCACGATCGATCCCATACTTACAGAGTGTAGTTCGACGAGCGAAAGGGACCAACCTGGCACTGCATTGTTGGCCGAAATTTCGGTAGCTTCGTTACTCACGGTTCGTCAAACCCAACACGCCTATCTCCGACTCCATAGCCCCGGGGCACGGCTGGCTGGCTAACACGCTACGCAGAGACCAAGCACTTTATCTACTTTTACCTTGGCCACTGCGCAATTCTACTATTCAAAACGCAATAGGCATGGGAGAAATGGCTCACCGGTGGGGGCCTTTGGAAGAGCTTGCTGTAGCGAGAGGGACGGGTGTGGTGGGACAAGAAGGCAAAGACAAAAGCAAGAGGCAGCGAGGCAACACGATGGCTGCTGACTGCTGTATCGTCCACCCTACCCTGCTGGATCTGCCTCTATGTACGAGACGGGCGGCCGTGGAGCTTACGGCTGTACTAGGTTCATGATCAATAATGAGGGGCGCTCGCCCAGTTTTTCCAAATCTTTCCGTTCCTGGCCCAGCCTGATCCTGATGTTGGGAAGTTTGTTGCTGGGGGTGGCTGATCAGCCGTGACGGGCTGCCAAGGTGTGCCTGATGCAAGGCTGTTTGTTGGCTTTTAGCTTGAGATCGGAGATTCTGACAGCCTGGTGTGTCGTGTTCCTGAGACATAACTGTCACTGTCAGACATGGCTGTCATCGTCCGATTTCTTCAAGGCTGTCACTGATGATGCTGTTGTTGGAATAGGCTCGAGTCAGAGATGTCACTGGCGATAGCAATCGCCGATCATGCACGATCCCCAACATCGCGAAAAATCACGACCATCTAAGGGTCTAGTTAACCGTCCGATCAACAGCCTCGACGATCCACCTCTAGCCAGTTCACGTGGTCTCGAAGAGGCTACGAGACTCTTACCTTACTGTAGATGACAAGGCGCGGCCCCAGAAGGATTTACTTACCCGATTACCCACGGCGGGCAGTCTAAGCAGTGTAAGCGACGGCACACCCGTCAGAGGATGGCAGATGGGGACCTCTGGGATCGGGACAAAGTCAAATGCCTCGTCCGTCTTACCGAGTCGGTCCTGGAGTTCCGCTAGCTATCACAACTCACATCAACTCTCTAAGTGACTGAAGCTAGAGACACTTTCGGAACGGAGGCGGGGCTCCATATAATCGACGCCCTCTCGTTGGTGTTGGCGTTGGCGTGGGGGTGGGCGTCTATCAAGACGACGGATGAGGAGGGTACGCTTCCAATTACAGTTGCAGGTACAGGAACAGAACAGGAACAGAACGAGTTGATCCCCTCTTTGGGGGTAAAAGTCTAAAGAGAGGATTTGAGGAGTTTGGCTAGTGTGACGGGTAACTAAGAAGTTGATGTGTCATAACCTCATATGGCCGTTCTTTGTCTGTGAGAACGCCATCGAGTAAATGGAAGATCTTGGCTCATGATAAAAAGCGAAGTATCCAAAACTCTAATAGCAGGGGTACAGTATGATGTTATCACAGCCTTAGTGTCAGTGTAAGATCATCAGGCACTATAACAATGACCTCAGACCTGGAGAAATTGAGTAACTGGCTTAGAAGACTGGAATTGATCAACATCTGGTGATTTCTTATCTCAACCTCACTTTGAGCGATAATCAATTCACTCAAGACAGGCTCTTGAGGCACACACAGTATGAAGAGGCTTTTTTCATTGGAATATAATGGTCCGGGCCGCTGCCGTTAGAATCATCCAATAGCACAGACGCTCAACCGAAGAGAAGAAAATACTCTGATCAACACCATCAAGCCAATGAATGGCCAAGCCAAAGCCTAAAGTGACCGAGAACACTACGGCCCACTCACTCACACTTGTTCACCCACTGAATTGGGTTGCGTGGTACCCCTCTGTGAAGATCCTGGTCGAGAAGGGTCCATATGGAAAATCTCAAAGTTGAGAAAGAAGAAGCAATTGAGGGACCAATTGATAGCGTATAGTTGACTTTGGTCTAGTGTTTCCTAGTGAAGAAAAGACTGCAGCGAGATTTGAGCTCTCGTTATGAAGGAATTCCAATGATGATAGCGTCTGGCAGAGCTGGACGCCTGTACGTGCGGTTGAACCGGAAGATGCACCACATGCAGTGCTGCACCACATGTGCATCGCATGGCATCGCATGAGGATGCATTAGGATCAAGAGGTGCAGACGGGGGCGGTCCACCGGGCCCGATTAGACCGAGTAAGCCGAGCCTATGCCGCTCGGTTGAGATGTCTGATATCGTACTGTGTTGTACCTGAATGGTGTAGATGACTGCTGATGACCATTGTTGCTAATTCTTGACAGAATATGAGTTGCTATGGAGAATCGATGACCAACAAGCTGCACGATCCTGCTGATTTGGTATGATCTGACGAATATCAAAGTGCCGTGATAGGTATAGCAACGTTGGATTGTGTTGTTGTATCTCCCGAAGTGAGCTACCCTAGAGTGAAGGCGAGGATTCAGTTGAGCAACAGCTTGCTTCACTATTGTTCGACTTCGATATTGCTGTGATTGGGATGAACACCTAGATATCTCTGTGTATGACTCGCTCTGCGACGGTAGTTTCTTTTTTATTATGCAGTTTCATGACAAAACTGTTGTCTCAAAACTTCACTCTATGGCCTTCAAGCGTCATGATTTCAAGCATATACCGGCCAATAACCATGCTCCTGTTTCGTCTCAAGGTAATCAAATTGCCTTTAATTGTTACCAAGGCCTCCTTTATGAAGCGAGTAACTTTATCTTAGATTTACGGCAGAAAACCTAGTATTTACGTTGGTCAAAAGAGGGTTCCCAGGCACTGAAGACATAGCGGCTCGAGCTCACTCATCCGAAACGTCAGAAACTGATGTCCTATGCGATAAAGGTATTGCTCATGACAAATATTAATCACTATTGATTTTCAAGCATAGTAAAGTTGTAAATCACACAAATGTTTTGCAGATTCGGGGTCCCAAGCGAGGGTTACGCATGGCGAATATTGAACACCATCAGACAGCCACTTCGGGTATTCCTACAGGTTCAAATGCCGACTTGGCTGGAAGCAGATTGTAACGGAAATCCAATATCTGTTGATCTGCTGATACAGACTATTGCCCTATCGACATCGGTAGACTGATGTCGCAGTTACATTGGCGTGGACAAGGGAGTTGGATCAACACATGGTATAACCTCTCATTCTTCACTCCTCAAGACCTCAGCAGCTATTTGTGTATTAACAAAGATTGGCTGCTAGAGGATAAACAGGAGAAAAAGGGCAGTCGAATTACTAGCCAGTAATTTCCTTGGAAGCATGTTGAGGGCGCTGTGCCGCCGCCCTTGCAATAGCCAGTATCTTCAGCACCTCCCGTTATATCGAAATACAAGCAGGTGGCTCAAATATGCGTTTCAATGTCTCTGTGCCCTGAATAAGGACTAAATTAATGAACCAAGTTGATCCTAATAGTCCTAGAGACTCAATGCTATACTCGCACATGGTCAGTACTGTATGTGACAGAAGGGTTATGATGAGGCAAATAAGCGCCGACGTTTGCCCAGTAAACTACACCAGCAGAAGCCATACGAGGTGACAGCAAAGGAGCCCGTGTCAGGGATATCACCCTTGTCCATCATGGATGGGAATCGAAAAGTCAGCGGGTCCAGGTAATACCCGATTTCCACCTGAATCACTCGCCGAGAAAACTCCCCTTCTGTTTTGTTTGTTTTGTCTGCTGCAATTTTACTGAATGGCCGGACATCAAGGGTGAGGCATCGACACAGTCCCTGTTACAGATGTCATTCCCTCTAATATCGGTAGTTGTTAGTATCGATAAAATTTCTAAAACGTAAACCAAACACCAAACAAACATCAGACTCAGGATGGTCACGAGTCAAAAGGCCAGGCGTCAAAATCTGAGACATTCAAGGTTCTTTTTGTAGGATCACCGGCTTAGCAGATGCAGATGCAGATACGGATACAAAGTGGGAGATGTCAGCGCAGCCTCAAAAAGACACGAACAGCTGCGGCGCATGCATGGCCCACTCTTTAATTCGTTATTGCAGAATATTTCCTGCATCTTTCAATATGTTGCATTCGTTCAATTGAATCGACAGACTTGCAGACCTCCCTCGTAGCACAATAACATCATCTTACGACCATCCACTATGTAGCGGTCTGCAGAGAAACCTCGGATCACCAGGCCCATCATCCGGGTCATTAAGAGATTCTCAGGACATCCGGACACCATAGACTGGTTCGACGTGGGATGTCCCGACAGACCAGGCGAGGCGAGGCGAGACGGAGAGAGGAGTCTCGATGGAGTCTGGAGCCATCTGCCAGCGTGACCATTTCCATAGCGCTAGACGGGCCTCCAGCACATTCACAGTAAGGTCTTTTGACGGTGAGGACGGGAAAAAGAGTCAGTGGTCTTGTACAGCGAATGCTTGCTGTGGCGGTTGGTCTGTTGAAAAGGCTGGCGGATAAAGTGACAAGACAGAAGAGTTTCACCAATTGAGAACCCTTTCAATCACCAAATCTACATCGCCAAGCGCGATAACAAGCCACCGACAGCTGTAAGTGTTGCAATTGTTCAGCAGAGGTGCGAGATATGCAGTAACTACAGCGGGATGCCACAGGCTGTGATGTCAGCGATCATGCTTTCGCCGAGCCACTCCCACTCTTGTGCAACTGTACCTCGAATGAGGCGCGTCACCAAAAGGTACATGACCTTTTTCAACTCTTCTCTTGGACCGAAAGGAAGGCACATCCTCGTTGCACAGCACAGCAGCGGTGCCCCCCATGTCGAACAAGGGTCTTCCGCTTAGTTCCCCCGGCGGACTGATCCCGGTCAGACATAGCTAGGCACACGTTCTCAGGCTGTTACTGGACTGTACTGTAATACCAGTAATATTCGTGGACTCGAAATAACTGCCAACGTCGAGATGTTGCTGCTTAGGTTGGCGGGCATCTGGATTCAGAACTGCATTTTTTGTGACGAACAAGTGTCTTATTAGCTCAGATCGGTACACAGGGCATTACCAGAAAAGAGAAAACAAGTCGAGTTCATGTATGTATGATTAGAGGGGCTCGCTAATAAGTAACCGTTGAAAGCCAAAAACAAAATCCTACCGTTATGATTAAGGGAAAGCTTAAATAAATCTACCGAGCGTGAGAGACAGGTTTGAGTGGTAGAGCTTTACGACAAGCTCAACCCACTGCAGACAGCACTTGAAATATGATGACTGCTCAACGAACACTCTGCATGTCGCTCGGGGGGGAGCCAGAGATTCGCCTATTCTATCTCGAGAATCAATAGTCTTCAACACAAGAGGAGAATTATTGGCGTGGTGGAGTTGATAAAAACCACCGGCGTTGCGGGGGCGGGGCATTTGGTGTTGTTGAGGCTTTCTTTTTGATGGAGATGTGCATATGTACTGTGTTCGATCATGTAGTGTCATCCGCAACCGGATCATGTCGGAGACTTGTAGAGTGTGAGTGCGTTCTTTTTCTTCTGTGCGTTCGTTCGTTCGTCTGTCTGTCGATGGTGCCCGGTGGTTCGGCTATAGAGTCCGGCTTCTTCGGTGGCCGTGGCTAATAAATCCTGCTTTCCGCTCTTCAAAATGCTTCTTCCCCGCATTGCGGAGCGGAGGAGCGGGTGTTCCCTTCTTATGATGCCCATCTCCGGTTAGCAGCGGTCCCGAATACTGGGACGATCAGTATGAAGGATTGAGAAAGTGTCAAAGGCTTCATCATGTAGAGGTATATTGGTTGATGGCAGTTTGGTGATTGGGCATATACTTTGTGCGTCTAGCTTCCGGGTAGCTGAGCTTGACCCGAACGGCCACAGAGAGGTGACATGACCGGGCAGTAATTTATTGTGAATTATTTTTGCAGCTGTCAATATATTTGGGTTCAATTAAGACCACGGAAATCTACCACAATATTCGGAAACCAATTTCCAAAAGTCTATGCTACATGTCGCTCTCTGTCATGCAAATCATATTCGTATTCTTGTAGGTCTCAGGCCATTTCTTCACGAGCCATCTTCACGAGCCCTGCATGATCTATGCGTTTGCTCTCTTCATTCATGTCTTGGACAACTCTGGACCCTGATCCACCAGGATGAGATGATCGGCAATCATGTCCAGCTGCCACCAGACCATTTCATCTGCAAGGTCCCGACCACGCCAGCCAAAGGAGGGTCGCAGTAGATGATTTGCGTGGAAGTTTTTTTTTCTTTTGGTCAAATTTGCACAGCCTCGGATGAGCCTCGAATAAATCGTCCTCAAGCTCTCGAGGGCATTACGAATATTTCCAAGAACAATCGTATTAATTGCAAGGGTTTCAGAGTCAAAACGTCAGCCTGTCACACTGATGAGCAGAAAATAGAATGGCTTAGCCTTTTCTACGATGGAAACGGACAGCCCGACATGCATTCTGTAAGCCACATACGACCATAGACTCACCGGGGTTCAGTCTTCCATGCATGCAGATGCATCCCGACTGACTCTTCATTAGCCATCAGATTCAGAGCCCAAATCAAATAAATGGTTCAGACAAGAACGCTACCTGGTACATACCCTTCCGCATATCCCCCAATCAGCCTCTCTGCACACTCGACACAAACAGAAATGATGGTGGCCGGATGCTGAGCTGTTTTTAAGCTGACCACAGATCACGGGGATGCCGCTGAGATGGGCAGACTCTCCAAGACATGGCGCACTGGCATCTCTGCGTCTGTCTGGTTAGCAGTAGTACGAACAATAGCATCCTTTCGTATAGAGGCCTAATAGGTGCCATACATCAATGTCTGTACATATCATCGTAATAAAGAAACAAAACCAGAAGCATGGGGGTGCTAGAGTCATTCAAGCCTCAGAACAGACTGTGAAAATCCCATCGCGGAAGCCATTCGGCACATGTCCAATCATCAGATCCCCCAAGTCCTCGGTCGCCATGTGGCAGCGTCACTGTGCTGCACCTCACATCACTCCTAGTCTGCCACTGGCTGGCTGGCTGGCTGAAGATATCGGGTTTAGCCTCACATCGCTCGATTGGAAAAAGCAGGGTTCCAGACATCCGCCTCTTGATCCTCAAGTCCCCTTCTTTCGCTTCCATAATCAACCAGGCAGGCATTCAGATAACGAAGCCTGAAAGAAGCGTCGAGATTGCTTCTCTGCTTAACAATCCACTTGCTCAACCTTTCGAGTCACTGGAAATAGAGTCACAGATCCACAGTGAACAGTCAGTAGGGCCAAAACGGTCATGGATCCGTTGCCGGCTTGCTGGAAGCGCGGCGACAAGGGTTATGTGTATGGGGGTTTGAGCTCGCGCTATTGTTATTGCAGGCACAGCAAGGCAGATGAGATTGGGGCCAAGTTCATTTATTAAAGATCCATTTCAAGGGAGAGATGATAGATAACAAAGGGGTAAGAAAGAAATTCAAACCTCAGCAAGGCTTGAATGGCTGAAACTCATGGCGATGGCCTTTGCAAGCTGCACAATTGTTTCAGCAAGTTTTGGTCCAGCCCTCTGAAATCTCACTGCCCGGCCAGCCGTTTCTGGAATGAGGCCTAAACAGCTCACATGGGATGGGATGCCCATCCCATCCACGGCTCGGCCACGGCCACGACTGCGACTACGACTACAACCACAACCAGAATACCCCCGGCCGGATGACAGATCCGCCGTGAACTCCCATACCGAGCCCTTGATGTCTCGCCATGGGTCGTCCAGACTTCAGAATGGGTCGTTCGTTCGCTAGGCTCGTAGCTCAACCTGCCCGCTGGATCCAGCCCGTCAAGTCCCGTTTCTCTGGGCTGACGACCTGACAACCAATTGGGTCAGGAAAACAAACAATATGCGACAATCTGAAAAGCTCCATTGTCTCGCCTCTCGTCCTTTCACTTATCTCCCCAGCCTCAGGTTGAAAGAATCCTTTCTCTCATGTTCAAATACCTCAAAGAGAGACAAAGATCTTGCACCTCAGAGGCCGGCGAACGGGACGGGAGGAACCCTTTGGCTTTTCGCTTTTCTGGGACGAGTTTACTCGACTAGCACAACGCCTTGCATGCATCCACCACCTCACTCGGTCGTTGTGGGCCTCTTCGTGGTACTTGATCCGCTCTTGGCCGTAAATGTCGTCGTGAAGTACTGAATCGCAATCCGAAGCTATTCCAGGGCATCTTATAGGGCTCTACAGTGGCTCAGAGCTCGTGTATAGTACTTAGCCTCTACCCCTGGTGAGACCTTGACCGGTTGACTCTTCCACATGCACCATCAGGCGTACCATCAGGCACGCCACCGCAGCCACGGCCCCAGTAGACGCTAGCGAAGCTGAAGATATTTGTATACAGAAAAGGAACATTTGGCCCAGCAGATGATTTTGAGTTTGTTGCTGTTTGAGATAAAGTTGCAGTGCTTCTGAGCTCTGAGAGGCCACTGAGACACAGCCCTCTCGACGGCTTCCCATCACTGAGACCACTATAGAGCCTTGAGTAGTGGTCAAGTACTCTCACCCCGGACGAATTTCCGTAGCGTACCGTGCGGGTATCTTGGCACATCGGCCAAAGACAGCATCTTCCTGCTGGAGTGATGGTGCTGTCAATCGGTGTTTTGCGCTGTCGGACCCCAAGTTTGGTACTGTGCTGCGCTGTGTTGTTCGCTGTGCTGCGCTGTACCGTCCACCCCGGTCAACTTCCCTGTTTGACCGCACCCACTCCCGCCCGTCAGGTAAGGTCAAGGTCAGACGTGCTTGCTTGCTGGTGAGGTTGCAGAGAGACAGGCAGGCACGGGTACCTCCCCCCAGTTCCTTCCGCACGCAGTACCTTGGTACACCCTCGTCTCCCGTCCTTGACCTGGGCTCGCCGCTGCCGCTCTCATTCCCTCATCATCTCCGCCCTCCAACAACTTTCTCCCTCAACTTGTTTTTTGCTTCTCGACGAGAGTTGCAAATCACAAAGGGCGTTGGAGACTCTTTTTGTGCTTTGAGGTGTTGGGATATTTGCACTGCCTGTCAGTGACAAAACCATCTGGCACTCCCCTTTGTCCTCCTGAATCGGAGAGCGGCCCCCATATGCCTAGCCTCTCACGCCCATCTCATCAAAACAGCGGCCTCTCTCTTAAATCACCTTGTTGGATGACAATGTGACAACGTTCCTCACGATTTCTTTTTTAACTATTGCACATTGACGAATTCTTACTTCCTCAGCTACGGTTCTTCGACTTCCTCTCTTCATCTTCAACCTGCGAAACCGAACGATCCAACGTCACGCTTCCGCCCTGCTTCTGCATTGATCGACACAACATTCAACTCCGCGACATTTCCCACCCCACGGCCTACAGAGGCTCGTGATGTCCTCCAGTATGAACTCGCTCAAGGTTCCTGAAAGCGGGCTGCAGCTGGAGGGCTCGACTGGCAAGGATGCCAGTCTCCCTTCCCAGGCTTTTGCCGTCACCCTGAGTGACAATGTTATTGAGGACATGATCAAATGCGTCCAGAATGGAGATGGCATTCAACTTGCTCTTGGAGCCAATCCCGTAAGTTCACAGAACCTCTTGTCGCAACGGTTTCAAGCTTGGAGGTTTGGCTCATGTTTTCGAATGCTAATGTGCCCGTACCAGACCTTGCTCTTCGGTTCCAAATCCCACGCCATTGAGCCGCCCTCCGACTCGAACTCATATGATCTTTACCTCACACGACCTTTCGAATCGACACGAACTGCAGAAAAGATACCATATACTGGCTCTCTCTTTGAAAAACCATCAGGCGCTACTTCGAAGAAATTGAAGACTGGCAAGGCCGACAGCACCACTGACGGCAAGACCGCGAAGTCCAGCAGGAGTGCCCAATCAGGACGAGATTCTGACATCGAGGCTCTTCAAAATGGACTTGCGGCTCATGCTGCTTCTCAGGAGAAGTCGGTCTCACTTGCATCTAGTTTTGGGATGATCATACTGACATGTTTTGAAGGACTCGCGTGGTCGACAGGTTACCAGCGAAGAAGGCAGCTATCAAGGGCAAAAGCAAATTGCTCGACTCAACTCCACGATCGATCCCCCAGTCACCCGGTCAAGTTTCACTCGGGTCGCTTACACCCAACCCTACGACATCACAGCCCCTTGATCGAGCCAAGGGAGACCGAGCTATGCTGGTGCATGAGCTTGCTGTACAGGACCGCTCATTTGATTACCTGGCCAAGAGGTGGGAAGGCAAGGTGGAAGACATGGAGCCGACGCTTCGAAAAGTTGCTGATGATCTCGACGATAACAACAAATGGTCACTGAAGAAGAAGTCCTGGAGAGATCTTGATGTTTGGAATTATGATTATGATACCCAAGAAGTACGACAGAAGGCGATTGATAACGCCGTTCGACAATATGACAAGCAGAGAGTCACTATCTCAGAGCCAGAGTGGGACAGATTACTACCCAAGGAGGAGCGAGGAACTGGCAAGAGTCTTAGCCGAGTGCAGGCTAAGATTACAAAGACTGTCAGCACGCCGTCAATCAATGTTGAAATGGCGGATGGAGGCACAACGCCTCGAGATAGTGGGGATTCTCAGGACGCCAACCGGCCAAGGGTTGGAGGAGAGGCCATGTCGAGGTCCACCTCAAACCCTCTTTCTACTAAGCCCAAGAAGCCCACTGCACAGGAAGCCCAGGTTAAGCGCCTTTTGGGCAAATCCAAGGCTAAGACGACGGCATCAGCTGCACCCTCCAAAACGACATCTAAGGTGTCTTCCGCTAAAGCATCTCCCACCAAGGCACGGCCCACCGCCGCGCCCAAGGCCAATGGGGGAAGGGTTCTATCGCAGGCCATCATTTCTAACTCGGACACCTCAGAGGATGATGCTGCTCCTATGATCAAGCCTAAGCCGAAGGCTGTGCCTAAACAGGTACCCAAGATGAGAGACACGGTCGTTGCCAAACCTCGGCCTGTGGTAAGGGAGCCATTGAAGCAGCAGATTACGGCCAAGCGACCTCGCGAGGATGATGACTCGAGCTCGAGCTCTGGAACACCATTGTCGAAGCGCATCAAGCCCAAGCAGCCTCTTCCTGCCCCTAGACTTAAGCATCGACCATCGGACGCAAGCCAGAACTCTCGCGGAACGATAACCTCAACCTCGATGAAGAGCAAGAACACGTCCCCAACGAAGTCTTCTCCCCTGGCGTCATCGCCACCCACCAATGCCTCGGATCTGGAGAATGAGGCACCCGCTGCTTCAATTGTTGCGAAGAAGCGCAAGGTTGAAGGCTTCAGCAAGGGTGGTGTCACAAAGCGACCTGCAGCGTCAAGATTTTCCGACGATCTTGTGCAGAAGGCACAGGCGTTCAAACTATTTTACCAAAAGTATGAGACTCTGCACCATGAGATTTCAGCGCTGGACAACCCTTCAAGCAGGAAGCTGGGCCATCTGATGGAAATGAGAGACCGACTGAAAACGATGAAGATGGAGATTTACAGCGAATGTCCCCCAGAGAGGAGCTAAAAGGCGGCAATAATACGACAGAATAAGGACAAGATAGGGTGTGGGTGTTTGATTTCAACGGCGTACAGCATCACGACCGGATAACTTTTACAGTTGCATTTTGCATTGGGAAAACAGGATCTGCATGAACGAGCCACCTGTCGGACAGGAACGGAGCTCTCTTTGATATTTGCATCGTATTTCTTTTTCTTTTTCTTTTTCTTCTTTTTTTTTTTGATACCACATGAGAAGACAAGATAGGCCAAACGCGGCCAGAGACAAAGCCAAGCCAAGGCAGGCATTTAGATTAGGCAAAGCAAAAGCCAAACAATACAATACAGAAAATGTTGAAATTGAAATCATGATATTCCTGTAGACTACATTGAGTGACAAGAGAAACCTGGTGATTGATTGAGAGCCTGGCCCAGTTGCGAGTAAAATCAGTCAATGGTGACAGTGATTACTGGTAGTAGTTGGGTGCATGGGAAGAGGAAGTGGTACTATGACGTGAGGCGCATGTGATGGGGGTGCGTGATTTACCTTTGGATTTCCCAGATTGGGCCCCCAAGGTTTGATATGGATGCTGCTGAGAGGGTTGGTTGCATTGGTTGGTCTTTGGTCCTTTGAGTTTTGAGTTTGGTGGGGGCCGTATCAATCTGTGTGTGTGAGCTGATTCAGGACAGGACCCTCCGAATAAAGAGGAGGGATTAGCAAATAGGTACCTACTTAGTTAGCGGCTGATCATGTTTGTCTAGGTAGTTTAGAATGGGGCTGTAGAGGACATATTGGTCGCAGTTTGGAGGACATAGGTAGTAGTAATTGTAGTATGGTTTTATTTAGTCTTTGTACCGTTTATGCGACTGGCCGTTGTCAAAAGGCGTTTGCTTGAATCTATGGCGATAGACAATGAACTCTTGTATGGCGACAACGCAGCTTGAGGGCATTGAATGAAGAAGGGCAGAATTCACCAACATATCTATGTCCTGCAGGAAAACTGGTATTGAAGATGTATAAATATCCGCCCAGACGTGAGCATCTTGATTCTAGCTTTCTCATCAACTTCAGTCTCAATCCCAGTCTCAGCCTCAGCCTCAGCCTCAGTCAAAGTAACTGCCATCACACCCAATGACATCCAGACGCTCCCAGTTCGCCAAAGAGGCGCCTCCTGGAGCTTACTTCCAAGACCCACCATACGTTTACACTGTCCATCAAGATCCGTTCCGAAAGGTGCCTGCTCGCATGGCTGAAGACTACAGCCCCATGTATCCTCCCTCTTCAGCTGCAACAAACATCTTCGTTCCTGGCTGCTGCCGTCATCGCCGCCGTGCATCCCGGTACTCAAAGACCTACGAGAGCGAAGGCTCAACCAAAAGCTATGCTTCTTACGAAGATGTTCAACCTGCTCAGCCTGTGGATCGTCTCCCACCACGCATCGCTCTGAAACAACTCTCTGATTTTCTCCACGAAGCTGGTATCTTCTACAACACGCAGCTCATGGACTTTGCGCGTGAGCACCAACGTCAAGGCCACGACACCTCCAACGAGGCCCTTCGACAGTGGCTCTGGAACGACTGGACCCGATCTCGCGATAACCCTACCCGCGAGAACTTTACATCTACCAAGGCGAGCATTACACTCTTGCTTCGTCAGGTTGAAACCGCGATTGCGACGCCTTGGCTAGAGAACGCAGACCGAAACGTCAGATTCGACTTCAGCTACAAAGTTCTCAAGAGTTCTTGTGATGAGGTTGTCAGATTGTCAGGCAAGGTCATGAGCGATTGGCAAACTTGTCGATTTCTGGCTGTCGAGCTCAAGAACGCCCGTGTCTATGCCGACCCGGAGGGCCCTGTTCTGAGACATTTGTTTGTGGGGTGGGAGAAGGGCGAGCCTTGGTGATCCTAATAATGTGAAGACAGGTCGTTCAAGTTGCTGGAGTTGTTTTCTTTAGTCTCCTTTGTTGAAAGTTCTTATGTGTTTGTTGGTTGGAGTTTAGTGATCAGGTCGGTTGCCAGGATGAGATGTACAGTACATACATTGCTAGGGCGACCAATCGGGAAGACGGTGGAGTTTGAGGTTCATAGCTCCCTTTCCCCTGGTCAGTCAGCCACGTGGGCCATGCCGATCACTCATTCGAGAGTGCTTGTGGCGGTGCAATGCTGCATGATGTGGCTTTAACGCCAACGTTGATACATACTCACGAGCTACCTATGATAGGAAGATAGACTTGTCCCAATTAGATGTTAGCCAAAAATTCGCAACTTTTTTTCAATTGTTAACAATTTTTTTATTTGCCGTCAGTAGACAAGACAATGTGTGGATTACAATAGCGTTCTTTCCCCCCTGGACTTCTCCTTTACCTTGTAAAAAATCCTAGTGAACAGAGACTATGTTCTAGACTCAAGGTGTCTCCGAATATGCGCTGCAGCATACAAAGCCTTGTGTTCTTGCTGAGGGCATGTTGAACAGTTAGTTTCCTGATCAAAACTTCTGTTCTGGATTTCTTACCGTTGAATTCTCTTTTTTGCCACACCGACAATCTCCTTCTCTCACTTTGATCATTCCTCTGAGTTAACCTCACCTTAATTGGCAAATAAGTGTAGAAAGCAGAGACTTAGGCTCATCATCATGGGTATCGAAGCACTCGATTTCCCCCAAATGTGGGAACGTCCCAGTTACACTCAACTAGCAGACATTCTCCAGAGTCTCGAACTTAGCCCTCCAATCTGGAACCCCAAGCGCCGTCGCTCTGAGATCATCGAGGAGCAAGAATCTCTCGCCAGCCAGCGCAAGGCAGAAGTCACTCGATATCTCTCCTCTATGATCAAGAGCCCCTTGTCATGGATCGACGACGATGATGAGAAGGAGGTTCTCTGGACGCAGGCAAGCAAGCGCATGTCGGAGCGGTGTGGACGCACAGCTATGGGAGAGGTTATTCGCAGATGGCCTTTTGGAGAGGGGAACGATGAGTTCGAGTTGATCATTCGAGAACCGGCGCTCACAGGAGATTCTTTGGGTTTCAAGACTTGGGGGTCTTCATATGTGCTGTCGCAGCATCTTCCTCGCATGGCGGAGACATCCCTATTTCGATTATTCGATGAGACGTTGGGCCAACCACGACCTGATGTCCTCGAACTCGGTTCTGGGACCGGACTCTTGGGCCTTGCTGCAGCAGCTCTATGGAAAGTCCCCGTAGCACTCAGTGATCTTCCAAACATCGTTCCAAACCTCAGAGAGAACGTGGCCAAGAACACTGAGCTTGTCAAGTCTCGTGGGGGATCGCTCACAGTTGGCGATCTCACCTGGGGAGGGAGCGAAGACGAGGTCGATCAGACCCTGTTTGGGCAACCGAATCAGTTCAAGGTATGTTTTTGCTCGTAGAGAATCCGTGATTGCAGGGCGACGCTTATACGACTCTTGCTTACAAACGATGTCTGACCCCCCTGGTGACTAGATTGTCCTCGCGGCTGATCCCATGTACGACGATGAACACCCAGCGCTTCTCGCCTCAGCCATCAGCGACCACCTTGCTCTTGGCTCCGATTCACGCGCTGTCGTCATGGTCCCGCGTCGAGATGCCACCACAGAACGCCTCCTCGAGTCGTTCCGCCAGGCTATGCTTGACCTCGACACCCCCTTGTTCTGTGAGGAAGAGGACGAACTTGCGGGGCAGGACGACTGGGTTGAGGACGATGACGCGGGCAATGTGCGGTGCTGGCTGGGTGTCTTCAGCCGTGGTGGCTCACCGCCGTCTCAAGTCGGTGATGCAGCACCCATAGAGCACTCTCTGACTGGCCACGGCAGCCAGTGAGTAATAGACAAAGGGGGAGTCAGGTGCTTGAAGAAGAGACGAAGCTGATAGATGCGATGGAAAATATCAGACGAACTACCTTAGACAGAGACACTGAGCGAGTGAGGAAGCATAGCCACAATAGAGACCAATGATTTTATGCAAGCAATTGCACTGTTTGAGTCATGGATCTCCCGTGAACAATCAGCAGACGCTGCTTTAGGGAGTAGTTCATAAGGAGCCCTTCTCTCCCTCTTTTATGCTTCTGCTTCTTCTCTTCTTCTCCACTTCTACGAAAACACACCACAAACAACACCAACACCACCTTCAAAAGCTGCTTTTCTCTACAACATACAACAGTTTCTTCTTTCTCTAGGGAAGAATCGATGACCAGCCTTGATATACTTTCTTTTATCCACTTGCATAATTTCATCCACGCTCATGCTACGTCAGGATTCAGTGCCAGTTCTTAGTTAACTGACAACTAACTAATTCAAGTCTACAACTCGAGCTCCTAATCACGGCCTTTAGCAAGGGTCTCAACGACGCTGATTAACCCTCAATCAATCGATCAAAGACCCTACTCAAACATCAAGCTCAGACATTCATTGTCTTTCTGTTCCTCCTGAATAACAACCTTTACTCAACCGTCTATCACCCACAACCTCACAACACTCACCATCGCTGACCGCTTAGACATTTCTTGGACAGTTACACTTCAGACTGCTCGGCACCTTCAACACTTGTTCCACAACTTTGCTTATTTTCTTACTTCTTCCAAGATGACCGGAAAACCAGTTTACAAACCTGACGAGATCCGCTTTGCTTTGAGCCTCATGGAGAAGGATTTCTACAACGATGCGATATCTAACGCTTTTCGGGAACGATTCAACCGAGCACTGACAGACAACCAGATTCGATATTTGAGGAACAAATACGGCAAGGATCCTGACTATGGGTGAGTTGTCCTGTACCAAAGGGTCTTGCCACTTGCTTTTGAAATTGACTAACCGATCTTTGCCTGTAGAGCTCCCCTTTGCAATAAGCAATCCAAGAAACGAAAAGAACGTCGATCTGACTCTGGAGCTGGTTCTTCCGCTTCCCCGGGCTCAGAGTACGTTGCGAACACCGCCCAGATATCCCTTTCCGCGTATCTCTCTAACCTAAGAAACAGAGGATCACCGGCTGAAGCCAAGAGAGCTCGCCAAGGGTCTTTCAAAGCTTCAGCAGGACCTTCTCAACAACCCCCATACCAGTTTGAGTCCCTTCCAACGCAATCATCAGTCAAATTCGAAGACACCAAGTCCCCAAGCCCGTCTTCTGTTCCTTTGTTCCACGCAGCACCAATGGCTCAGATGGGAAATCTTCGTTCACCACCTCCAAATTCCTACAACCTCTTCTCGGGAGCACCAGCCGCGACAGGCTTGCGTTCTATGCCTCTAGCTAACTCTTGGCAGACGCAAGCTAGGGCAAACTTCAACGCCAACTTTTCCCCGATCAACACTCATTTTAGTCAACACCAAATCAAGTCACCAGAACAGAGAAACCCTGAGGGCTATAACGCCGCACTATACCAGACACCTCATCAGTCACCCAATGCCCAGCTTTCATATGACTCTTATTTGAGACAGCAACCAATAGCTAGCTCTCACGCACTAGTCTCATCTCCGCAGCAGACTGTGGTCGTAGGGGACGGAGTCTAGGAGCCTTCCGCCACCCAACACTCACCGTCGTTTAAGATGGAGATGCCCCTATCCAATTTTTCTCAGCTCTCCGATTTCGTGTATCCTCAACAGGTATCACACACTGAAGAGTATACGCAGGAGCAGGAGCAGGAGCCTGAGATGCCCAGACGAGATGATATCGCCCCAATGTATTGTGAGGAGTACTTCGAACCAACTCAGCGAGCGGCTGAACAAGGCGAAACGCAACCCACCCAAGATCAAGATGAGGAAACTCCAGAGAAGAAAATTTCACAAGATCGTAAGCAATCTGCTGCTTCGGGCGCCTCTCGCGACAGCAATGAGCACCAAGCCGCCAAAGCAGGTTCCTCACACGACTCCAAGAACTAGAGTGATGACAACAGGGATCAATGTGACGATCAACTTCAAGGTGCTCAGTACCACCTCGGATCTGGAGTTGCTCATCACCAAGCCGTACTCTTGAGGTGTTGGCTAAATTTTCCCACATTGTATACTATACCTGACATAACCTAGTCCCTGGGGACTGGCGATATTTCAAATACCCCATTCCATCTCCGTGATAGATCTGGGCCTCTTTGTCGCTCCTCAAGGCAGTGATTCGTCTTTTGTTTGACCTGTCCACAGGCAGGGCCACACGTATGGCGAAAAACACCAGCTGAGCGTTCTGAGAATTGTTTCCCAAGGCTGTGGACGCAGTGCATATCACGAGGCGTATAGGCCTGTCGCATGTGTTAGAGTTGATACCCAAGCTGAAATCCACAGAACTAGATAGGCAGAGAGACTCGGTTTGGATACCTAGTTCTTAGGCTACTTAGCATAACGAATCAAATAGCTTGCACTTATCTCGATCCACTCGTGCCATACAATAAATCATAACATCTTGATATAAGTTTGGAGAATTGATTTATCCAAATATTTCTGGGCTTACCCTCCAGCTCTCTCATGTCATCAACTCGTCCGCTAGAGCCTTCCAACAGGGTATCTCGTGCAAGTAGAAACGAACAGACCATCGCATAAGCCTCTTCAGGATGCCTCTCCAATCTCCGATACAAAAATTGCGATATATGTGTAACCATGCTGGCATAGAATAGTCCCTCAAATCCTTGTGACCCGACTCCCAAAAACTCTACAGTATGAAATAATAACATTAGACGTAACGTGGCATAAGTATAGGTAATTCGACGCAACCATTGCGTTGAAATAGAAGGTTATGAATATGGTTGAATAGCATGTCTACACCACAATGCTGACGTTGCGACGGGTGTCGACCTCCTCAACCGGGAACTGGAAAACGACCTTGAAGAGATCTCGGAGATATGCATATCGCTGTGAACTCTTCATCATCATCTGAATACTCTTGGCCATCTCCTGGGCAGTAACGCGCTTGCCTCGAGCTGGTAAGGCATGGTGTCTGGGAATTATGGCATCGGTAAGGACGGAGTTTTTGTATTGTGATAGCAATGTCGAGTGCGAGATGAGGGACCCAAACGATCCAGGAGGAAGATCCTGCACAAATTTTTGTAATGCAGCAGCAGCGGCTTTGGGCTCATGGATGGTATCACGATTGAAGCCAAGATTCATAGCAGCTCGGAGAACGAGTACCTTTGCACGCGTCACGTTTGCATCTTCTGATGCAGCTGTAGTGGTGGCTGTGCTTGAAGTCCTGGTGCTGCTCTTTGAGTAGCTGGAAAGATTGGACGCGCTACTCGACCACCGACCGCGGCTATTGTCACTAGGGGTGCCTAGGACAAGAATGTTGGGCATTGTTGGCGAACGACTCTGTGGAGAGATGGGCGTGTCTTCAAACTCGGTTACAGGGGTTTCCGGAACAGCTGGGTTTCTTGGTTTCTCTTCCTGCCGCCCGCTCTTGACACTATCGTGCCTCGAATGGACTGAAGATGGGTTTGATCCTCGGCTCTGTCGGCCGCTCTGATCATTAAGATGCTGAGGGAATGCGTGTCCGGCTCGAGGTGTTCCCCTATCAGGTCGAACTTGTGTCCAGCTGTCTCGGAATACATCGCAGAGCTCCCAGCAGGCTTGGACAGTAGAGCTCAGCAGCTCCTCATCTGGCGGTCTTCCGTCCCTTCTGTTCTGCCTGAGATTGAAGAGCATCTCTGCAAGTGCCCAACAGGCCCTGAGCAACTGATCAGTTTCCTCGGCCAGATCACTCCGTTGCTTCATTAGTCGATGACAAAGCGCGATATAGAAGTCCAGTGTGCGTTCTCGGAACTGCTCTGGTAGGGTACCATCCTGAGCACTATAGAGGCTGCCAACTTGTTAGAGTAAGATTCATCACTGATTTAATGCACTTACTGGTTGTTGAGCTCAAAGCTAACACGCAAAACCGAGTCCGCTGCTTCATCATTACGCTGCCGGACGTCAAATAGCGCTTGACAAAAATCGCGACACAAATCAAGGTTGACCTTGACATTGAAATTGCTCACGTCCTCATCTCGACTGTGGTAAAGCCGCTGACAAAGTTTCCAGCATGTCCTCCATGCTTTTTCGTGGGCATCAGGAATGCCATTTTTGCCAAGAGCGCGGTTACGATTGATTGAACTGAGCTTAGACAAACTGTTGCACAACGTCCAGCACTCAGCAAGAGTTGTTCGTAGAGTCTCGATCTCGTCTTGTTGCTGTGGTATCGGCATGGCTTCTGACTCATAGTCTTCGTCGTCACCCTCAGCCTCGGTTTGTTCGTCGATTTCTAAACAGATTAGCCATATCCGGTGACGAAACCAGTGTTTACTTACTCTCGAGACTACTCGTACTACTCGAACGTAGCCGGGCACCATCGTCCAGCATAGATTGCAGGTCCTGAGCTCGGGGTGTGGCGCTGTCGATGCTGTACCGCACAGGGTTCACATCGGTTAAAATCGGAGGTCGAACAGGATGAGTCGATGTCTGATGACCGTTTAGTATATGACATAAGTTTAGGTCGATGGTAGCAGACCTTCTCCTGTCCGCCATTAAGAGAGGCTAGGCTTTCAGCCTCTGATTTTGGAGATGTCCTTGGACTTGGCCCTTTGTGCTCCATGGCTGAAGGTGCGGCGGCAGCTGGAGCAGCCTGAATGGTGTTAAATGTGTCGTATCTATAATGACTATGAAACTTACCCAGCTGGAAAAACTTTCTGGTGCATGGATGACAGAAATAGCCTCCTCGTTGCTGGACTGGCGCACACTCTCCGGTAAGTTAGTTGTGAGCATCAAGAGCTGTGGTCAAGTTAGTCCATAGCCCAGGATGTCGGTGGTGCCCATTGTGACTGACCTCTGACCGACGGGTAGCCTTTCTATCACTGACTTCCTTCTCAATATCCTCTGAGACATCGTCCTCGATCTCGGTCGTTTCAGTGCCATTAGATGTGACTGGAGAAGGACCCACAATGTCGCTAGGACTCATGACATTGTAGGAGCTACTTGACATGCGATTGACGGAATTGGGTCGAAGCGAGGACGAATCGGTAGCGGGAGGAGGGGAAGAGCTGAGACATGGGTCAACAGAGATTCCAAGAGGGTTCACGTCAAGCGCAGAGCTTCCAAGGCAACATACAATGGTCTGAATGGAGAGCGACGGCTCTCATTCTCCGTCGGCGCAGACATGTCTGTCTGAGGGTAAACGAAAGGGAATTGTAGGCTTCCAGTCGATGACCTCAAAGGGGCTTCAAGGGCCATGACGGGAACGTGGAGTTTCTAAATATTTAGCTACCCTGACGGTGGTAGTTGAGAGCTCAGGTGGCAGAAGGGATCTTAAGACAATTCACAACTCCAGCCAAGTGTCGACGCAAGAAAGCCTTACGATACAGCTGTCCCAAGGTTGACAGATGATCGAAACCTGATGTAGGAGACAGATTCGAGATTACCAACAGCTGTCGTGACGGCAAAAGAATAAAAGATGAGCTTGTCGGTCGGCGGTCGATGTGCGGTCGCGCGGCCAGTTAAAAGACCTATTGGCTAAGATCGGGAGGCTGCGTGACTAGTCTGACCCAGTCGAACAGCAATAAGCAAAGATTGATAAAACAGAAACAAACAGAAGGTCCAAATGCTGAATGAAGGGCTCAATGACACTCCGACGATGAAGCAAGCAAGCAAGTTCGTCCAAGAAAACCAGCTCACCAAAAGCCGAACCCAAGAGAGAGAATGGTTAGAATGGAGGGGGAAAGGTTTAAAGAAACAGGCAGAGCCAAAAGCTGGAGCACCAGCGGTTGCAACAACGGACTAAGGCAGACAGACAGACGCCAGTTTGACAGGGGTTCGTGAGACCGGGTCCCTTGTTCTCGCAGCCCTGCTACATTGGGGTGTTATGGGTCAGGTACTCAATTGTAGCTCTTGTTACTGCGAGAGTCAAGTAACGAATAAGCGGACAGCAGCGTTCAAGATATTTTTTGATGCCACCTCTGGTGCGGAGTAGCTGTGAGCTGGCTTCAGAAGCTTGCTACCTTGTTACCTGTCCCGGTGAACTGCCTTGAGTTGTTATGGGACCGTACATGCGGCCGGCGCTTGTCGGGAGCGCGACGGTTGGCGCGGTGGGAAACAAAGAGGCGCGATAGTTGTTGAATAGGTAGTGTGTATAAGCTCTTACAGAATTGCTTCGTCAATGGAGTTAAAGCAATACAATTCTTTGAGTGATCCAAAGACTGCGACTACGCACTGACCGTATTTATGTGTTTGTTAACGGCTCACCAGATTGAACAGGAAAAGATAGAATGTCGCGGAACGTGAACCAAAAGACGGTTGGATCATGAATGGGGGGGCGTGGCCCAGCTGACGGAATATGGGAGGTGTGGATATTGAACAAACTGGTAGCAGGAGGGGCTCTGCGGCTAGGACGCAACCTGTGACACTTGATGCTCCTGGAGAGTACCCAGCTAAAAGAAAGTACAGCCAAGACAACTCTGAAAGTCTGATTTGTCTTGCCGAGACAAGGCAGCGAGCGGGTGGGCCAGTTGTGTGGACCAAGGCGCAGATGGGACTTTAGAGAGGAGGGTGAAGTTGGGGGCCAGAGATGTTGAGTTGTTAGGTAGCTGCTGGGTTTCTTATGAACAATCTGACCAAGGAATTCTGCCGAAGTGATGGGTTGATGCTGATGAGTGCCAATGCGGCCCCGAGATGGGTTTCCCAAGTGGTTTGAAAGGCTTGAATCTGAGTTCAATATATCGAGGTGTGGCAGAAGCCGTCGACTTGCAGCATCGGGGTGTTGAAATTGGATGCTTAGGGTGAATGGATGGAGCGGCTAATCGTTCTAGCAAGGTCTTCTTGTCTCTCTGGCTATAGGTTGTGTTGAGTAGAATAGGGTGTGGTCAATGCAACCTGTTGATGACTCCCCTGTGTGTATTGCAGGTATTGCAGTGACTCGTATCATGCAGAGAAGTCGATTCGATCATTGTACTCGCTCATGCGAATTGAATCAATTGCAGATGAATGGCATACATGTACATCGAGACTTGCGATGGGCTGAGAAAATATGTATTACCCAGTATGTCCCAAAACGACTAACCTAACCACCATCGTGTAAGTCTAAAGCATTACCGTTGGCGGAAGGAAAGGCTGGCTGGCTGGTTGACGAATGGACTATGGATCAGGGGACGGGAGGCCCACTATGGTTAGCACCTGCCCTACGTACAGATCGCAATCATCAGTTTTCCCGTGGTATAGAAGGTAGGTACATTCGACGCCAGCTACCTTAATCAAGCCAGGTGGCTGAGAGTAAGTAGGTATAGTTAGGGACCTCCCACTTTCAGGCTGCCTTTTTCATCATTGAATCATTATTTCATCTTTGTGTATAGCACCATAAGTTAGTTGCTAGTCTTTCGCCCTGACTTACCGATCTTGCTAAATAACTGACAGCAACTACTTCTGCAAGTATATTTGCCCGTCACTTTGCGCTCAACTTAACAGCTCTGCACCGCTACAAGACAACCATAAGAGAGAACTTCCAGCCGCCCGTCCATGACAAGGAGCCAGTCAAACCCCAGACAGTTGACCAGGGTAGATGGATCGTGGCTCCAAAACTCGTGGGGCACATTGAAAAAAGGACAGGCGTCGGCGCTTAACTCATGGTGGGACTGGCCAATCCTCCGAAGTCCCCCCCACTTGCATTGCTTCCACCAACGACCTCGAACTGTCCAATGCTATGCTTTGCGGTGCTTTGTGTTCGACAAGCTACAATACACTTCCAAGCTTTCCTCCAAAGCTCAGCCGTACAGTACTCTGGGTACAAAGTCGATGCCATGTGCCATGGCCCGCTGCACGGCATCAACGGTACGGAATGTGACACCCAATGCTGTATACGTATTTAGCATGATCGACAACCTAAAATCGGAATCCCAACCAGCTTCATGTTTAGAAAGGACATAGACTCTTGAGTTTTGGGAACAACGCCCAGCATGATCTTGAGTTACTTGATTTCAAAGTGTGTGCCGCGACTGACCATTCAGCCGGCTGACAGCGTTCCGACTTGATGCTTTATCGGTGGCCCTCAGAAGACCTGTTGGTTCGATACAGTCTCCATTGCTTTTCAGGTAATACTCCATCCGAATTACCTGAGGATGGAGTAAACCAACTGTGGTCAGTGAGGCAGAATTATTCGTTCACTTCTACAGTTAGCTTGAGGAGTGGTCCTCTCTCCTCATCACTTCGGAAGTCAATGACAATACTACCCATAATGCTGGGCCTTCACGATGGTGCTTCTAAACGCCCTGGGCTCGCAGGGGTACGACCAGGATGTAGAATAAGCCAATCAACAACCCAAACCTCAGAACCCGGCGAACCCAGCAGTCTGGTCACGGCGGCTTTGGCAACGCTAAAACGAGCCAGTAGCCCCACCACCCGGGGTTGCAGTATGTCCTTTCCTTCGTGACGCACAGTTCGCTTGCTCTGGAACATGACTCTCGTGGCAGGCTATTCAGCAATGTCCAGATACCAGCATTTTGGCAAAGCAACAACATAAGATTCGAACAAATACTAGAATATCATGGAGCTAGGCCCTCTAGTCAATCTCTACCCCCCCGGCTTTTCAACCCTAATCGCCATAGCCTTGATAGCCTATCGCTCACTCACTGTCTGGTCATCTCAAGGTATGGAGAACTGACAAGGACACATAAACAAACATCTTCAGTTCTTTCTTGTTTATGGCCGCCAGAGAACTAACACGATAAGTGGATTCTGTCCCAATTTAGAGAAATGGCAAATTCATCAGCTTATAATCATACCAACACAATTAGCCCACGAGGCTCATGCAAACTAAGAGGAGGATTCTCCAAAACTCTTTTTTAGGACTGAACCCTCAGCTAGGTTTACAGCAAGAGAAATGCCTACGAGACCAAGACTGTATTGTTTGCTACTACCCATGCCTCAAGGAGCAAGAAAACATCGGACCTTAATATAGGGTGTCAAAATAAACTCACCAAAAGGTATCCTAAAGGCATCCTAAACTCATACCAAATTACCTAAGTCTTTTTAGCATTTAGGATCAAGGGCCCGAGATTTCTACCCCCCTTGCCATGTTATGACAGACGGCATCGTCTGGGGTCTGAATCCTAATAGCAAATTTAGCGTGGTGATAACCCAACGCCTGTTGCGTTGTTTTAGTTATCACAGCGCTAGACAGATTCTCGGAATTGTATTAACGATCGCCAATTCATCCAGCCGGTGCGGGGACTCCCAGCCCTTGTTAAACGGTTGAATAGGTGTTGATGCACCCTTGACAGCTCCACGAGTACACCTCAAGATTCTGAATGGTACAAGCTTTGTGCTCCTACTGAGCCTGGGAGGCTTTCTCGATTCTTTTCTCGAACCCAAGAGCAGGGTTGCGGTGTGGATTTGCCCCTTCCGGAACACATCCCGCGGTCCACCGCCGCAGAGGTCAGAATGTGCAGACGTGACCCAACAAGGAGGGCAACGTACATCGCCAATACACAACATATGAAGATGTGCCTTTGATACATGGAATGCATTTACTAAACGCCATGACAAGAGCTTTGAGCCCGAAGTGGACTTCCGAGTATGCACGAAAAAGCCATGGAGGGAAGCACAGAATGCAGTGCAAGCGCCAGCCTGATCAGACCTTTGACACTTTGACACTCTTCTCTTTGGCTCGAGGTTGTTTGTTTATCGTGCTGTACAGCTCGATGACTCAAGCTTTCCACTTGCGGTAACCAGTCCGTCTGTGCTGCCTGTCAAGGATCAAGATCGTGTCGGTCGATCAGCATAAGAAAAAGAAAAGCGCGGTTGTTGGTCAAGCTTGTTACTTCACAACCAGATCGCTTGGGTGTGGTACACAAGTGTTTTCCGACTGCTTGAAGTATCCTTAATTGTCGTTACTATATTTTACCACAGCACGTCTGTCCATAAAATACATCGTTACCCATGAATTTGCGGCCCGAACGGCCACACACACCAGACGGGCTCTTCCGAACCAACGCCTCTTTATCTTATTTTCATTGTCTGCTCCATGGCTCTGAGATGTCTACGCCGCTGATAGCAGGGCGGCTGGAGGTACTGAATAGGTCGAGCGACTTAATGACAGCCAAGATTGGAAATTTCATGACGGGCCTCAAATAGAGATCACCCGCTAGTGCATTGGTCTTCTGAAACTCCCGATCTTTTGGAAACCAGGACCAAGTCACACGTTGTGAGACTCAGGCATGGTGACTGGCTTACATATAATTGTGGCTACCGTCAAAGTAGTAGAAGAGTCGCAACTCAAACAATGGGCTTGAACAGAGGTAGTTCCCATGCTAATATACTAGAAAGTCATTACCATCCCTGCCATTCATATAGCAAAAGACTAGCCAAATTCTTGAGTTTCTCCATGACAAGCTTTTCATTGCTTCGGACCCTTGGATTAGGATATCATTGTCGAATTGGTCTCAGTCTCGCTCTAGAAAAAGAACTGGATTCACTTTAGCCCTGGTAGAAAGGTATCGCGATGTAAAGCGAAAGCGTCGCATCTTCTCACACCGTTATCAAGCACTAGGGCAATAAGTTACAGACAGGATCGACGGCAAAAGCGTAACCCTGCTATAATAGAACAGGTATAGACCCCAGAGACATGAGAGCTTCAACCAACATCCGGATGTGTTGTCATACTCGTTGGCCTTGCAAGAGACTGTTGGCTCGATGCAATCGCCCACCCTTTCTGCAAGCAAACAGTTTTGAGGACAACCAACACATTCGAGTGAGTTTTCGAGGTCTTCAAGTGAGGCCAGATCGTAGAGGCAGACAAAAAACTCAATTCCAGCGCCTTGTTAATCAGGTGAGACTGGGAATATGCGTGCCAGTTTAACTAGCCTCTTCTGGCTTCACATAGATGTTGGCATGCTGTCTAACAATGGGCGATCTCCTGATTCCTGCTCGTTCCTCGCCGCAACTCGACACCCACCGCTCTTTGCGCACAGGCCTCAGCAAGGGTGGGAGGGAGTGCTGCAGTTGTAGTCTGAGAATTAAATCCTAGTCGTCAATGGTATAGTGCCCTGAAGAAGCAAGAATACTTAGGACCTCTGTCTTAAATAACACAAAGAATTGGGTAAGTTTAGTATTTCTAAGCAAGCCCGTGTTAGACCGGTTGATTTTAGCACCCCGGTTTCATGCCAGATGTTTTCTTGCTTCTTGAGGAGTGCATAAGGCCGTCCTGCCAGAAGGGAATACATGCAGGACAAAGGTCCTACCAAGAGCCAAGCGTTCGTTTCTTTTGGAAGGAAGCATGAGTAAGGAAGGTGGACAAGGTTCGAGTGAAAACACAGATCAATATCTTGACAGTCTCGAAAGTGTCTGTATAGGGCACCTTAGATTATGAGGACTCGTGCTCTCGTATTTGAAACTGATCAATTCATTGCCTTCCTTGCGCCGTCAAAGTGACATATTTCGGCAAGATTCCCGTAACGCCAAACCATGCACAACCATTCTTTCGCTGCTTCTTTGCCACTGTCTTACGCATTCTATGAGTACTGAACGCCAAGGTTCTGCTTCTTCTCGCTTCGGCCGTCGGGAGTGTACCTAAAGAGAGTTAGAAATCGCGTATGCAATGGTATCTGAGTGATCGTGTCGTACTTGAGAAGCTTCTCGATAAGGTCAACGTGGGTCATGATCATGCGGCGGCAGCAGTATCGCTTCAGACCGAGCTCGTCCATAGCATCGCTACACTCGTTAGATTTACAGAAATATAGAGCAAAAAGGCCCAGCTTACCCATCGGTCTTACGGGGATCTGCGATCAGTTGAAGGTAGCGCTCCCAGAGGTCACCAGTGACCTGCAATCCAAGTTAGTAAACAGCGCCTGGCGCATCGCGGCTGAAGACCCTACCTTTCCACAGGAGAAACAGCGGATGGGAATAATCATTTTGCTGTACTATCGTGAGTGCGCGAGTTCGTCGGATGCGTCCAAAAGAATTGCGACAAGAGCAGGAGGCACGTTACAAAGAAAGCTTGCGATAGTTTGGCGTTGTAGTAGGACTACGAAAATAAAATCTAGCTCCGTAATTTTTCCGACGGAGCGCTTATCTTATCAGCAACTTTTTTCGCAAGCGGGACCAAAATTTCTGCGAACCTTTACCCAGTAGAAGCGTATCCAGCAGGACAACTCTGTAACTTTTCTCTCCGTCGACGAATTGTTAAAAAAAAGTCGCAAGCACAAGAAATTGATCTCGTGCAGAGAGAAGAAGGTGGCGAAAATGGCCGGACATAAGAGTCCCCGAACAAAAAACGATCCGACCAAGAAGCGCAAACGCGATGTGACGGAAACCGATTCGAGAACCAAGAGGCTAAGAGCTGAGCGAAAGGCGAACAAAATCAATGGAATTAAGCTTGAGAACGAAAGTGGCAATGGCGTGGTTGCTGAGGTGAACGGTATCTCTGGAGCTTTGGCAGAGGCTGGAACTCGGGAGATTGAGATTGTTCGCCAGTTCGACGATACAGAGGCAGGATGGCGCGTTTCGAAGCCCATGGGTGGCAGGATCCTTGATATCGATCCCATATTGACAGAAAATGAGCAGTAAGTCTCAGTCTATGCTAGCACTAGCCTAGCTAACCTTCTTAGATTTCTCATCATTGCGTACAACACATCTATCCAGGTGTACTCGGCAGCCGATTCACTCCTTGTTCGACGAATCCCCGTTACTGCAGCCGAACCCGCCGACAACAAGGCTGCAGCACCCGCGCATATCGTCGCCATGAGACAAGCAAAGCAAAACTCCAACATCGTCTGGGTGGCTACCTCTGATGGCCGCATCTGTGAAGTCGATTGGACAACCTCCAAGACCCCCGAATTCTTCCAGACTCAATCCAAGACTGCAACTGCCATGGCCCTGGTTACGAAAAAGGTCTCTGGCAGAGTCCAGGAAATCATCTTTGTAGCAGAGTCAGATAAGCCAGGCCGAATTGAGGTTGTCGCATACCCAGCCTCAACAACGGAGTCTGGGCACAAGGTTCTCTTCGTTATGAAGAAGCCTGGCAATGGCCTGCAGTTGCTTGAGACTAGTGAGGATGGCCACCTGGTTGGCGCCATTAACGACCGACTTTTCTTTGGCCTTCCTTCACAGCGACAATTCGATAACTTGGCTGCTTTGGATTACGAGATTTATACCTTCGATATTCCCGACTTGGTCAGCGCCCTCGACCTGAGAGTATATCCTAGACCAGTGACGAGCGGAAAGAAATCGCGACAGGAAGCTGCCCCTGTTCTGGACATCATTGTTGGTGGTGCCCGTGGTTCAATCTACCTCTACCATGATGCGCTTGCTCGAAGCCAGGCGCTTGCAAAGTCAGGATCTGATAAGGAGCTTATTCAAGCGCAAAACTTTCATTGGCACCGTAGAGCGGTGCACGCCCTCAAGTGGTCGCGCGATGGTACGAAGCTCTACACTCCACATGGAATCTCGAGGACTGTACTGACATATTGCAGGTAATTATGTAATTTCAGGAGGTTCTGAAAACTCTCTGGTTCTATGGCAAATGGACACAGGAAAGAAGGATTTTCTTCCTCATCTTTCTGGCAGCGTGGAGAACATCACAGTTTCTGCCAATGGGTCCTCATATGTCGTTCACCTCGACGATAACTCAGTCATGGTCATTTCGACCGCTGAGATGAAGCCTACAGCATACATCGCTGGTATCCAGTCGGCCGCCATCAACGTCACTACACCCAAGGATCTTCTCGTTCAGCGAACATGGACAACACCTGCGAGCGTACAGCGACCGATTCCAGCTGCCATCAGCCCTACTGATCAATCGAGACTACATGTCTGTGTGGGTAGTGGCCGGCAGGCTACTATGTCGGGAGGGTTTTCTGCACCTTTGCTTCAGACCTTCGATCTTGAGACTTTCCGAAGCGTCTCCAAGCAAGCTTTGGCTCGCACACAGCCCACAGATGTCAACATCACGAACAAGGGCCACCCTATCGAAGAGCCCGTAATTAGTCACCTAGCCTTCACAGCTGACGGAGCGTGGCTTGCTAGTGTTGACACCTGGGAGCCATCACAACGAGATGTGGACAATGTTATCAGCGATGCCAAGGACCAGTTTATTCAAGAGCGACGAGAGGTGTATCTCAAGTTCTGGGAAGCACAAGAAGGCGAGGAGCAGATTGCCCTTGTCTCTAGGATTAATGCCCCTCATGCTACAAATCGCAACGAGGCAGTTCTCGACTTAGCATCGAACCCTGTCTCGACATGCTTCGCAACTATTGGTACCGACGGTAATGTTCGATTGTGGCGCCCCAAGACAAGATCTCAGAATGGAGTTGTAGTGAAGGGGCCTAACGGTCGCGAGGTCTTCACTTGGAGCTGCTCTCAGATTATTGCCGTGGGTGACGGCATTCCTCAAGACGGCGTGATCGACCTCCCCGAGTCCGGTGTTGCTCAAGAGCCCCAAGGAAGTATCGCTTTTTCGGAGGATGGCTCAACTCTTTTCGTGGCTTTCGGAACAGGTGCCTCCGGCGTAATCTACTTGATTGATGCTGCGTCAGGCGACGTGGTTAAGACCCTCGAAGGTCAATGGAAAGGTCAACTGCGATCTATCCGTGCCCTTTCGCCTTTCGTCATTATCCTATCAGATGAACTGCGCGTTTACGACGTTGTCAGTGATGAGCTACGCTATGGTGTTGTGATACCACAGTCCAAGGCCAATGCCCTGCTTCAGCTGGCTGTTGATAACACTTCTGGTCACTTTGCCCTAGCTCTGCCAGCTAATGAGGGTTCTCTCATTGCAGTTTTCCAACCTGAGGATATCGAGCCCCTGTTGGTGCGTAGCACGCCTCAAAGGATCGTCAGCTTGGTTTCTGCTCCTGAGACAAGTGGTTTCATCGCTCTGGATGATGCTGCTCAAGTCTGGGTGGTTGCCGAGGGATCAGACCCTTCATCTCTTGCAACTGTCCAGCCTCTTGAGGACCTCCGCCTGGAGGGCATTGATGCCAATGGCAATGAGGCTGGTCTGCTCGATGAGGATGAGGATATGGCGAGTGATGTTGACGATGCCGAGGTCGAGCCTGTGACTGAGCCTGAAGATATTGAGATGGGAGATGATGACTCTCACCCAAGCGTGATTCAACAACAACATCTAGCAGACATTTTTGACGCTGCACCGGCGTTTGCTGCGCCTCCGATCGAGGATTTGTTTTACAAGGTTACGGGCTTGCTCGCGACAAAGCCTCTTTCAGCATCATGAAAAGAAGAAATTGGTATATAATAATGCATGTTAAAAAAAAAAGGCTAGAATGTTTTTTCTTACGGAGGAGTATGTATAAATCATACTAGACAGTCATAGTCTAGTCGCATGGGGTCTTGGGAAGTTAGAAGATGGCAGCGCCGGCGTTGAGCAAGTCTGGAATACTAGCTAGCTATTCACTCAGTTTGTATATGCACTGCACCTGGGGCATAGCCGACATCGGCGTGATTGAAAGAAGAGGCAATCGCCAAAATCCAAAATAGGCCGGCATCTCTCGGGAATCGGTTGCAGATGCGGGGACGGGGCTTGACTTGGAGACGAAGGAGAAGAGGAGAAAAAGGTGTATTCGGGTGGACCAATCGCGCCATGGCACAGAAGGTAGTGATGGGTAATCAGTCAGTCGATCTATTGACTTGACTTATGACACTCTTGGAGTGAAAGATACCAAGTTATTTATCAACAAACTACAGCACTAAGTCTTTTACTACCTCCTACTTTGCTTGTCCAAGTACAAGTTTACTTGTCCAACTTGGCAAATAGAAATGTCGTTTACATCTATTCCAATTCTGGACCTAGCTGCGGCTCAGGATCCGGCTACCAAGCCTCAGTTTCTAAAGGAACTTCGCCATGCATTGATGGAAGTTGGCTTCTTGTATCTCAAGAATGTTGGCATCTCGGATGAGTTGTTCCAGAAGATCATTGAACTAGGAAAGGGTTTCTTTGACATTCCCGAGGAAGAGAAGTGAGTGGTGATGAGTGACATTATCATGCATGATATGATGGTTCACTAACTCGTCCAGACTCAAGATTGAGATGAAGAATGCGCCGTCTTTCCTAGGCTACTCTCGTCTCTCGGCGGAGATCACAGCTGGAGAGATTGATCATCGTGAACAAATTGATCTCTCAACAGAGCATCCTGTCCCTGGGCCAGATGCTCCTCTATATCGTAACCTGCTAGCACCCAATCAATGGCCGTCTGAGGACTCATTGCCCGAGTTCCGCAAAGTGTATACAGACTACATGGAGCGCATGGGCAAGATCTCAATTCAGTTTACGTCTCTCATCGCCGAAGCCATTGAGCTTCCCAGCGACGCCTTTAATAAATACTTTGACCAAGATCAGCAACACAAGCTCAAGATTGTCAAGTATCCCGATGCAAAGGAACTCGGTATCGAGGGAGACGTGCAGGGCCAGGGTGTAGGTCCTCACAAAGACAGCATGCTCACAAGCTATCTCCTCCAGGCGACATCGCACAAGGGTCTTCAGGTACAGAACGTTCGCGGTGAATGGATTGATTGTGAGCCAATAGCTGGAACCCTTGTCGTTGCTATCGGTCAAGGTTTAGAGGCACTCACACAAGGCGTCTGCGTCTCTACAACGCATCGTGTCCTCTCTCCTGCTGCCGGCTCTGGTGCCCGCTTCTCCATTCCCTTCTTCCAAGGCGTGCGCATGAGCGCTGAGTTTGAAGACCTGGAGAAAGTTGGCGTTGGTCTTGTACCAGAGGAAGTACGGGAACAACGTCGCAAGATCGTGGAGCGCAATGGCGGACGTATTGACGATGTTGAGTTTACTTTCCGAGCTGGCGGTGCTTCAAAGACGCTTGGTGAGGCAACATTGCGAAATCGGGTCAAGAGTCACCCTGATGTTGGAGAGCGCTGGTATCCTGATATTCTGGCTAGCATCCGTGAGGAACAGGCAAAGGCGAAGCAGCAGAAGGAGGCTGCGGCACCAGTCGTGGAAGCGCCCCCAAAGGCTGTAGAGGCTCATTAGATACTGGTAGTGGGATGGCAAACACAGAGGAATGGCAAGAATGTGCAAAAAGAGCAGTGTAAAATCTATATCCATCATGAGTCCCTTGTTCTCGTCTCGTCTTGTCTTGTCTTGTCTCGTCTCTCCGTTCTCGTCTAGGCTGTCATGCCACAGTACGCCTCGCTTCGCTAAACATTTCCCAATTGTTTTCTTGACTTTTTCTCTTCTCGTACGATACCAGCATGTCAACACCTCGTGTGTTATGGTCTATGCGACTTGGACGTTGGGGAAGCAGTCGGCAATGGTCTTGCTGTGCTTGTTCTCGGCATGCTCCTTGAGACTGGAGAGGAAATATTAGTTAGTTAAGATGATGGAGAAACAGAGGAGATCGGTGGGTATTTTGGTGGACATACGCAGGGGCCTTTGTGGTCTTGAGAAAGGTAGATTTGCAGATCTGGCACTGAATGTCACAGGCCTTTTCGTTCTATTCGGCCATGTTAGCAAAAGATGTCAGAAATTATAGAGTACAGTTATAAACTCACCACCTTGAGCTGCGACTTGGCAGTGTTCTTGTCCTTAGCATTGCGCTCGCGCTTCTGCTGAGCCTTGGCACCCTGGAACCTCCATGTCAGCACAAGGTATCGTTTATGATGGCATCTGAATCCTCTTAGCTTACGTTACCCATGTTTGCGATTTGGACTGGTTGTTTAAGAAGGGGGAGAGGGAGAGGGAGAGGGTGTGTTGCGTTATGTGGACTAGGAGAACTCGGTATAGATTTGGCGGTGTTGGGAGGTCAAAAGGTGTAAGTGAGTAAGAATTAAGAGGATGGATTGGATTGGATGCGATTATGCAGAAGAAAACCCGTAAAAAAACGGAAAACGGAGGGTCACCTTTTTTTTTCTTCCTCTTCTTAGCTGTCGCCCATTTCGGACAGGCCGTTATCTAACCGGTCTCAGGGTCTCGACCGTTCCATCCAGGGCATAAACGGGCATTAACAGAGGCTAAGAGTCTATGAGTCTACAGTAACAGAATACAGCCGAGGCAGAAACTGTATCTATTTATGTTACGTTACAGAGTTGGTGTCACCGCCGTCTCAGAGTCATCAAATATACTTTTACCAAGTTACAGCTGAATACATTAGTTAGTAGCCTCCAAGTGCATGACCACTTTTGGTAGCACCAGCCATCATCAACATCACTGTCACTGTCAGCGCCCCAACCAAGCCATAACTAGCAAAAGCTTCGAAACTGACCCATGCGAGCCTCAACTCTCACTAAGCTAGCTTATTCACGTCCCCGAATCTTGCTGAGTGTGGAGAATCCTGGGTTAATAAGCTACTAACTGTGCTGTGCCTTGAGCTAGTCTAAACTCTCGTCGATCGTATTGAGCTGACCTCTAGGCTCTGGCTGGCCTAAGCCCTATCAATTGCGAGAATCCCGCTTAGATAGAAGCCAATATCATCATACTCTACTTGCTTCAGTCCGAGGGTATCACCTAGCTTGGGCAGCTAAGCGGGCAACCGGGTTGCTGCTTTGCCGCAGACCTTCATAGCAACGAGGATTCGAAGGATCGCCAACAATACATCATATTATGTGCAATGTTTCAAATCAGGATAAATCAGGTTCATCAAATCCTCCATTTCTATCAAATCAAGATGCTCGACAATGCAGGCTCTCGTCTAGAGGTCCAATGTCCGCCATAGAGGACGCCACGTACCGCCAATGGCGCTATACAGCACCGCCTAAACGCCCGTTCTTTCAGCTTCACGCCAACAACTCCGCATCCAATTTGATAGCTCGTCTGCCCATCCAAACCGAGTAAGGTATAGAATCCATATTGGTATGCAACGCTATACATGTAGTTGGTGCTGAGGTGAGACGGCGACTCTTCAAGTCAGACAGCCTACCCTTATGATAGTATATAAGGCTGCTGCGAAGCACCATAGAATATGCACAAACACCATCATTGAGAACATTCACTTTTCCAGTATCCAAATATGACCCAAACCAAGTTCTCGTCGTTGCGCAACAAGCTAGTTCAGGGACGGCTTCTACTCCCCGGAGACGAAGGATTCGACGAGAGCCTCCAACGATGGAGTCTCACCTGTGTAAAGCCTGCTGTACGTCAAACCGTCGTGGCTCCCCAGCTATCAGCTAATTGATTCACAGGCCGCTGTAGCCCAACCCAGAACTGCTGAAGAAACCAGTGAGGTTGTCAAGTTTGCAACATCTAATGGCATCAAATTCAATGTCAAAGGAGGTGGCCATAGTACCTCGCAAACGTCTTGCGCTCCATCACCCGAGGGCATGGTCCTGGATCTCTCTCTTATGCGCGATGTCTCGGTAGACACCGAGGCAAACACTGTCTCCTTCGGAGGAGGCTGCTTATGGAAAGACGTTGACGAGGCACTCTGGACTAAGGGCCTGGCTACCGTTGGCGGAACTGTCAGCCATACTGGCGTTGGAGGACTCATCCTGCATGGCGGCTATGGCATCTTGTCTGGTATTCACGGTCTGGCCATCGACGTCTTGCTTTCATGTCAAGTCGTCCTAGCCGATGGAAGCATCGTGACCGCATCCTCCACCGAGAACGCAGACCTCTTTTGGGCTCTTCGAGGCGCCGGCAGCAGCTTTGGTGTGGTTACCCAATTCACCAGCAAGATATTCCCGCAAGGTGATATCTGGGGTGGCATGGCTTTCCTCCCTCCCACGGCTCTGCCTGCAGTGATCAAGTTTCTCAACCACTGGGGAGAGACAAACGACGGCACCCAAATCTTCCTCACAGGCTACACTTATGCTCCCCCTGGCCCAGATCCCAATGCGCCCAGGCCCCTCGTTGTCCTGGTTCAGATGGCCCAGGTTGGGCCTAGTCCAGAGGAAGACGGCCTGAAATATTTCGCTCCCATACTAGAGCTCGAGGCATTGATGAAGCAAGTTGGGCCTATGCCATATCCTATGATCAACCAGGGCGCAGATGAGGTCTTTGCAAAGGGCAGTCGATACCTTTTTGGTGGCGCCAACTTCACCCTTCCCATGGAGCTTTCCACCGCCGAATCAATCCGTGATAAATTCACGGGGTTTGTCGAGGATACGCCGGGTACCGAGGGCTCGGTTGTCATGATAGAGTGCATTCCCCAGAAAACCATCCGGACGATTCCTGTCGAGTCAACCTCCTTCAACTCACGAGGTAACTACTACAATGTTGGTATCAATTACAAGTGGATGGATGAGGGTCTTGATGCCAAAATTCGCCAGTTCAATCGTGGGTTCCAGAAGTCGATTCGCGAGCTTGGATACGACGACAAGGCCTTGTCAGATGGCATCGGTCACTATCTGAACTATGTGAGCACTGACACCATCTCGGCTGAAGAGGCATTTGGCTCAAACTCGGAGCGCTTGAGGGGGCTGAAGAAGCAGTATGATCCAAACAATGTCTTTGACAAGCTGTGGAAACTGGTTGGTAAGGTTGAGGATAACAACTGGATTGCCTGATGGGCGAAGGGTGTGTTTTCTATTACCTATTGAATAAACCAGTCAAGGCATCTTACCGCAGGAATTTCCTACGTCTTGGGAAGTGATATGGTTTTGTAGCGGTCACAAGGAGGTGATGTGTCCGACCAAATGACTTACAAATTCGCATTGCATTCTGCCTTACCCGATTAACGAGCGCTTCAGTACGCCCCGTCATACTTTTCTGGAAATAATACCCCATTTGCCATTTCCAATACTGCATACTCAAGGTCATCTTGAGCTTCATCCTCATCCCAGGGTAGTAGCCCCATTGCACGCATGCCGTCTAAACCGCCTGCCTCACCAACCTCTCTAACGGCCTGCTCTCCTCCTACATTGGCGTCACCCGTAGGGGCGCCGGTAAAGTCAGGGCCGGCTTCCCCATGCAGAAACCCCTTGCGCTGATGAGCAAGATATAGGGCATTTGTCTGAGTTAATGGACAGGCTGGAAGATATATGATTGTTGTAGGAGGGATGTCTGGGCGACGGAGACGGTCAAGGGCGTAGACGGTATCGCAGTGCCAGACAAGGTAATCACCAGGGTCAAGTTTTGGTATGGGAATCATGCTCCGATGAAGCTGTAGATGAGGATGTAATGCATCGTTGAGCTCCTGTGGGTAAGACGGCAAAGCGCCTTGAATCACAGACGAAGTTGGCTCTTCAAGAATCCAGTTCCCTGGCGTAAGAAAGTCTGGACTCGCCGGTGAGGATTCTTTGGGCACAAAAAAGGGACGCAGAAGAAGATATGCAGTTGTGAGTCGAATCATGGGACACAAGAGAAGGGTACCATGGCCAAAAGGAACTTCACTCAGAGCGACCCAGCCCTGAAACATGCGGAAGACGCTGCATGAGCCGTCACCATTGTATAAATCGCTTGTCACTTTTAGTCGAGTGCTGCTCTCCCACGGATCCCAGTCCTCCCAACGGCCATCCCAGATGCGTTGATAAGTCGCTGCTGAACCATAGCCATCCGGCTCCCAGCGCTCCACGCTTCCTCCGTCAACATATACACTGAGGGAACATGTCTCATCCTCAGGTCTCCTGACCCTCATGCGGTCGGCGTAGCTGATGGGGAAATTGGGGCTCACAAGTGCTTCCGGGTCAGACGAGTCCCATAAATTCATTAGGAAACGTTGGGCATAGAGAATGTTCGGATGGGCTCGAGACTTGATCTGCCCAGGAGACCAGTAAACCCCGTACAGATGCGGATCATGGGTGGGCAATCGTTGCGCCTGAAGGTCCCCCAGGTGAGCGTCCGTATCTGCCTTCCATTTCGTAGCCAGATCATGAGGAACCACATTCCGAACAACAGCGACACCTCGTTCCTTTAGTCTTGAAGAAAAGTTGTCTGCAACTGAAGAGTCTTTGAGATCGTTAAAATCAATAGATGGGTAGATATCCGAACCGGCTTTGGCGATGATATCGATTTCAGTGTTTAACTTGACAAGTAGTCTTATCCAGGAACTCTTGATCTGAGAATCTTTACCCTCAATCAAATCTCTCTTGATTCGGGCAAAGCGAGTAGGGAGAGGTATGGGCTCAGTAATCTGAGCAAACATACTACTTGATGGACCATGCCGGTGGCCTTTTGGAGCCATGGTGAGAGCTTTTGAGAAGTTGATTGTGGGTATTGGAAATAAAAGATAACGTTGAGCTATCCTAGACCACCCGCACCAGTTGAATCACAGATATATACCGGAGTAAATGTGGCAGTTGAGGGACGCTACTGGAACAGCAAAGGTGAGAGCTCAAGCATCTTCTCCGAGGAAGGGAAACCTGGCATTCTGGGCGCCAGTGCGACGTATGGTTGTTTTATAGCCACGTTTACATGGTCCGCAAACGTGCCTGAACGCTGCGCGTGACTGTCCACGGCCTCTTTGAGCGTTAAGTCGTTGATTTCATCGTGAGGAATTGTCGTCATGCGGAATTTCTTCGGATGGGAGCTTGGTATTCTTCGGATACACACGCTATACGGGCCGGATACCCGGTCCTCTGAGGCTGTCGTTTTGACTGCTTATTAGGGTGAGTTGCGGTGTGTTATCAAAATGATTAGCTGTAATGTATAACCGTTTGGTCTTACAGCTTGGTATCATGGACCTGGTGTGCATACGATTGGAAGGGTGGCAATGAATTGTGAGCATCATTCTTTGCAGTTTTGCAAAAATGTATGCAGAATAAGTTTGTGGTTTTGTTGCCGTGAGTCGAGTGGTTTTATTTTCCCTTGCGACTGAAGCACTAGTTCTTGACCCGTTTGGATCGACGAAGTGGCGGCTGTTCATGGATTGCATCCTGTACTATTTCGGCATTTGAATTAACCTTCCTCTTCTTTTCCTTCTTCGCTGCCATGGGCGCTGTGATCGGCCTGACCTCCTTCGGTGGTGCCACATCATGGGATTGATCCGGTTGAGCCGGTTGCTTCATCAAGACATAGGCCACTTTCTCCACGTCACTTGCTTGCACATCGAGTCTGTTCCGCAGATCGTCAACTTTGGAGCATAGCATACGGTACTCCTTGGCGTTATACTTGATAGGACTCTGCTTCCCGTGGCAGCATAGCCACCAGAAAGCCTCATCGGCAAAGAAGATGACCCGTGTCGGATCATGAACTGCCAAAAGCAAGGATGCAGTTGCAGGGCCAATGCCTCGAAGCTTTGTCAATACACCCACGGCGGCTTCTATGTCAGCATCCTTTTTGTAAGCTTCAAGAGCTTGCTTTACAATTTCCTGAGCATCGTTTGCATCATTAGATGAGACCAGATTCATAAGAGTTGGTCTGAACTTCCCATGGCGTCTGATCTTTATTAGCAAATGACTTTAGCTTTGACCTCATGCAGCTGTACGATTCTGGCACAGGTGGGTGGACTTGGACTCACAACTTCCACTCCACGAGGTTCTTGATGTCGTCTAGCTTCATTGGGCGACTTTTCGCGCTAGAATTAAAGGCATCCAATGCATCTTTGTATCGATAATTGTCCAGTTCTTGCAGCGTTCTCTGGCCACCTTTGGCTATTGGTTGATATTGATTAGCCGATACTCGTGTAAAGTGGCATCCTTGATATCTCTTTATTCACTTACCACCCTTTTCATCTGATACTCTTTTAATAAGAGCCGGGTATTGATTGAGAACTCGCTTGAACTCCTCGAGGTTGATGTTGATGGCAGAGGTAATGCTCAAAGAGGATGCCATAGTGTTGATATAATTTGGCACAGTGATAAGATGTCCTTTTGTAAGAAAGGATGGAGGGAGAGACTTGCAAATGCCTTGTTTCCCGATTACGACTTTCAGTGATAGGCTGAGGCAGGAGAGTCGAGTGAGATGAGAGACGAGCATAGAGATTGAAGAGAAGATGGAAAGTCGACGTGCCTTGCAGAGACGTGACGCGATGGAAGGAGACTGTTCAATTCGCACAGTGCATGATCGCGCCCCTCGGGAAGCAAGAAAATAGTAGACCTTGATATAAGGTGCTAAAATAAACTAGTAAGCAAAAGATATCCTACGCATATCCTAAGCTTATGCTAGATTACCTAAGTCTATTGTTATTTAGGTGAATATCCTATTTACCTTCCTGGACAAAGAGAATACCTACCTCAGGTACAAACAGGTACGAAGGATGAATTTAAGGTCCGTAATAAACACTCAGTTTGCCTTAAAATATTACGTCTTATAATAGAGAGAGAAGTCTTGTATTGTTACTCCCCAAGGCCATACGTACTTCTATGTTTGTTTCACATGGAATCGAGAACGGCATAGTGTTTGAATAGTGATATAGCAATTTGCATGCCAGATCCTGGTGATTGTCAATGCCAAGGCATCATCCAATATCACGATTCTATACATAAAGAAATTCCTATTACAATCTCAGATAGTCGATCGTCCTGTCCACGTCCGATCGCCAACTTTGCGCCGGTGCTTAACCCAGTAACCGTTATAACGCTATTTTACATCTTGCACTTCATCTGGCTCCAGGTCTGTTGCTGTTTGTATATGCCCTGACAGGCTCAGACCCAGACTCTTTTCTTGCGCCCAGACAGGTCAGCAATAGATCAGATGCCGATATCCTTGGGTGGGCGGGCGTCTTTTTTCTTTGGGGCCATAGAACATGGGCGCCTTAGATGCCCTTTCTGGACTCGCCAGTTTGTTGGGTAGCAGCGTACTTGTCGCTGAGCTCATCGTAGCTCTTGTGGAGCTGCTCGCTCTGCTTCTTCAGGGTCTTGAGGTCCTGGTCCTTCTGCTCAAGCTCCTTTCGAAGGCGAGCAAGCTCACCGGGCTTGCCGGCAACGGCAAGCTTCTCAGCCTCCTTGGTATTGCTCTTAGTACCCTCGTAATCGCGGACCTTGTCCTCCAGACGCATCACCTCGAGGATCATAACGTAGGTGCGGTTAAGGATGAGCGAAAGGAAGAGGGTGAAGCCACAAAGGTACATGTTGCGCTGGGAGTAGAACTTGCGGGCTTGGACTTCGAGGCGCTCGTGGCCCATAACGGCGGCACTGCAATCAGGTTAGTGATGTGCCCACCTGCTATGTCGTGGTTTTTTGGGGTAACATACCCTCCTCCCTGCTTGGACTGTTCGGAGGCGGCGGCGAGCTCGAGCTGGACGCGGTAGACACGGTTGACACTGTCGATAAAGAGAATTAGGATAAAGACAAAGGTGATCTTCATCCAGTATTGAATCTTCGCGACCACAGGGTTCTCGGAGATGAAGCTGTATATCTTGTTAGCTGCACGGGAAAGACGCCTAAACTTGGTGTTTGACGCACGTGAAGATCTTGCGCTTAACGTTGAAGGGCATGGGGACGATTAGGAGCATGAAAAGCGCCATCTCGAAGACGAGAAGCATAAAGACCTAAATGACACAGTTAGAAACTCCATTGGCTAGGTGATTGGAGCTCTCGATAGAGGCACAAGGAACGCACGAGGGTATAGTAGAGCGTCATAGTGACGGCGGTGACGAGGGGTAAACAAAAATTGAAATAGAGGAAGATTGGGAAGCTCAAAAGAAAGAGTGAGAGAGAGGTTCAGTCGTAGAGTGCTGGAGTGTTATGAGAAAAGGAAAAAAGCTTCCGGTTGCGATAATCTTCGTATTTGTATGCAAAGTGAAAAGAGGAAGAATGACAAAGGTGGTCAGTTTGGACCTGAACCTGGCAGAGCTGGGAAAGCTGTCGTGCACCTGTCTTGTTCCTTCCCGCTTTCGAATCGACAACGTCATCGCTTGTGGCTGGAGCCTACTGGACGCTAATGGTGGGATGTGGGGCACCGTCACTGAGGTGAAGCTGAAGAATTTAGTGGTCTAAGTGGTTTACATCTGCCTATACAAAAAGGACACTAGTGCAAATCCATTCAATGAATTATGAAGACATAACTTTTGTTAGCGGTGGATATTCTTTCATAAAGATGATATCAAAGCATTAGAGCTCTGTATTCAAGAGTCGAAACAGTGTGCCTGGTAGTCAATCGAAGAACATCCATTCGGTATGTCTTTTACGTCCCCAACACAAAACACCAAAGCCAACTGCGTCCTCAAAACTCATATATTCTGCAATAATACTACTACTACAACTGTCTCCCAACTAATACCAAGCCTCTCACCCAAACCCAGAAATTTCCATCCTAGTTTGTGCAGGACTGTATGTTTGTGATGTCCCCATTATCTTACAATGAAGCCAAACCACCTTGGAAGCCGCTCTATATTATTGACTCCCGCCTAACCAGTCTCCGTCATCTCTTAACTTTGCTGTTGGGCGCCGGTTTCTCACACCTCGATCAACGCGCGACCGCACAACCACATCTTGGTCTTCGTCGTCATCGTCATCATCATTGCCCTCCTCTAGTTGGTTCTGAAGCAGCCTGGATTCTTCAGTGCGTTCCTCTGAAAGATTGATATATTCCATGTTGTCGTTGATTTCCACTGGCTGTGGCCGTTGCAGTGAAGCTGGCACGATGGTGTCTGCAGCCACGATCTGGCGTTCTTCTGGATCCTCTCGATCTTGCGATTCAGAGGCCGAAGGATGCTCCAACATCGGAGCTGAAGTCAGCTTTCGTGGATACTTTCTCGGCCGACCACTTCCTGGTCTGGCGCCCCCTCTTTTGCCGCGTGTCTTTAGATCTCCTCGTGGTTTGCCATTATGGCTCGACGCTGCTCCCTTGCCATCTTGTCGCGCTCGTTTTCGCAGTCTTGCTGCTGAATTTCCAAAATCCGAATCTCCATCGGAAGGTGTTTCCATGATAGAGGCATCAGTGCCAGTCGGGTGATACTCTTCTTCTTCTGAGTCCTCCTCAAATGGGCCCTTCTTGCGCTTACGCAGAGGCTTCGGAGCGAAACCAAGCGTATCCGCTAGCATATCGTCTTCATCGAGAACTGCTTGGGCACGCTTCTTTCCCTTTCCGGGCTTCTTCTTATCCGTCTTTGGATTCTTCCGTGCGACCCCTTCTCCGTTGGGCCGTCGCGATCGTTTTTTACCCTGGTCAGACTTCCCTCCCACCTTATGGTCGAGCAGCTTCTTTGTCAGGTTGGGGAAGTTTTCACCATAATTGAAGAACAATTCCTCTCCAGCTTTGATATCCCGCATGGCTGTAAACTTGATGCGGTATTCGCCATTGACGTAAAGGATTCGTGGGGTAATGTTGCATCCGCGCTTGTCACTCTCTGATGCGTGGTTGATGTAGCGACTCAAATTACCATATGTCGCAGCGTCCACCCAAATACCTTCGTTGTCTAACAGAGTAAAGACGTACGAAATGTTTGATTCTTCGTCAAACACGTCGCCACGTCTGGCTTCTCGTCGCACTCCTTCGTCGTGGGTGATCAGTTCACCTACATATTCGATGATGAAATCGTCCTGTGAAATATCCTCGATAGTGAATAACCCATACCCGACTCCCTCAAGTTGACTCTCTCCTAGAGCGAGGCTCTTCGCCTGGCCCCGCTGCAGCGAACAGTTTTGACAGCCGGTAGAATGAAGAACTTCATCATCAGCATTCTCAGAATCGGCTCTCTCAACCACCCCACATCGGCCACAAACATCTGGATCGCATTCGCGGTTCAGCTGCACACAGATGCATGGCCTTTCCTTTCCTTTTGAGAGGCAAGTTTTGCCTTGCGAGTGGCAGGCACAGCCTGTGAATTTGTAGGCGCAGTTTTCCACCGTACAGCCGCAGAACTTCTCGCATAGAACACCATGCTGAACGCAAATACAACTTTCCGAAGTACAAGGCCCTTCGTGATTACAAGGTTCGCAGAGTTCGCGTTTTTGATGTTCGTGGGTTTTGGTGTGAGATTCCCAGTCGCCGATGAGCGTCTTTTTGAAACGATCATACCAGCTGACGGTCCGAATTTGCGATCTGTTAGCTGGCTCTACTGGAGACATGGACACATTCAGCTTTTGATATTCATTAAATACGTCGCTGCAATCCCGGTCAAGGAGCTGGGCAACCAAGCAGAAGGGATCTTTCGTAACCTTGCTGCGGTCGGCGGTCGCAACCGTAGATCGTAGGATAAAATGGTCTTCTTCATCCCATGGCCTCTGGATTGAGGCAGCAACAGGCCGGGGCGAGCTTCGATAGCAGTTACGTTTGCAGAGTGGGGATAAAGGGCCATTGCCATTAACCGTATCAGCTGCACTGTAGGGGAGGCGACGTCGCCGCTTCAGAGTATCCGAAAGACGGGGAAGAATCGAAAGGGTGCGCTTGCAATTCTGGGCATCGTATTCGCCGTGCTCACAGGAATGACTGAAGCAGATAAGGCAACCAAGAATTGAATAAGTTCCCAGCCAATACTCGACAGCATCATGCTCGTTTTCGTGCTGTGTGCTGGAGCCATCCTTGGCTGTGGGCTTGGTTTCCATGATGCTGTCGACTGACTCATCCAAAAGCAAGACATCGCGGAGCTCAATCTGCTTGCTTGGGTGTTGGTCCTGGTGAAACACACGGCGGAATGCTTCCGTGAACATGTGGGCGGCTTTGTTTGCCTCGGGTGGTGTGGTGGACTCGGTAGGGCGATGTGAGTTGAGAATGTCTGATTTTTGTCGGGGCGTGATCGCATCGTCAGGCTCTCGACTTGCCATGAAGCGAATAAGAGCTGATCTGGTACAGCCAGGTATTGAGAGCTTGTCGAGCCAAGTGCCAAGATATAACAAGACAGTCGATGCAAATTCGGAGCGCACTGCTATGCGCACTTTCTCCTCACGACTCATAGGCTTGAAACCAGATTTGCGGTCAATGTCCTCCAATTCTTGCAACCAAACATTGTATTTGTACTCCTCCGAGGTCTCAAGATCCCTCAAGTGGGGTACAAAGGTTAGCATTGTGTTGGGAGTAAGAATATTCTTTTTGATTTCTACGTGATGAAAGCGGTATCTTGGGACACGCTCTTCATCTGTCTGGATGCGTACGATGCTGTAGTGATCCTCTCGTTTGTTGTTCTTAAGCTTCGTGTGTTCCTGTTGAGAATATTAGCAGAATTCACTTGGATTCGTTTGGGGCGCAAAGTACTTTGGATTTGATTCTCATCGTTTCTCCCTTCTTGGACGGGACAGGTTTGTTTACAAGTCCGGCGAAGAGGTTTTTGCCTGTCATAACACGACGTTCATTAGGCTTGGTGGACTCAATGATATAAGAGGTCATGCGACTGTGTCCATCCTTGATATCTTGGCGAAACTGTGTCAGCTTCTGGACAACAGCAGCGACATCCCATTCCTGCTTTTTAGGCGTTTGATATTTAGGAGATGCCGGTTTGCTCTGTTGCGTTGATTTTGAATCGTCCATTTCAGGCGTGGGCGTCACCTGACGAGATGCCAAGTTGGAGGCTGTAACACTAGACAGCTTTGCCATACTTTGGGCGTCATCAGAATTAGCCGTTATCGTGGTCACCTTCTGGCTCAGTTTGAGTACTGAAGATGCTGGGCGTGGCGGCTCAGCAGAAGCGGAGGGTTGTCTATCCTGGCTGGCGGCGATAGAGCTCGTAGATCTATTCAACTTGGGCGGGCTGACGGGAGCATTGGTTGATGATGGGCGCTCACTTGAGATAGAAAAATTGGGGGTGAAGCGCGCTGTAGTAGTGTTGTTGCGATTCAGAGGCGCCAGAGAATGTGGTTCGTAGTCTGAATCACTGTCTCCTGTCAAGTCGATGGTGTCAGGTTTTCCTGCGACGATGGCGACGAGGTGATGAGAGGCCATGGTTGCGGCTGATGACTTTGCCTCAAACTCTAAGGCAAGGTACAACCGCCCGTGTTGGTAAGGAAGGCGAACTGCCAAAGGTTTTTTTACCAGAACTGCCCCTCTCTACAAGCAAGGTAGCCAGCAACTGCTACCATCCTGCACAAGAGTCGCTGATGGACACCAAAAAAGGGGGGAGAGAAAGGAAGATAGGTAATGGCTGCAATTCGTGCTGATGTTGCTGTGGAGAGCACCTTTGTAGATAGGTAATAAACGAGACGGGAGAAGGAAACACGAGTTTGTCGACCCAGCCAGAGACGCGTGTGGACAGATTAAAGGTGCAAGTTCGGCAGAAAATAGGAGCAAAATGCGCAGAAGAGGTCGAGGAAGCCAAAGAAACTGAATACCAGAGAGTAATATAATGGTATTACATACGACGGGCTTGTACAAAAGACATGAATGCCCTCGATTGTCGGTTTGTTGTCTCTCGAAACTCAAACCAAGACAGAGATGAATAATTAGTTGAATGGGTGAATGAGTGTCAATTGCACGCGTTGAGGAGTCTACAGGGGACATTGACAGGGGGTCGCGTTCATTAATCCGGCTTAGCGTGGCTGGATTGGTCATGACCTTAAGTGGAGGGCGATTTTACATACTACATATATAGTGTGTATTTGTTCCCTCTTTGAAGCGAACCGTCATGGCACTGTTTTGTTATGATTGTGGATTCCATCCCGCTCACATATGAGTTTGAATCACACTCTATTATAGTCGTTGATAATGCATCGACGCTACTCAAGCATGGTCGCTCATAGAAGCTGGATATGCTGTGCCCTAACCAGAGCAATCGTGGAACATCCAAACTGAAAAGGACCATGGACAACATGATTCAAAATCAAACTGTATAGGTAAGTAATTTGATTTAGGAGGCATGTCCCTTTATTTGTCTCTTTTCTAGAGTTTTGATATATCTTGGAGGTAATAGGCCGTCTCACGTGAGGATCAATCTAATACCGTAGTCAGGTTTGTGATTATCGGAATGGCCGGATGCTTATAAGCTGCGATCGAACTGGTCGCTAAAAAACGACGAAAAGTCGACGTAATGAGTAAGGCAAAGGAAATATTGTCTTGGCTCCGGTAGTTTAACAACATATGCTTGGCACTTTATTGAAGCCTTTGATAGCCAATTACATCCATCCTTCTATCCTATTGCCTATTCAATCCAATACATACATACCAGGCTTGATATCATTTACACTGCGCAGCCTCGTCAGATCAGTCCATACTGCTTCGAGAAAGTGCTCTCAACTTCGGAAAAGACCCTGTTTCACGAAACGACTGACATCAAGATCGGAACTAAGCTAACCACAACATGTGAAAAGGGCCCTTGCGGTAATTGGTTTCTGGGCTGCCTCAATTGCCCCTTGTCTCCTTTATCTTTCGGGCTGGAGACTGCCGGAGGATCGCTCAGTTTTAGAGCCCGTTCACCCACCCACTGACCTCCAAAGGACCCCAAACTTGTGCCTCGATATCGTCATATTTCATCTTAGACACTCACTAGCGTTGCGCTGGATTCGACCGAAGCTTGGTGGTCGTGAACCGCATCCGGGATGGGCAGTCCAGCTCTTGGGGGACCTGGGGGGGTCTCTCCGGATGCACAGGTGAGGATCCTTGGCCCAGGCCCGCAAAATGCACGACGTAGACCTGAGACACGCTTGACGTAAGTAGCAGTACCTTGAGTAATGCTGCGATCACCAGGGGTTGCGGTGTAGACATACACTAGATGCTAGCGCCCGTCTGTATCGAAGACCTCACTCACTCGTTCTTGTCCAAGTGGAGTCTTGATGACGTCGCTCTCAGCTCCCGCATCGAAAAAGGTGACGATCTTGGTTCTCCGCAGCAACAATCACCACCAGAGCCCAAGCCCAAGCCTTGCCCTGTTTCTGGCCTCCATCATATAACGTTCCCAGCAACCCGGCCACGATCTTCTCCTTCGTGTTTTCTCCGACATCTTATCCTTGCTTGATTCTCAGCTCTGCAGCTGTGATCTCCGTCTCCCACCCACGTTAATCCCCACCTGATATTATTTATTCCCTGCCTGTCCTTGCTGGACCCTTTTTCTTGTCATCCATACTCAACTCCACCGCTCGTCGCACTCATAAACAACAGCATTCATCATGCATCGCACCTATTCCATGCGCCAGACCCGGGCGCCTACTGCCTCTCAACTCCAGGTGCGTGCAATTCGAGCTTATGACGCCACAGCTCAATGCGACAGCAAAACTGACTGACCTTGAGCAGAACCCCCCGCCACCTCCGTCGTCGACAAAATCCGGCCGCCTCTTCAAGAGCAGCTTCGGTAAGCTAGCATCACGCCACTTCGACTGTCAATTCAACAGAACTAACAAGATCTCCCGCGCAGGACATGCCCTTCGCCGCAATGCTGGTGGTGCCTTTGGCCCGGACCTGGCCAAGAAGCTCTCCCAGCTGGTCAAAATGGAGAAAAATGTGATGCGAAGCTTAGAGACCGTCGCCCGTGAGCGAATGGAAGTTGCTGTATGTTCCCAATACCCCAATCCTACGAACCATTGAAACTAACTCGACAGCAACAACTGTCTATTTGGGGCGAGGCTGGTGACGAAGATGTTTCCGACGTTACCGACAAGCTCGGTGTCCTTCTGTACGAGATTGGCGAGCTCGAGGACCAATACGTCGACCGTTACGACCAGTATAGGGTTACCATGAAGAGTATCCGCAACATTGAAGCTTCAGTTCAGCCAAGCCGTGACCGTAAGTACCGCTCACCACCTGGACGGCGTATTGCCTACTAACCCCGGCTCAGGCAAGCAGAAGATCACCGATCAGATCGCCCAACTCAAGTACAAGGAGCCCAACTCTCCCAAGATTGTCGTCCTTGAACAGGAACTTGTCCGAGCTGAGGCTGAGTCTCTTGTTGCTGAGGCTCAGCTTTCCAACATCACTCGAGAGAAGGTGAAGGCAGCCTATACTTACCAATTCGATGCTCTGCGTGAGCATTGTGAGAAGGTTGCCATTATTGCTGGCTATGGAAAACACCTCCTCGAGCTCATCGATGACACCCCGGTCACTCCCGGCGAAACCCGCCAGGCGTACGATGGATATGAAGCTAGTAAGGCTATTATTCAAGATTGCGAAGACGCCCTGACGAACTGGGTTACTTCCAACGCTGTCGTTTCTTCCAAGCTCTCTACCCGCGCCCGCACTCTGTCTCAGCGACGTCGTAACAACATCCGCCGAGGTGAGGGCCACGATCTCTCCGGTCAAGATGTACCCTTGAACGATGGTAGCTCCTGGACTGCTCGAGACCGTGATCTTGACAGCGACGAGGAGGAGGAGGATGAGGATGCCCGAGGCTCCATTCTGGGCAGCGATGGCGGTCTGAACGGCGAGTCTCGTGGACGTACACAGGAAGCCGTCGCCGCGTAGAACGTGCTCACGATTGATGTGACAAAGTACTGCATTCAGGCTATGTGAAAGAGGACGAGCGTATGTCCTGCTTTCCTCACGTTCGGTAGTAATGATGGGAACGCAATCTTGGTTGTACAAGGCGTTGTGGGTAGCTTTAGGCTGGGCGGGTTGCAAAAGGCTGAATGGGTATGATAACTTTCTTTTGCGGTAGCCTTGTTGTAGTTTTAATTCATTAATTTTATCTCTTTTATCCATATATCAGGCCTTGATGTAAGGTGTCAAAATAACTCAACAAGAGCATCCTAAGCTTAGCAAAGGTATCCTAAACTTGGTGAAGGTATTCTAAGCATATAATAAGTTACATAATTCTTTCTATTATTTAGGATCGAGATCCCGGGTTTTCTTGACCTCCCCTGGCCGCTACGTTATATGATATTCTGGTTCCTCATTTGACTCGCAAACTCCTCGACTTCCATCTTGGCAATGTGCTCCCCAGGTATAACAACCAGACCCAAGTAGCGAGATGTCATGTCGACCTTGACAGTTTCCCCATCAGCTTTCTCTGCTGCCTTTTCACGCTCTCTTGAAGATGGCTGCCGATATTCATAAGTGTGAGCCAGCACAATATTCTTGTCCTTTTAAGGTCAGGTCAGGTCAGTTCGTCGCTTACAACCGAGGCTCAACAGCTGTAGGGTATTGAAACATACAGGGTCGGTGCATTTCAGAGCGCCCCAGAACAACCGACCATCGGAGGTGTACACGCGAAGGTTCTTGTTGAGAATACTGCTGAGATATTCTCGAGCCTTTTCAGTGTCCATTTCCACTCAAGAAGGCTTAGGAGCCAGAGGGTTGAGTGTTGTAAATTGTAGTATTAGCGAAGACGTGGGGAATGTGATGTTCGTTGATTTTGCGAACAGAAGGGTTAGCGGCAATAGCGGCGATATATCGGCCCCACGCTGACGTTATAGAAGCTCGATGCTGAAGGCAACCGTGAACTTCTGTTTGTTTTCTTAGATCTTGGACTTCCCATTCTCATTATTTTCATGCCAATCCAATTGTAGAACCATCGACCCTCCCTTTTCTACGCATCCAGACAATGAGCATTACTCTCATCAGACGAGGGCGTATCCCTTAAACATAAGGCCTTGTGCCTCTCCCTATTATACGGACTTGCATTTGAATTCACGGTCATAGCCTATCATGGGTGTGACCGGTCTATGGACAGTTGTTCAGCCATGCGCCCGACCGACGAACCTCGCGACTCTAAATCGCAAACGACTCGCAGTCGATGCCTCAATTTGGATATATCAATTTCTCAAAGCTGTACGCGACAAAGAAGGCAATGCGCTGCGCAACTCGCACGTCGTCGGTTTCTTCCGTCGCATATGCAAGCTTCTGTGGTTTGGTATTCAACCAGTATTCGTCTTCGACGGTGGCGCACCGATTCTAAAGAGACAGACGATTCAGCATCGAAAGCGAAGACGCGAAGGTCGCCGTGAAGATGCCGTTCGAACGGCGGGTAAACTGCTAGCAGTGCAAATGCAGCGCATTGCGGAAGAAGACCACGACCGTAGGCGGAGAGATCGAGAACGTGATATATCTGCCCGAGAAGAGCAGCAACAAGAAGTGATTCCTGATGCCAGTCAACTTGTTTACGATGACGAGGCTCTCCTATCTCAAAATGAGAGGCGGAAGGGTAGAACATTTCGAAAGCAGGACGCCTACCATCTCCCTGATCTAGATGGTGGCGGTATTGCGGCAATGGGAAAGCCAGATGATCCACGAATCATGAGTGTAGAAGAGCTGGAAGAATACGCGCGCCAGTTCCATGAAGGTGAAGATATTAATCTTTACGACTTCAGCAAGATCGATTTTGATGGCGAATTCTTCAAGAGTCTTCCAGCTCCTGATCGATACAATATTCTGAACGCAGCAAGACTGAGGAGCCGATTGAGAATGGGTCTCAGCAAGGAGCAGCTGGAAGAAATGTTCCCAGATCGCATGGCCTTCTCCAAGTTCCAGATCGAAAGGGTCAAGGAACGCAATCACCTCACTCAACGTCTCATGTATGAAGTCGGAATGACTGGCACCGACCTGACACTTGGGGTAAATGCACGAGTTGCTGGCGAAAAGAACAGAGAGTACATCCTGGTAAAGAATGAGGGTGCCGAGGGAGGATGGGCTTTGGGTGTGGTCAGCAGAGACAAGGACGTTGGAGAGGCACATAAACCTATCGACGTGGATGCCATTCAAGTTCAGTACCAATCAAAGGAAGACGAGGAGGAAGACGAGGAAGATTTTGAAGACGTTCCCATAGAGGGACTCAATCGACTTCCGAAACCTTCTGCAGCACAAATTGCTAGCTACCAAGCAGCCCAGGATATAGCGGCACGACGGCGGCAAATATATGGTAACCATCGCCAAGAGTCCTCACCGCAGGGCGAGGAGTCACTCTTCGTAGGCGGAAATATCGAGAATACAGATGTGCTGTTTGCACAACCACCCGAAGAAGCGCTGCACAACGACGAAGAGGATGACCTCAACCGCGCAATAGCTATGTCACTGCAAAATCAACATGGAGTTGGACAAGAGTCAGATCATGAGGAGGAGTTCGAGGACGTTCCCATGGAAGCGCCTAAATGGACACAAAAGTCGGTTGACGCACAAAAGCCCATCACGGCCAAAGGAGGCTCTATGATTGCTCATATTGTTAACAATAGAGCAAGCGCTGCGGTGCCCAGGCGTCAAGAGCATGATACTCCTGCCGATAGCGACAGCGACGAAGATATGCAGACAGTGCTTGCAAAAGCCAGGATGAAAAAGAAGCCTCAGCCAAAACCAAAGTTTATACCCGTCGTTGAGAACAAGAGGAACCCATTTGATGGCCCGCTGCCATTCCCGAAACTTGACTGGGGCTCGTCACTATTTGGAAAGAAGAAAGCCCCAGAAGCTGGACCGGACAAGAAATCCGAAGTCGCGGATGAAAACCCAGCTGTTCTCAATGACCAAGAGGACGACATGGCTGGCGGGTTTGAGAGAGAACTGCAGGATGAGAATGCGCCCAGACCCTTGCCGCCATGGTTAACTGATGACACCGATATCCGGGAGTCGCTTAAGAAGCAGCAAGAAACAGAGCGTGAAATCAATAACGCAGACAGGCAGGCAGCCGAAGAAGAGGAGCGGATTTATCGCCGCAAGATGCAAGATCAGCTGATCCACATCGACTCTTCCTCAGATGATGATAGTGATGTCGAGGTTTTGGAAAAGCCGCCATCACCAAAGAAGCCTGCCCAGAAAGAGCCTATTACCATCGACCCGGAAGATGATGTCGAGAACATCAAGGAAGCTTCTCTTCAAACTGAAAAGCCAGAATCGACAGAGGAAGCTTCAACTCTAGCATATGAGCAAGAGGATGCCCTTGAACAAGTTGTAGAGAAGGCCAAGGAGCCATCACCTGAAGCAGAATCCCAAGGCCTTGCGGATCGTACAATGGAAGAACCAACTGCACATCCAGCGCAAGAAGATGAGGACAAGTCTCGACAATCAGAATCACCTGAGCCAGAATTTGAAGATGTGGTACCTACCAATGCTGGGACCGCGGCAGAAAAGAGCCCTGAGTCTATCTTTGAGGAAATTCCTTCCACCGACGCTCCAGCAGTGGAAGGAAACCAAGAACTTGATATCGACGACGATGGGCTCTTTGACGACGTGGAGTACGACGAATTCAGCGACCCTGGCGACGAAGAGCTCATGGCACAAATGGCCGAGGAAGCCGAAGAACATGCCCGTTTCGCCAGTGAGCTCAATAACAAAACAGCCGAGCAAAACAAAGAAGACTATGAAAGAGAACTGCGAGCCCTACGAAACCAACAGAAGAAAGACCGCCGAGACGCTGATGAGGTCACTCAAGTCATGATTACTGAGTGCCAGGCTCTCCTTCGTCTCTTTGGTATTCCTTATATCACCGCCCCTATGGAAGCTGAAGCTCAATGTGCTGAGCTCGTCCGTCTAGGACTTGTCGATGGCATTGTGACTGATGACTCGGACACCTTCTTGTTCGGTGGCACACGTGTGTACAAGAACATGTTTAATAGCAATAAATTTGTTGAGTGCTACTTGGTGGGCGACATCGAAAAGGAGCTCTCCCTGTCTCGAGAGCAACTTATATCTCTTGCGCATCTGCTGGGCTCTGATTACACTGAGGGATTACCAGGTGTCGGCCCTGTAACAGCTGTTGAGATTCTCTCTGAGTTTCCTGGCAAGTCTGGACTAGAGAACTTTCGCGAATGGTGGATATCGGTGCAATCGCAGACACGCCCTAAGGACGCTGATGTCTCGACGCCTTTTCGCAAGAAGTTTCGCAAATCTCAAGGCACCAAACTCTTCTTACCACCAGGCTTTCCTAACCCGGCGGTTTATGATGCGTACCTACATCCAGAGGTTGATGACAGCAATGAGAATTTCCAGTGGGGTGTGCCAGATGTAGAGGGACTACGTCAGTTCTTGATGGCTACCATTGGCTGGAGCAAAGAACGTACGGACGAGGTCCTCGTACCAGTCATCAAAGATATGAACAAGCGAGACCGTGAAGGTACACAGAGCAACATCACCAGATTTTTTGGTGGCAGTGTTGGAGTTGGAGCAAAGGAGGCATTTGCGCCAAGACAGAAAGCCCAGGGAAGCAAACGTATGGCTGCAGCGGTAGATCGTTTGCGAGCAAATGTTACAGGCGAAGAGCCAAGGGGCGCTGAGAATGGAGGTAAGCGAAAAAGAGCATCAAGGAGGAATGCAGCTGCTCCAGTAGATGAAGAGGAATATGCTGAAGAAGTTAGCGATGAAGGTGATGATGAGCCCACAAGCAGAGGCCGTGGTAAAGGGAAGAGAGCCAGACCATCATAGACGAAGTTGAATCCGTACCAAAATATTTATATTATTTGGTCATAAGTAAGGCTAGTGAATACTGTAACTATTAAAATACTAGGAGTTTACTCACAGGTACCTCAACATATGGAGTTTCATTTTGGAACATTCAACTCTTTTGTGGATTCTTCACTTTCGGGCAGGCTATCACATTAATGTCAACATTGGCGAGTCTAAGGATGGTCCCCGAAGCAAGAAATATATAAGAAACGCTGGAGAAGGGGATTTGCTAGAATTTGGGCTGAAAAAAATATGAGTAAGTACAGGATTTCATGGCACTCGGAAAAGCCCAGTCCATGGTTTCTTGAGCCCCTCGTTCTTCTCATGTAACTGTCAAGATTCGCTGCTTTTCTCTTCTTACATCTTCTAGTGGTATCATATGTCAAACGAGAAAGAAGAAGCTCAAAAAATAAGAAACGAGGCCAGAGAAAAATTAAGAAAGCAAATCAGCGTCGGCTGGTATTAAACGTGTGCAAGGATTGCGAAATGTGTCTCGTAGATGTGTCACGTCGTCGCGATTGTTCGTATAAAGGACAGACTTCGTCCATGCCGGCAATGAAGGAAGGGCGTATTACAATTCCACCTCGGGCTGAGATCGCCCGCCTCGCTGGGGGATACCTAATGACGGGTGGCATTAGCCTGGGGACCATTTGTACCCTCCATGTTGTTCGTCAACTCGGCTACACGAGCCTTGATGCGGGCAACACGAGATTCAATAGCTGGAACATCGCGTTAGTTTAATATTCGGTATCAAGATTTCCATGTAGACTCACTCTCTTCTCCACTTGTATCGTCGTCGCCATCTCCAGTTCTGTTGCTGTTACTGTACGACGGCCGAAGCTGATCGTCAGGGCGAGTAGCGGCCCTCTCTGCAGCGTTCTTTCGAATTTGTGCCCAGCGGTCTTGGACTCCTGGACCGGCACTGTGACTCAGCTTCTCCTCAGGCTGTGCCGGTCCTCCAATCTGGGGGGAATGGCGGGGTGATCGAGGAATAGGAGGAGGCGTTGCATCGTCTTCATCATCCGAATCAGGAGCAAAGGCTGGCTGGTCCTGAAGAGGGCCTTGGTTGAACTGAGGGACAGCCTTCCGGGCAGGAGCCGAGTCCTTAGCACTGAGGGCTATCTGTGACTGATCGATAGTGGGCTCCGCGATATCCTGGTTCTTCTGAGGTGTATCAACTCGCTGCACAGGCTCCTCCATTGGTGTCACAAATTCAGCAGCAGGTGTGGGGGTAGGCATGTCAGCCTCGTCTGCTTGTGCAGGTTGAGGCACTGGAACACGTTGAATAGCGGCTGCAGGCTCAGGTGTGTCAGCTGGAGTGAGGGGCTTCTGTGCCTGGGGCTCTGGTGTTGCTTGGGTCTGACGGAGGAACTCATGAACATTGGCGGCAGCGTCATCAGGCAGTTTGGAGCTTCTGTTCTTGCGGAACAACTTCCGGAAACCGCGGTTCTCCTTTTCTGCCTTCTGGAGTTTCTTCTTCTTCTTGTTCTCAGGGCTTGATGGAGTAGGAGAAACCATATTCTCACGAGCCAAGTCCTGGGGCGCCTCGTCCTTAGGAGGCGGCACAGGGCTAAGAGGGCTGATGGGAAGCACTGGTTCAGGCGTGGGCTCTTGGGCGGGCTCTGTAACTGGCTCGGGGGTTGGTGCCTGAACAGGTTCAGGTTGTGGCTGGACCTCGACGGGATGTTCTGGCTGTGGCAGGGGTTTCCTTGTTGTCTCGTTCGCAGTGGGCGAGAAAGTAGGCGATGTGATCGGGGATGCCACGTCCTTAACGGGCACCTGCGGAGGCTGATCCGGGGCTTGTGTGCCATTGTTGGAAGCAGCGTCACCGTTCATGCTCTCAGATGGAATGGGTGATACCATAGTTCCACGACCCGCATTGTTGTTGGCCATGTACAAATCCTTAATCGTTCCCTTATCATACTTGGAAACCCACTTCAGTGCTGATGAAGCCTCGCCAATGATTGTAGGCTGAAGGGTGAGAACACTATTAGTCTTCTCGGCCATGAGCTCAGCATCAGTTCGACCTCGTCGCTGATACAAGGGCTGTTGAGCTAGCTTTTTCCCTTGCTGTTCCTGCGCACGAAGTTGCGCAGCCTTGGCTTGGATTCTGGCATGAGTATCGGGACCGATGCTGGCCTTGCTGGTGCCCTGGCCAATGTTCTCGACTGACTTATTGGCTGTGGACTTCCGTCGGCCTAGGCCCTTCCCACGTTTTGTCCAGCTAAAAAGACCCTTCTTCTCTGCAATATATGCACCCTCCTGAGGTTCAGGAGCTGCGCCGGCAACCATTTCTTCCATCACGAGCCAACGGCCACTAGTAATCTTGGTTTCGATGACGGCACATCTTCCAAAGGCCGACTTGCGCTCTGCAGTCTCCTCAGGGGCAAGACTAGACATCCAAACCCACCAGAACGAATCGTCCAGTAAAAATGTTGCAATACTTGCGAGCTCCCCGGGCTCAAGCGAGTGATCATGTTCAAGCCTTGGTCGATGCGACTGAGAACTTTGTTGTCTCTGGGTTTCGAGAGGAGGCAGAACCTTGTCAGGGGGTAGAAGCAAGTTTGACCGAGCAGGCTGGTTTTCATCCACAAATCCCGAAGAAAGAAAGTCGGCCCAAGACGGGGTTGTCGGTCTACCCAGTCCGTTACCAGACGCAGGGGTTCTTCGCAGAGCGGGTGGCTGGCGTTTGTAGGTCAAAGCACTGTCGTCGTCGTCATCATCCTCATCCAGCGTAGAAGAGAAGCCAATATCCTCGAATCGTGACCAGGAGGCATCGCGCAAGCTTGTAGAGTGCTTTGAGCTTGAAGCTTGTGACTGATTGGCACCGGAAATAGCCTTGAGAACTCGGCGGCATTCGTCGGTCAAAGCCTGCACAGGGTCGTCGTACTCGGAAAACTCTTGTAATGCGCGGTCTGAATCACGATATTGGAAGTGGTTCGCTCTCCGAAGGAGCGCAAAAGGAGTTGGCGATACGGTATCCACAATCATGACAACTTTGTTTGTGGTTGACATCATAAGAGAAGGTCGTTGAGGAGGATACTCGGTTTCCTGAAGTAGTTTCTGGAGGGATCTGGGTAGCATTGTAATGCCAGTGACGTTTTGCTCCGGCGAGAGGGATCTGAGGAAAGCGAAGAACATATGGCTTGTGGCATCGGCGGCACTAGTTTCTGGATAAGCAATCGCGAGCATCACAAGTCTCAAGGGCACTTACCGAAGCCAAGCATCATAACCTCCTTCAAAACCCTTGTTAGTATCTTTATGTTCGAATGCCCACCATGCTGCCATTCGTGAAAGCTTTCGCCCACCTAGGCCGTTGGACTTTCCATGCGCTGCAACAGCGGCCAGCAGGTCGAAGAAGTCGAAGATAATACGCTGACGGGCACCATTCTCAACACTGATAGGAATGAACGTTTTGAAAGAGTCTCGAGCCATGTTTGAGTCTATAGCGCAAGTTAGTACCACAAGGAAACCTAAAATGAGAAGCGCATACCAATTTCTCCCACTTTGAACAGTTCATATGCATCCCAACCAACGATGCCCCCCTGAATGCGACTCCAGCACCACTTGGCAACTCCGGAAACCACCTATCTCGATATTAGTTACGATCATGCCCCTCTTTCCGCATACACTAACCATAGGTTCTGTCATGCGAAGTTCCTGTGTCAATTGTTCTCCCCGTAAGTTGGCATGAGATTCAAAGAAATGGCGAATAAAGGAACGAACAGCGCTGGGATCGGAGGTGGGACGGTATGGTAACAAGAGGAAAGGGTGATCGAGACCTGGTATGACATGGCGATCAGCATGCTGTACACACAAAGATACATATCTTGTATTTCATGTAATCAACGACATACCTCGAGCTTTGAGCTCTTCTGTGCAACATCGGATCAGCTCGTGAACTTCTTCAGGCTCAACATATGTGCGTGCCCAGGCGTCTGTCCATTGTGGTTTTTGTGGTAGCTGTTGTGTAGAATCGTTTGCGCCTTTCTTTTTGGACTTGCCATCCTTGCCCTTGAGGCGAGAAAAAAGGCCTGCCATTATCGGCTGTGACTATAGGATGATAATTCGAAATCGGGAATTAAACGAGAACGCAGCAGAATCCCATGCGCTGAATATAGGAAAAGTGACGTCGGGTCGAGTCTAATCAGATCTCAAATAAAGGGGCGGTGATCTTTCAGGAGGTGCCTTAAATAGGGTAGCAGCGAGGTATTCGTGATAATCTCCCCAGCTGAAGTTGTAAAAAGCAAGGTTTTTGAAGGGTTGTCGATAAGAGAATCAAAAGTAACGAATCGAGGACCGTGAACCTTTTGGTGAGAAGAGAAAAGAATTAGCAGGAATAAAAATGATGACGATGTCGCTTGTTGAAGATTGGATGCTGCTGCACACAGGACAAGGCGAGACGTGTAAGTCAGGGAAGGTGGGCATCGGGCAGTTTTGATGCGCACCTGCGGCAGATGAGCCAAGTTAGTTGGGTGGGCGTACAGATAAAATTAGTAGGGGACCCTTTTTCCCCTCTGCACCTCAGTTATTCAGAGGTTAACACAGAGATTGGGTACTGGGTATCGAAACGAAACAGAGAGAAGAAAGAATAGGAAAAGGAGGGGCTCAAAGAAGCCAGGGTTCAGAGAAAATAGATGAATATGGAAAAATAGAAAGAAAAGTTGAATCATACAAGAGGATAAGGTAAAGAGGAGAAAAAGCGATTCTCAAGTCTAGATGAGACGACAAAATGAGAATTGTGAGGGTGACAGTGGGATGGGGGGGACGCGCTCAGGGGGCGACTGGGATGCGCGACCAGGTTCATGATGGACTGGACTGGACTGGACTAGATGGGATTGGATTGGATGGTACGTACAATGGAAAAAAGAACAAGAGCACTAGGATTGGGAATTGGGTTCCTCGCTGGGATGAGAGGATAGAGAGCATGAACAAGAGGACATGGGGTGGGTAGGGGTTTGGGGGAGGGGGGGCAATATGGATGGATGTGATGGGCGTGCATAGATTGAGCGAGTTATCATGGAGATGAATTGGTAGTTTACAGATCCAACAATATCTAACAATGTGGCTAGATAGTGTGAGTTGCTTGGTTGGTCGTTGAATCAAATCTACAGCCTCTTATTGTGACAACGGTCATGCTGTGTAACACGATATCTTCAGAGACAATACACAACACATAATTGTACGCTGTAACAATGAGGCTGAGAGTCATGACACACAAGTTGCAAAGCAATTCACTGCCCTCAGCCCTGAGTCTCTTGGCCCATTCCAGTCTATGTCAAGGGTGCTTTGGGCAAGAAAAAGAATTCGCCAAGTTTCTTATTCTGAGGATAATCACTTTGCCTACTTCATAAGTTAGCCTGACGATGTCTCTAGACTAGCGAGAAAGTCTTCAACCATCTTCTCATTTCCTAACAGCAACCTTGATTTCTCTCCCGTCCCTCGAACAGAAATTATGAGAGTCACAGAGAGGTACACACCAGACACAACCATTGGATCAGCTAGCACTAGAAGACGGGACTCAGCCGTTGCACAAGGCCAAGGCTTTACTAGACGAGTGGATCTCCACGTTCCTTAAAGTTCTGCTTTTTAATTACCTTGAGCAAGCGGGTTGCCCGTGTAATTAGTTAATTGGGTGGCCTCATGACCTTTTATCGCACCAGTTCGCTACGGGCACAGTTTCACCGGTCGATAAATGGCTTGCAGAAACCCTTCAACACAGCTCATAATCGTCAATGGTCTCTGAATATGCAGGTGACTTGAGTTCCTGGCAGCATACATATTCAGTACAAGTTAAGCTTCATCAAACGAGATCCAACTTGGGATGATGGACAGGGGTAATTACCGCCAGTGGCCCCTACAAGCGTGTCATCTTGGCGCTATGGTTGGACGCCAAAGCCTTTAGCTCATCATGTTTCCTGGGCCCAAAGATATGAGCAGCCAAACGATACGCATTTTCTCTTATTGCGCTTTAATGCCATCAAGCACTGTGGCGGGTGGCTCGCCGCCAACGTTTCGTAATTCCCGTGCCTCTTTTAGAGCTCCATTGCCATCAGAACGAAAGCGCCGCAACCATAACCTCTTCTGTTGCTCGCTTCCCTGCCAATAACAGCGCTGCTATCACAGTCCTCAGCCTAACTCCACGTCATGAGAGGCAATATCTGTCTTTTTCCATTACTCATTCCATATCGAGTCGCCCTCGGCCGATTGAATTGCTTCTTTGCGCTCTAGCTCATGGTTGAGCTGATCTCTCACCTGGGGTATTCCATGTTTGCCAGGAACTTCTCGCTTACAACAGGTTCTGGATTACGAACATGGAAGCTTCTTGGCTCTGAAGAGGCCAAATATAGCCGCCATTCTGACTTCTTTCCTAGCTTCTGGAGCTGTGGCCCAATGGCTGCAGCTGTACCAGTAGCTTGGCCATCCGCGGGGCTCATGGGTGTGAGTTGGCATCGCCAGCGCATCCTCATCCCACCCTCCCCAGGCGAAGCCGCTGCTTGGAAGCATTTTTGAGTGGTTGTCTGGCAAGAGTTTCCGAGATCGACGCAATGAGTTGGCATCTCCTTACGCAAGATGGCGAAAAATAACTTCCATGTTTGACATGCAGATGAATTGTGATGTGATGCACAGTATGGCTCCTAGGGCTCTAAGGTGAGGCTCTACTGTCAGTCTGATGTCTCCCAAACTGGAATGTAGATTTTGCAACCTGTTTCAGCTTTATCGAAACCTTCGCTGGCTGTAAACCCCTGAGTTAAATGACCCAATGGTATAAGCCAGTGCAGAGATTGTTCCCGTTATCTGCCATGGGTCCATGATTCGCCTCATGGCAGCTCTGGAACCCTAGTCGCAAAAGCTCATCTCAGCTTAACATATCCATGAATGCTTTTTCTTCCTTAAATACGCTCAGAGGCCACCGATATTTACAAGAATCGGTATATGCCTTGATTGACGCAGGTCCTCGCACAAGATGGTAGCCTGGAGTGACCTACAATATTTCACGACAACATATGTAGTCAGTCTCATGCACCTCGGTATCCTTTACCAAACATAGAGACGACAAGGTCGCCTCATTCTTCTCGAAACGAAAACGTATCACACGCTTCGCCTTCGCCTTCGAAGAAGATACCCAGATGAGATCAGTTCGGCGGGCTGAACAGTGGGGATGCATTAACAATCTCTTAAACACGGACCTTTCTCTTAACCGCGAACATGATACGATAAAAGTGTTGCGCATCTGAGATCAAGGATCTGCCTCAAACCGGAACTTTCTGTCCCTTCCGGCTGCGCCCTGATTCCCGAAACAATCTATCACTTTATGCGTCAGGTTGTGGGGAGTTGCACCAAGTGAGGATCACGTATTGAGCGTCATAATATTCCTAACTCACCCATTCATCTTATAAACCTTTTCCAATATCCAGGTACATAGATTCCCGAGGCTGATCCTACATTGATCCCTGACCCGGAACCGAAAACTTAATAGTTGGAAAGCTGTCCCTACGCTTGCATGCCATGTACCTTTCCCTTAGTGTTGAACGCCGTCATTACACATACACTCCCGAGTTCGAACAATTTTCAAACACTACTTTTCTTTCTCTTTCTCCTCTTCTTCAGCCAACCGAAGGGCCTCTTCGAGAGCTTCCTCATCTTCGTCGAAAGCATCATTCTCCTTGTCCTCCTCAACCTTCTTCACCACTTCAGGCTTAGTCTTCTCAATGACCTCAGCCTTTTTGTCAGCAGATTTAGCCTCTTTGGCATCGGCTTCCGTCGCTGGAGCTTTCGTGGATGTGCCAGGTCCGAGTGCCCAGTCAATCTCACCTTCAGGCCCATATCGTGTAACCAGCCAGTCATTGGCTTTTCTGAAGTGACCGCAGTCAAAGAACCCCCTGGAAGCACTGAGAGGGCTAGGGTGGACACTCTGTAGTACAAGATGCTTGACGCGATCGATCTTCTGCACTCGCTTGCCGGCTGGTGTTCCCCAGGCCATGAAAACAACACCCCTTGTTCTCTTTTGCGCCACTAGATCAATGACTCGCTGTGTGAGCTTCTCCCATCCTCGATTAGAGTGCGAGTTGGCTTCGTGGGCTCGAACTGTAAGGCAGGTGTTCAACATGAGAACACCACGATCTGCCCAGGGGGTGAGAAGACCTCCTCGGTTTGGTGGTGGCTCGAAATTAGGATAGTCTTTCTTCAGAGCAATATACATGTTCTTGAGTGAAGGTGGTGCAGGAGTTGGGGGTCGAACGGAGAATGCCAATCCATGAGCCTGGTTGTCGTTATGATAGGGGTCTTGACCAACAATGACAACCTTGACATTGCTGAAAGGGGTATGACGGGACCTATAAGCTATAGGTTAGGAGCTGCCACAGCAGGTAGAAGGATATTTCGTCCTTACCAAGAGTAGATATCGTTCCTAGGTGGGAACACCTTGCGGCCAGAGCTGATTTCTCGATCCAAGAATCGCTTCAAGTCCAGGAACTCCTTTGTGACAAGATCGTCCTTGAGGTGCGCCAGCCAGCTTTCATCAAGAGTATCAATTTCGAGCTGCAAGAGCTCTTTTTGCTCTGGCTTCAAGGAAGCCACCCACTTGGCCTTATCAAACTTGACGGCTGGTGCGGGAGCAGAAGCACCAGCACCAGCAGGCTTAGGAGCTGCTCCGAAGAATGAGGCAATGTTGCCATTGGCCTTAGGCTTCTTCGAATCGTTCCCGGTAGAGGCGCCTGCTTTGCGCTTGAGGGTCGACATGGCGATAGCTTGTAGGTGGAGACCGATGGTGGGAGGAGGTGGATGCACGATGAGCCCTCGATACGAGGGAGGGACTCTTGCGAGGAGAGCTCGAACGAAACGAATTCTGGGCAATTAACACAAAACAATCCAATTACACAAATACGGTACTCATGGAAGCAATGAGGGAAACCGTGAGTATCGCGAGTATATGCTGATATCTGTGGTAGTACAATGCGTAGAAATGAGAAGAGTATCGCCGTGAGAATTCGGGCTAAAGTGGTGATGCAAGGCCCAGGAGTCAGTTAAATGCAAGCGCGTTAAGTAAGACGCGCTAGCTCCCAGCCATTAACGCGGTCCCCGTGACTTTCGCGTTGAGGAGGCTTGGAGAGACACTAACTGCAGGGACCTGAAACTCTGAGTGGTTGGGGCCTAGGATAGCTTCAGCACTAGCAAGCCACGCCGTCAGTATACCAGGCATCAGGTCCAATAACTCCAAAATGGGCAGTCGCCGAAGCGATATTTGAGTATAATTGCTTCTTTTTGTTGAAAGTGGCTATCAAATAGAGTTTCGGCAGATTACAGCCATTTGAACTGAATTAACGGGGGGTTGCTGAAGTTTGGATCGTCCTTGCGTGCCTATATACAGATAGTATGTTACGCAAACTTATCACCTGTTGTACGATTTCGAATAGATTTAACGGCCTCATTAGAAACCGTTCCACCGTGAGTCTGTGAGCCTGCATAAGCCAAACTGTTTGCCGTGCTTCTACTGATTGAACATGATCTTTAAACGCGATTGTGGAATCTCAATAGGTTGGTGCATACGGAGTATATACCTACCTATGTGTACTTAGCTAGAGAGCCAATCTGATTTCGTACAGTGCTTACTGGGTGTATCACTTGCACTGAAATCGAGGCAGGTCTAATTGGAGCTCAGCTCCTTTAATTCAAACACAAAAGCCGTTCTCGTTCATCTGTCTGTCACCTGATGCTGAATGAATGTAATAGGGTCGTAGAGCTTGTCGGTTCCTGGCCTAACATTGCTTAATCATCAGCCATACAGTTCTACGCTTTTCCCTTCTGGGCCGCTGCATTACCTCATGCAAGCTCCGACCTCATCTGGACAGCTTGTAACTCCAACACCGTTGGCCTCACCAAATTATTACTCTGCATTATAGCCATGCTTTATAGCACAATTGACCTTTCCGGCACATAGCAGCTGCCAACGATGCGTCAATCGATAGTCTGGGTTCTCCGTTAGTCTCCCATTTCGTACCTTGCTGTAACACGCGACAGCTGTCAATTTGGCTTGCTGACTTCTTTATTAGTGCTTTGGCAGGTAACCACAGGACTCGGCACAAATGTCAAACATTATGACGAAACATATAAGGATAAGAACCTTGAAGGAGCTGGACAGAATCAATATATCGCTTCTCCAAAGACCGACGTCGGTGTCGATCAAAGTCAGCCTGCTGGCCCGCAACCTGGTACGACTACTCCCACCACCAACAAGGCGCAAAGACACTGACAGCTTCCAGGCGCGGAACTGGTCGATGCGGCAAGAATAGAACTCACCAAAGCCCCTCAGCCTTTGCATCGCCGAAAGCGAAGACCTTCGGGGCTCGTTGGAACCGCTCTGCGTTACATACTTAAAGCCATTCCATCTGGTCCGGCAACAGCCCCATCGCAGTCCCAAGAGACCACAGTCAACGGCGCTGTCGCAAAAGCGGTTGAACTTCTGGAACAGGCCGCACAGCAAAACAACTCCGATGCTCTCTACCTGCTTGCAGAGATAAACTTCTTCGGCAATTATAGTTACCCAAGGAACTTGGAGGTGGCCTTTAACAACTACCATCAACTTGCAACTGTCTACGGAAATTCAACAGCCCAGTATATGCTGGGAGTCTACTATTCGACCGGGATCGGCAACGTTGTAGAGCGTGACCAAGCCAAGGCGCTCCTCTACTATACCTTTGCCGCTATTCGTGGAAATGCTCGTGCGGAGATGGCAACGGCCTTTAGACATCACGCTGGTGTTGGCACGACGAAGAATTGCGAGGCAGCTGTGAAATATTACAAGCGTGTCGCAGACAAAGCTATAGCTTGGTACCGAGCGGGCCCTCCTGGTGGTCGGTCCTGGATCCATCAGTCATGGCGAATTTCTGATGACGACGGAGGTATCTACGGAGAAGGCGCGAGTGCTTCAAGCTCAGGCATGAACGCATTCAAGGCTAGCCCTGGCTCTGATGCGAATGCCGCCATAGACGATGTGATTGAGTACTTGGATCTTATGTCTCAGAAGGGCGATTCGAAGGCCTCCTATAACCTCGGTCGCATATACTATGACGGCCAACGAGGCCTGGAACGAGATGTTGACCTAGCACGTAAGTACTTTGTTCTGGTCGCATTACGTTACTGGAAGAAGGACGGTCGCCTAAGCGAGAACCCAAAGCCTGGAATCGAAAAGATTGCCAGTAAGGCTGCTGGGTATTTGGGTCGGATGTATTTGAGAGGCGACGGCGTTCCTCAGAATTTTGAGCGGGCCAAGGTGTGGTTCGAGCGTGGCATTACACAACACGATGCTCAGTCACAACATGGCCTTGGTCTAATGATGCTTCATGGCTACGGCCAAAAAGAGAACGTGAAGAGGGCTATGGAGCTCTTCAAATCCTCAGCCGATCAGGATTATGCCCCGGCCTTGGTGCAGATGGGTCAACTTTACCTGGACCAGGGTGGCCAGGAAGATGTCAGGATTGCCAACAACTATTTTGAACTGGCCGGTAGGCACGGCAATATTGAAGCCCACTACTACATCGCAGAGATGATCCATCATGGTGTCGGACGAGAGAAGCATTGTCCTGCATCCTTGACGTATTACAAAAGCGTTGCCGAGAAGGCAGAGCCCCTGGTGTCATCATGGGGCGACGCCAACGACGCTTACGAGGCTAGCGATTACGAACTCGCATTCCTTGAGTATCTTCTGGCCGCTGAGCAGGGCTATGAGAAGGCCCAGACCAATGTTGCCTACATGATAGATTCTGCTCAAAATGGGGTTTCCATTTCGTCATTACTTGGACAGCCTCGAGAGAAGAGTGGTCTTCTCAAGAACCCATCTCTTGCTCTTGTTTACTGGACGCGATCTTCCAGACAGTCTAATGTTGACGCATTAGTAAAGATGGGTGATTATTATTACCATGGTATTGGTACTGAAGAAGATATCACAAAAGCTGTCCAGTGCTACACCGGAGCCTCCGACTACTCCCAGAGCGCACAGGCACTGTTCAACCTCGGTTGGATGCACGAAAACGGCATTGGTCTGGTACAAGACTTTCATCTCGCAAAGAGATACTACGATCATGCCCTAGAGGTAAACGATGAGGCATATCTACCAGTAACTTTGAGTCTCCTAAAGCTTCGCCTTCGAAGCGCTTGGAACACGCTGACACATGGACCGATACACTCGATCCAGGATGAGCCCAGTAAGTTTCTCTTGTCAGATACGAATCCTAGGTACATACTTACAAAGCCTCCAGAGCCTAAGAAGGATCGCTCATTCTCCGAGTGGATCGCTAACTTCCTGCGAGAAGACAACCAATACTATGAGGAGGAGCATTACACCGGAGGTGATTTATACGATGGTGCTCTCGGCGATGGACAGGGAACAAATGACGACGATGGTGTCCTAGAAAGCCTCCTGATCATTGGGGTCACCTTTTCACTTGTCTTCTTATTATGGTGGAGGCAGCGGCTTCAACAGGCGCATCAACAAGCAGAAGACGCTCGAAGACGAGAGCAAGGCCTCCCCCCGAACCCTCGTCTCGATGGTCCAGGCCCCGACTTTGCTGGCTGGGGGGCCGCTGGAGGTGTAGTTTTGTAGAACCTCAGAAGCAGCGTGGTTATTCATGTCGTTAATAGCATTAGAGCGATGGCGTCTTTGGATTGGTTGTCAGAATATGATAAACTTATAGTTGCAGCCTTGCGCACATAAGTGTAACGGTTACTGACATGAAAGTGAAGTTTTTGAGTTTTGCACGACCAGAGGAGTTGAGCGTGCACGATAGTTATCTAATGAGCCCAGAATGTCCGTGTTTACCTCGGTGGCTTCTGGCAATGCAAGAAAAGACGAGATGTTTCAAGTAGCTACGAGGCTGAGCTGATGGCTGCTTGTCATACGCTAATACGGTACGGATGTCGATCGATCCGTCTCACAGTTTACTGAGCATGATTTGTACAGTAATGCTCACTGCTGAGTCTCATTTATGTGCAGGGCTTGTGATTCTTATCATGGCAGAGTCTTATTCTCCTCGTGAAGGATTCTTCACAGCAACCCTCACCTTGAGTAAGCTGAGGGGCTGACTACCAAGACTAGCTAGTAGCTGGTTAGTCGATACCTTATTCAAAGACAATCATCTTATTAACGGAGCAGCGATATACTTGTACATAGGAGACAAAGAGGGTGAGGTGGGTGCATGTCTTGGGCTTTGTGGCTTGTCTTAGGCTCGTAGCCGCTGGGACGTGACAACAACCCTGCCACTGTCAGCCTGTGAAACTTGAGGAGTCGAGCGTAACGTAACTCTGCCGCATAGATCGTCGCGTCTACGCACGATAAAGGCACTGGCAGTGGCTATCGCCCCCTCCTGTCCCCTTTCTTGTCTTGCCTTTGTACACTGGAGCGCCCGCTTAAAACGGGGAAGGGTGAGTCGTATTTGTACGACGGGCCTTTATGTGAAAATCAACCTTGTTCTCCCTTTGGAATTCTTAGCATATCCTCCTAATAAACTCCTTCTAGTCTCTTTCTCGACCCTTCATCATCTTCTTACTCACTGGGGGCCGTTCTTTTTTCATTCAACAAGTGCTGACTTTGACATCCATTCATTTATCCCTGCGATTGGGGGTTGTTTGCGCATTGGATCCTTCAGGCACCTAGCACCTGGCACCTTGGCAACCTACTGTGAACTTTAGTGGAGGAGGGCACTTCCAATCACCTGTACGGACCTCGGAGTACCGTTCAGCGTACCTCGTACTCGGTTGATTTCCATCCATCTCAAAAATCAACAAACACACGCAACAGCCTATTCTAAAGAACGATTTCTTATCGCCAATATGGCGAGTTTCGTGAGGTATGCGCTTGAGCGCAGGGACGATGACACTTCCGAGTACTTCACCGACGACGACGATGTCTATTGGTGGTATAGCAGAGTAAGCATCCATCATTAACTTTCGTACGTTCACGTTGCGCATGCTAACTCGACAACAGGAGGGATATATCGTCAAGTGGACTATCCTCGCCGTGATCGTACTTCTTTTTACACTCTGGATCGTCGGAGGATATTGGCATGCAAAGAAGAGAATCCAAAAGGGCTTACGGCCACTAGCATATCATAGAGTAAGTCGCACCTGTGCTGTGATACACATCCAAAACACCAATTCTAACCCCTCTGCAGTGTTTTGTTAGTAGGCGCATGATGGCTCAGGTCGATCCCCGTTACGCATATCCTCCTAACGGATACTACTACGCTCCTCCTGGCAACTACGCCCAGCCTGGCGGTTATCCAATGCATAACATGCCTCCTCCGCCAGTCTACGACCCATCACGACCTCCCATGTACGAAGAGCCCCCGAATGCCTCAAAGATCGACCCAGCGCAAGGACAGCAGAGACAGGCCGATGGACCGGCAGACTATTATGCTCCTCCAACAGGACCTCCGCCTCCGCGATAAACGGTGTTAGGCGCTGGAAAGGTTCGATTGAGAGACATGCATGCATGCATGGACGGTTGTTTCTTGAGCCATGTGACGGTTCATAAGTCGCTGGGCGGCCACGTCAGAAAGTATGAAATTGAAAGTCAATCAATGAATGTAGTTAGCATAGAAATACAAGCAAATACCGGCGTTCAAGCGCCAGGTTCTCTTTTCCAATTCACAGTGAACAAACTCCAGTCGCCTTGGGTATATATATAAGTGTGTGTATCGGGCGTCACATGTGCGGTTCCCTTGCTCTAGTCCAAGTCCATCGCGTCTGGGTCGTCGTCTGTACTCGTGGCAATACCAGTATTCAATATGGCGTCTTGTATCGTTGGGGGCTCCGTCTTACCCTCCCTTTCTAGCCGCTGTAGCTCTCTTGTGCGATTTCTCGACTCGATGATGGCCTTGCGCACACTATCTTTGTCCTCTGGCACCGTCAACGACTTGGGATCACTATACAGCACTACCTGCATGCCGGCTAGTTCTCCCTCGCTGTTGGCTAGTACCGATGGGGGGATGCGATTCGCGCGCAGGTGCTTCTCGATATCTGGTAAGAAGACGAGCTTGCCCGGGTCATCGCTTTCGCTATCGGAGGAGAGCTCGTCATCAATGTTGTAGATGTATACTTTATGTTTCGAATCGTCTAATTGCATGGTCTCATCGGGCACTGGATTCGAAACAGCATTTGAAGAGGTAGGAACTGGAGCAGCAGAAGAAATTGGGGTTGTTGTTGGTTGCTCGACAGGGACGTATAACTTGTTTCCGCTCCGTTCTGTAGGCACGATGGGTGTTAGTTCATGGGCATTGCAAGGATGAGGACGATGTAACGATTAAGGAAAACAAGAATAAAACATACCCAGATTAAGGAGACTCAAGCGTTTAGAAAGCCGTTCATTATCTTGTGTCTCTGCCTTTCTCTTTCGGCGCAATCTTCTTGTCTTATCGACCCCTTCGGCTACAGCTACTGTAGCTGGGGCGGAAGATGACGGGGATTGTAACATGATCGCAATAGGACGGGTCTCAAGCAGTGGTCAATTCGTAGTCCACCGAGACCTAGTTAAAACGGCGAATTTTTAAACCCTTCAACACCTGGACTATCCGACTGAAGGTCGAATCAGCCGCTCGGAGAAGGACACTGGCAACCACACGTGGCGAGGATGAAATTTTGAAGTCTTGACTTGTCTTTTGCGTGACGGCGACGGGCTTCCTCTTCTTTGGCTAAGGTAGGGTTTGGTTTGGTTTGTCTGTCCTCTGTCCCTCGAGGCTCGATGTGGGCGTGCATCAATCGGGTGAGTGTCACTAGGGGCCGAAACGGAAACACTGCAGTAAGCTTCAGCGGTTGCGGGCGTTGGAGTCGGCGCTATAGGCCCCGGAGCTTGAGGACGATTGTCGGCGCGGGAGAGCGTGGGCCTTATGTATCCGTCTCGGTCTTGACTCATTCTTGTAGAACTTTCTACCCTCCTCCGCCTGCGCCTGCGTCTACGCCTACGCCGCCACAGCAACTCCATCTCCAACTCAGACCCCAGCAACGTCAACTTCTCCTCCACAATCTTCAATCAGAAACCCCCACTACCACCACGACGATTCCTCCACGGCCGACAATCACTGCAGCGCCTGCGCGGAATATCTTCAGGACTGCGACTAGCAAGAGATCGCCCCTTTTTATTCTACGTCGGTCTTATTCCAGCACGACCATGGCCGAGTCGGAGCTCAAGTGGCCCGCTGCGCGCGTGCGCAAGACCTTTCTCGAGTACTTCGAGCAGAGGGGTCACACAATTGGTATGCGATTGCGATAGCGCGGGCACTTCGTCTCACTGCATTAAAATATATTGAAATTATATCCAATTTCTCGACAAGAACAGCCTCAACACCACTATTTACTTAGTTTTTTTCTCCTCTGACTCACAAATCACTAACAAGACTTCTTCTGCTTCAGTCCCCTCTTCATCGGTCGTCCCTCACAATGACCCCACCCTACTCTTCACCAATGCCGGCATGAACCAGTTCAAGCCCATCTTCCTCGGCACCATTGGCAAGACGGATCCTATGGCCGGCCTCAAGGCCGCTGTCGACAGTCAAAAGTGTATCCGTGCTGGTGGCAAGCACAACGATCTCGACGATGTCGGCAAGGATAGCTATCACCACACATTCTTCGAGATGTTGGGTAATTGGTCTTTCGGCGACTACTTCAAGAAGGAGGCTATTTCATATTCCTGGGAACTTTTGACAAAGGTCTATGGTCTGGACCCCGATCGTCTCTACGTCACATACTTCGAGGGTGACGAGAAGTTGAAGCTGGAGCCCGATTTGGAGGCCAAGGAGCTCTGGCTCTCGGTTGGTGTTCCCGAGGATCATATCCTTCCTGGAAACATGAAGGATAACTTCTGGGAGATGGGTGACCAAGGTCCCTGTGGTCCTTGCAGTGAGATCCACTACGACAAGGTCGGTGGAGGCCGCAATGCTGCCAGCCTCGTCAATATGGATGATCCTATGGTTGTTGAGGTTTGGAACAACGTTTTCATGCAGTATGATCGACAAAAGGACGGAAGCCTCAAGTCTCTCCCCGCCAAGCATATCGACACCGGTATGGGCTACGAGCGACTGGTTTCTGCCCTCCAGGATACAGTTTCCAACTATGCCACCGATTGCTTCACCCCTCTCTTCCAGAAGATCCAGGAGGTCACTGGCGCCCGACCCTACGCTGACAAGTATGGCAAGGATGATGCCGATGGCATTGATACCGCCTACCGTGTAGTTGCTGATCACATCCGAACCCTTTCTTTCTCCATCGCTGACGGCGCTGTTCCCAACAATGACGGTCGAGGTTACGTTGTCCGACGTGTACTAAGACGAGGTGTGCGATATGCTCGAAAGTATTTCAACGCCGATATCGGCGCCTTCTTCTCCAAGATCTTGCCTGCACTTGTTGACCAGATGGGCGAGCAATTCCCCGAGCTTGTCAAGAAGCAGCAAGACATTAAGGAGATTCTCGATGAGGAGGAGGTCGCCTTTGCCCGCACTCTGGATCGTGGTGAGGCTCAGTTCGAGAAGTATGCTGCCGAGGCCACTAAGGGCGGCTCCAAGAAGCTCGAGGGTGATGTTGTCTGGCGACTTTATGACACTTTCGGTTTCCCCGTGGACCTTACCCGATTGATGGCTGAAGAGCGAAGCCTCGAGATTGACGATGCTGAGGTCGAGGCTGCTCGAATCAAGGCTCGTGAGGCCAGCAAGGCTGTCAAGGAGTCTGTCCAAACTTTCTCCAAGCTCAATGTGCACCAAATCTCCGAGCTCGAGAAGGATCTTAAGGCTGAGCGAACTAACGATGACGCCAAGTTTGCTCAGGGTGACACCAAGGGTAAGGTCCAGCTCATTTACGACGGCCAATCCTTCCTTAAGTCGACCAAGGACGTACCCGAGAAGACTGCTCTGGGTCTTTTGATCGACAAGACCAACTTCTACGCCGAATCAGGTGGTCAGGTCGCTGACACTGGACGCATCGTCATTGACGATGTTGCCGAGTTCAAGGTTCTTGATGTTCAGAACTATGGCGGCTATATCTTACACAACGGTTATATCGAGTATGGTACACTATCCTCTGGTGACGATGTTCTCTGCGAGTATGATGAATTGCGCCGATCTCCTATCCGCAACAACCACAGCGGTACTCACATTCTGAACCATTCCCTGCGGGAGGTTCTTGGTGATGATGTCAACCAGAAGGGTTCTTTGGTGGACAACGAGAAGCTCCGTTTCGATTTCTCTCACAAGACTGGCGTCAAGATTGAAGAGCTCAAGAAGATCGAAGACATGTCGAACTCATACATTCGCCGTAAAGACAAGATCTTTTCTAAGGAGGTTGATCTGGAGCTTGCTCGCCAGATTGAGGGCTGTCGTGCTGTCTTTGGCGAGACCTATCCCGATCCTGTGCGTGTTGTCTCCATCGGCAGAGATATCGATGAGATGCTCGCCGATCCCAAGAAGAAGGAATGGCGTCAGTACAGTGTTGAGTTCTGCGGCGGCACCCACGTTGAGCAGACTGGGTTGATTAAGGACCTCATCCTTATTGAGGAGAGTGGTATCGCAAAGGGTATTCGCCGTATCATTGCCTACACTGGTGAGGCTGCTCACCAGGTTCAGCGTGAGGCTGATGAATTCTCAAAGAAGATTGATGCTCTCGACAAGTTGCCATTCGGTCCTGAGAAGGAGGCTCAAGTCAAGGCCGTGTCTGTGGAGCTCAGCCAGCTAACCATCTCGACCTTGACGAAGGACGAGTTCAACAAGCGTTTCCAAAAGATTTCTGCTGCTGTGACTGCTGAGCAGAAGAAGCGCCAGAAGGCCGAGTCCAAGACTGCGCTTGATATCGTCCAGAAGTACTTCGAGGCTAACAAGGATGCTAAGTGGTTCGTTGGTCGCCTGCCTGTCGGTGCCACCGGCAGCAAAGCCCTGCCTGATGTGGTCAAGCACTATCAGGGTAAAGATAAGGAGAAGACTGTTTATCTGTTTGCTGGTAGCAAGGAGGAGGGTGCCGTTGCACATGGTGTTTACGTTGGAACTGTAAGTCTACCCCTAGAATTAGAATTGCATACACTAACGAACTATTTTAGCATCTTGCTTCTCAGGGCGTCACTGCTGAGCAATGGGCTGCCTCCGTGTCGGAGATTATTGGTGGCCGATCGGGCGGCAAGGAGCCTGTACGACAAGGCCAGGGCACTAAGCCTGAGAACATTGACGAAGGTGTTGAGACTGCGACAAAGTGGCTCAACGAGAAGCTGAAGCTGTAAAGTTTGAAGAACAAGGAAGTGTATTTCTACTCTGCTCAATGGGAATTCATGATTGTTCATTCACCTGGGAGTAACGTCGGGGATCTGGTCAGACAAAAGGAAGGATATAGAGCGTTTAAATAGGCATGGTCATTTACCATTGCCATAAGAGAAGTACGAGAATAAAGAACACCATTGATGACATATTGGTTTGATGAGAGGGTATATGCTGTGTCTTTTCCCAACCCGGATGTATATCTACATGGCCTTATTCTTTGGCTTTTGTTACACGGCTAATTTCATACAGTTACAAGAACGCTGGCGTTGCGATAATTTGATATCAAGGGGTTCTCTCCGCTTCGAGTTTCGGTGTCCTCAACATATGCCCACTTGCGCATGAAATCGCCATGCGACATAACACGAGTCAACTTGCCCGTGATGGCACGGTAGATGGCCTCTGTGACGCGGAAATCTGTTGGGAAAAGAATATCGAAGTATCCTTGATGAACCTATGTGATGTTAGTTTACCAATATTCAATGACAGTGGGCTTCATAGCTTACCAAGGGGGTTGTGACGGGCACCATCTTTCTATGGTACCGTGTCTGAACAACAGGTGCATTCATACCCTTGACAGCTTGAGGGAGCCAGTCAAAGTCAGATGTTACAAGACGGTGGCCTGGGAAGTACTTCTCAAGAACGTCAAAGAACTGCATCAGCCGTGTGGGGATAAATTCTGGATCCGAGAGATTGGCAGCAAACGGAATCTTGGTGGATAGATATCGTAGAACGACATTGCTGGGGTACGGTTTAGGATAGTTTCCCCCTGTGGCGGCGTGTCTGACACGGAAGTATCGCGCAGCAAGAGGGTCCAACTCCTGAGAGTAGAATTCGTAAAAGTCGCCGTCACCATCGATCAGCACGTGGCCTTGCAGGGGCTGCTCAGTAGCAACGTCGTAGCGAATACCATCGTGGGAGAAGTTATCGAAGACCTCCATGGCGAGAAAGAAACAAGGCGACGGCACGTATTGGTCCCAGTCGAAGATGGAGCGGTTGATAATCTCGACCTTATCCGCGTGGCCTCGAGACGCAGCTGTGGAGAGAAGATGTCTGTTTTGCAACGCAGCGAGTGTGGAGGAAATCTCGATGATGTTGAACTTTGTGCGAGCGTACACTTGAGGGTCGACTTCTCGGATGTAGTCCAGGATGTTGAGCATGAGCGTTCCACGACCCGCGCCCATTTCGTAGATCAGAAGATCGTGGTAGGGGTATGTGGTGAGACGATAGTTTGTGACGAGATAGCGGGCGATTGCTTCGCCGTAGTATGGGCGAAAAAGCTCGGTAGGCGTATGCCATAGCTGGCGTGTTGGGTTCTCTCCTTCTCGCTCATCAAGAATATCCTCGAATTCGGTGTATCGACGGCCTAGCTCGGCCTGGAACTCAATCTCATCTCGCATTGAGTTGAAGTCGAATGGCTCGCCCGGGCTGAAGATGACGGCTTGTTTGGAGAAGTATCCATATGAGGGATTGTAAAGACTGTCTATAGCTTCGTTATTCTACTATTCCGAGAGGGATACTCGAGTGTCATGCCGTCAATAAAGTCTCTCAGCAGCATCTTGACCTTTCGTGGTCGTTCGGTTCGTTGCTTGAGCTCGTCAATCGATATGTAAGGGTACTCTGCAAACTCGGTAGATCGGTCCTGGGGCAGGATGTTCGTGCGCTGCTGCCATCGACTCTCGTTTTTCTTCATTCCGCGATCACTAGAGGGTCGTCCCGCCACGTAGAAGCGGCTCTGATGGCTGACGATAGTGGTGGTTCGAAGGCCATTGCGAAGACCGGCGAGGTTTCTAACGCCTTTGCAGCCTGGAGGTCGATGGTGGAAGAGCTGGCGGAAGATTTGCGCCACAATTGGGGAGTCCATGCTGTAGAAACTCCTGTTATATCGTCGACATGTTCGTTCTTGGGAATTTGGTGTTTTGAGGATTGAGATGGTTTACATTGGATGATGTGGGTCTCAGCTGGTCGGGTGTACCTCGGGTTGAGAGTGAGAGCAGAGGAGTTTGATAATTTATACTCGCGTGATCATGTGCGAGTTTTCCTATTATAGATTATGAATGGCTTCATCATTTGGGCTTGATATAATTGCCGTGTGAGGTTAAATTTTGTCCTTGCTATCGAACGCCTCTTCTCGACAAGCTGTCGTAAGTTTGGAGGGGCTTAAAGTGAGGTTATAGCCAAGATGGGTCAGCAAATGTTCTCTTGTAGAATCATTGGTAGAATAGTAATCAAAGGCTTCTCAATAATTCGACCCTAGAGATCATTGATTTATTTTAGAGATTAAAGCATAATTATATATATAATGGATATCCTGCTATAGAAGTCAAGAGGCAAGAAAACTCAGGACCTCTAGTGTAGGTAGGTAACAAAAAGAATTGGGATAATTTAGCGCAATTTAGCAAAGACCTAAGGACAGTATACTGACTCTAGATTAGGTGTCTCTGGCACCTGAAGTTTATAGCGCTGGTGTAGTAGACTAAGCTCCACATGACATCACGCACACCAGGGTTCATTAATTCTACATAGCATGTACTCATACCTCAACACCAAGCTTTAGCCAAGATCATTCAAGTTTCAACCGCAACCTCAACTCATCAGAAGCGCAGTCAACAATGCAGGCATTCTAGCTCCCCAGTGAATGCCCAATTGGTGAGTTCATTGGGTACGCTAGCTAAAGACTTCCAAAAATGGCGCTCAGTGACCATCCAAAAGCCTACGGCACCGCTGCCGTTGTCTTCGCCTTCACAACTGGCATCCTCGTCACTTTAGGATTCAAGGACTTTTACCCAGATCTTGAGCGTCGGTTCCAGCGCAAGAGACGTGCAAACACGGGCGGTGGCCGGAGATCGAGTCTTTTCTGGGGAGACCCTGTTGAACTTCAGGATCACGAGTCTCAACCTTCATCGCCAATGTCTTATGATGTTGTGAGGAATAGCTTGGTAGATGGTATAGAAGCTACCATCGGTAACACGCCTCTTATAAAGATTCAATCATTATCAAAAGCCACAGGCCGGGTCATCATGGCCAAAGCAGAGTTCCTCAATGGCGCTGGAAATTCACCCAAGGATCGTGTTGCACTTAACATGATTCGAGAAGCCGAATCAAAGGGTCTACTAACGCCACATAAGGGTGATACGATATATGAAGGCACAGTAGGAAGCACGGGTATCTCACTCGCAACTCTTGCCCGAGCAATGGGCTACCACGCCCATATCTGTATGCCTAGCGATATGGCTCTCGAAAAGTCCGATCTACTCCTCCATCTTGGCGCAACTGTTGAGCGAGTCACTCCCGCACCTATCACAAGCCCCGATCACTTTGTCAACCTGGCTCGGAGGCGTGCGGAAGAACACGCCAGCAAGGCCAAGGATGGCAGCAAAGGTTTCTTCGCAAACCAGTTTGAGTCCGAGGCCAACTGGAAAGCACATTTCAATGCAACGGGTCCCGAAATTTGGCGGCAGACGAATGGCCAGCTGGACGCCTTCGTCGCAGGAGCTGGTACAGGAGGAACAGTCTCTGGCGTGGCAAAGTATCTGAAGGAGGAGCAGAAGGCAACGGATATCAAAGTCGTTCTCGCCGACCCCCAGGGTAGTGGTCTCTACAACAAAGTCCGCCACGGTGTTATGTACTCTTCGACAGAACGTGAAGGCACAAGACGTAGGCAGCAGGTTGATACTATGGTCGAAGGCATCGGAATCACACGTCTGACTGAGAACTTCGAAGCGGGGCGCGAACTCATCGACGATGCTGTGCGAGTAACGGACGCGCAAGCCTGTCGCATGGCGCGCTGGCTAGTTGAGCACGACGGCATATTCATCGGCAGCAGTAGCTCTGTCAACTGTGTCGCCGCGGTTGAGGCAGCTATGAGACTTCCAAAGGGGAGTCGTGTTGTTACTATCCTCTGCGACTCTGGAACGAGACATCTGAGCAAGTTCTGGAAGCACATCAAAGAGATGGGTCTGGAAAGCGAAGAGGAGGCAGCGAATTTGTTTACTGAGCTAGGGGTACCCGGCTATGATGAATGAGGTGCGAACGAACTGAAAAGGATGAGTGGGTTATGAAAATGAAGCACATGTATATAATAGATAATATCTTCAATCGACTCTCAACTTTCCTATTCAAAGACTTAGAGGCAAGAAGACTTAGACCTAATATTAGAGTCTTGAATCTAAGTAATGAAAATATTTAGGTAATTTAGCCTAAGTTTAGGGGACTCTTTACTAAGTTTATTCTAATATCCTCTTTATGAGTTCTTGCTCCCCGAGGGTCCAAGTTTGATGATACTCCCTTTGATCTAGTGTTTCTATCAAATAGATTCTGTCCTCATTTTGTACTGTGATCGCTGTCATAATTCACCATAGCAATGTGACCATATTCCTCATCATCTGTAAGATTGGACTCGGGCGTCCAGGGTCTTTGTTGTTGCTGATGAGTATCATGTGAAGATTCAAAACGTCGAGGAAGAGGACGGTTGGCTTCCTTATCAGCTCCAACTGGCTTGCGGGGGATAGCAGGCATATCTTCATGTTGAGCTTCAGTAGGGCGTCGGGGCAATGGCGGTCCCGCTTCATCATTCGGTCCTGATGATGGCTGTACTTGACTCGCTACAGGCCGTCGGGGCAGCTTTGGTGCTTCTTCTTTTCTGTCCTGAGGAGTCGGTCGTTGAGGAAGCGGTGGATTCTCATTGCTGGGCTGTTGTGGTGAATTTCCCTGGGTTGGGGGCTGTGATGGCGACACAAGAGCCGGAGGAGAGATGTTTAGTCCATGAAGATCCTTTTCGATTTGCTCTTGGTTCGGCGACTGAGGGCTCTCCTTTCCCTCAACTGTAGTCCCTTCGAAATCGATCAGCTCACCCTCGGCATGACGGTCCTTCATCAAAATCACATCATCCTTTTCGATCTCGGATGTTGTCTTGATTCCAACAAATCCACACTTGTTGAGAATCTCACCAATGAGGTCGGGATACCGGAGGTGTCCACTGACGGAATCACTCAGATCGAGGTTCTGGATACCTTGAACCTCTTGGATATTCTGTAAGCCAGAGACTCCCATGGAGAGACTGTGAGCCCGGTAGACGAATCCGAGAATCATATCGTTCTCTGAATAGACATTGAAGATCTTTCCAGAGACAACAGTACGAAGAGTACGCCAGTGAGGAGGAGCTGAAGGGGCCGGAGCGCCGATGATGACAACTGAATCAATGAGACCAAAAGCGTGCCGCTCAGCAAGGGACTGCAAGCAGGCATGGATCGCTGTAGCACCAAGGGAATAACCAATTAGAGTGACAGGCCTCTCGCCTTGGACTTTGTTGATCAGAGCATCAGCAAGTAGCTGGCCTGCTTTTCGAGATCGGTTGTGCGCATGGCCAAAGGGATTATCAATGTTGGAAGCAGCAGCAAGTACCTGGATAGGCCAAAGAGCCGCAAGCAGGGTGGCAAAGGCAGTGCGCTTTATGAT